>NC_137147.1:89200345-89800345 GCF_951394435.1 Stenella coeruleoalba | reverse complement strand
GTTTCCTAATAACGCAGTATATTAATTTATTTTTGGATGTTAACTAAATGTACCTTCCTGGGATAAATTTAACCTGGTCATAATTTTTTAAATATTTTACAGAATTCAATTAATTTTGTTATGGAATTTTGCATCTATGTATGCCCCTCTTTGTCTCTAGTAACATTTCTGATCTTAGAGTCTATTTTATCTGCTATTAATATAGCCACTCCAGCTCTGCTATGGTTATTGTTTGCATGTTGTATATTCTCCCATCCTTCACTTTCAACCTATTTGTCTTTGAATCTAAAGTGTGTCCCTTATAGACAGCATAAACGTTCTTTTTTTTAAATCAAGTCTTACCATTTCTGACTTTTAAGTGTGGTGTCTAACCTATTCAGAATTATTGTGATTATGATTGTATTTACATTTATCATTTTGCTATCTGTTTTTATTTGTCTTATAGTTTTGTTCTTCTATTCTCCATTTACCTTCTTTTATGTTAACTAAATATATTTTCATTTACTATTTTAATTGCTCTGTTGCTTTCTTTCTTTCCTTCCTTCCTTCCTTTCTCTTTCTTTCTTTCTTTCTCTCTCTCTTTCTTTCTTTCTTTCCTTTCTCTCTCTCTCTCTTCCTTCCTTCCTATCATCTATCATGATTTTCTTACTTTCTTCCTATCGTCTATCATGATTTTCTTAGTGGTTGCTCCAGGGATTATACTATGCTTCTTAATTCATCACAGTATACTTCAGAAAAATACTAATCTAGTTCTGGTAAAATACAGGAACTTTGCTCCAATGTATCTCCTCCTCTTTTGTGCTATTTTGTCATATATATCACATCTACATATGTTATAAAACCAACAACACAATGTTTTAATTATTGCTTTTACAATCTTACCTATTTTAAAGAAATTAGAAAAGAGAAAAATACATTTATAGAATCTTTTATATATGCCCACATTTAACATTTCTTGTACAGTAACATTCTTGTTACTGTCTAGTATCATTTCCTTTCAGCCTGTATGACTTCCTTTAGTTTTATTATAAGGCATGTCTTCTAGCAACAAATTCTTTTAGTCTTTGTTTATCTATAAATGTCTTTATTTCACCTTCACTTTTGAAGAATATTTTTTTGGAGACAGAATATACAGTTGAGAAGATTTATTTCTTTCAGTTGAAGGTGTCATTCCACTGACTTCTTAACTCAATTGTTTCTGTTGATAAATCAGTTGTTAATCATGTGCTGTATGTGATGAGGCATTTTTCTCTTGCTGCTTTCAAAATTTTTTCTTTTCCTTTAACTATAAACAGTTAGCCTATAATACGTCTAGATGTGGATCTCCTTGGGTTTTTCTAAATGAGATTCACTGAACTTCTTGGACCTGTAGATTAATATTTTTATTAAATTTGAGAAATGCTCAATCATTTCTTCAAATATTATTTTCTGCTCTGAATTAGTTTCCTGGGCTGCTGTAACAAAATGCCACTCTAACTAGGTGGCTTAAAAAACAGAAATTTATTGTCTCTCAGTTCTGGAGGCTAGAAGTCTGAAATCAAGGTGTTAGCAGGGTTGGTTCCTACTTAGGGATGTGAAGGAGAACTTCATATGCCTTTTTCCTAGCCTCTGGTAGCCTCAGGCATTCCTTGCCTTCTCTGCCTCATCAAATTTTCTTCCTTCTATGCAGGTCTTTCTCTGTGTCCAAATTTCCCCTTTGTATAAAGATATCAGTCTTATTGCACTAGAGCCCACCCTAATGACCTCATCTTAACTTGATCATCTTCAAATTCCCTAGTTCCAAATAAGATCACATTCATGGGTACTGAGAGTTAGAATTTCACCATCTTTTTGGAAGACAAAATTCAATGCATAACATGCTCCTTTGGCTCTCTCCTTTCCTCTGGAACACCAATTATACATATGATGGTATGCTTGATCTTGTTCAACAGGTTCCTGAGGCTTGTTCATTTTAATTCAATCTTTTTCAATCTGTTCTTCAGACTGGGTAATCTCTATTGCTTTATCTTCATGTTCACACTTTTTTTCCCCCTTCTTCCACTCAAATCTGCTCTTAAGCTCTCTAGTGAAATTTTTATATTTCAGTTATTGTAACTTTCAACTCTATAATCCCCTTTTGGTCTCATTTTATAATTTCTATATTTTTATTGAGATTATTTGTTCAATGTTTGTCATCATGCTTTCCTTTTGTTGTTTAAACATAGATTCCTTCAGTTTGTTGAACTTATTAATAAAAGCTGTTCTGAAGTCTTTGTCTGATAAATCCAACATCTGGAGCTAATTAGGAACAGTTTTTATTGACCGCTTTTTATTCCCCATAAATGTTGGCCAAACTTCCTTGTTTCTCTATATGTTTTAGAAATTTCATCAAATATATTTTATGTAATATATTATAGTAATTCTGGATTTTAACTTTTGGGGATACTGTTTTTGCTGCTTTTTTATTCTTTTGTTTAGTAATTTGCATGGACTAAATCTGTGAACTCTGTCTTCTCTGCAAGTTACAAGTCCTGGTGACCTTACTCAGTGTTTTCATTTACTTTGGTTTTATTTTTAAGCCAGCTTCCTAGGTATCATCCCTGCGTCTGCTTAACTTGGTGTTCAGGCAAAGATTGGTCAGAAGCTATGCTCAAACACTTTGAGCCAGTAAGTCTTCCACTCATGCTAATGGAACTGGGTGTAGGCTAGGAAAGCATTCAAATTTCAGGTCATTCCCAAATTTTTCCTGAATTTTGCTTCCTTCCAGGTGCTCTTCCCCCCCCCACCCCCGAGAATGTCTATATGCTCCATCAACCAGGGATGTCTGAAAGGCTTGAGCCTGTCCCAGTCTTTCCTGAACATCTGCACAGTCCAGTCAATTTGGGACATGTGGAACGCTTATCAATTCTCCTGTACCTATCTCAACTTGCAAACCTTCTTGTTAAATCTGTGGCTTTTATGACAGTCTAGTCCATTGCTTGTCTCACCTGGGACTGTAACCTTGGGCTAATGAAGTCCCTGGACCTCCCAACTCGCTTGCTACTAAGCTGACCACTTTCACTGCCAATGCTCCAATACAGGTGAGCATTCTCCAGCACGGGTAGCAGGGCTGCTCCTTTTCATGAGCTAATAGAGCTAGGAGAGGGGTGGGAGAAGTCACTGACAAGAACACCAGAGACTTACATTGTTTTTAGCTGAAATTCAGTATTTTTCAAGAATAAATGCTTCTTAATTTGTTGTATGCCTTTAGTTGATTTCCAGAGCACTGAATGGTTGTTTCTCAGGTTTTCATCTAGTTGTATAGTTGCTTTTGGGAGAGAGAGTTTGTTTACCTCCCCATTCTGTCAGGCTTGAAGAGAATGAGCTCTCATTTTAGTAGCTTTTTATCAGTCTTTTCTTTGATTTCTTCAGCATTGTGCATTGACTCTGCTGTGTCCTTCCAATGACTTTTTCTTTGATGCCTTTGGTTCTAGCAGCTTGGAGATAGACTAGACAAGTTCTGGGGGTGGCTGAGCCAAACACAATGCATAGGACCTTCATTTCCAATCCCTTACTTTATCTCTAGAAAATAACAAGTTTAGTTAAGCACCCATGAGTTTTCTCATCCACTAGCATGCTCTGGAATGTATTAACTCCCCCTTTTCAAACCAGTTGCTGCTCTAAGACTCTGTTCAAGATCACCCTCTTTTATAAAGTCATTTCTAATTTCTTCAACCCACTCCAACTTCCCTTCTCTTTGAACTCTTTCGTTCTTATTTTTGCCATTATTTTTGGAGATTATACAGATTCTATAATATATTCTTCTCCCAACTATTCTTTTTATGCACTATTCTTTCTTATCTCCCCAGGGAGATCACATTTCTTGAAGGTAGAAGCAAAGCTATTATTATTTTGCATGTCTCATAGATTTCACTGAAATCCTAGATATAACTAGTGCACAATTTAGAGATGGTAGGTTGAATTGAATATGATCAAGTGAATGGTTACCTGATTGGTGATCATGTCCTATACTTTTAGAAAAGTTGGAATCATAAAAGATGTTTTATACTCCTCTTCACATGGTGCAAGTCCCTGCATGCTTAAATCACTCTACTTTTCAAAGTCTAGACAAAGGACCTCCTTCACGAAGCTTTCCTGGTCCCCTCCTTCCTGAATTTTCAGTGCATTCTGTACTTTGCCTGTGGTGTTTATAACTTTCTGCTCTGTATCACAGCTTTATGTAAATGCCTTTTTCTGTTACATATGAGCATCAGCTTCAGGCAAGGACTTATCTCTGTAGCTTCATTGATAGAATGTTCTGGTATACAATGAACTTGGTACTTGTATACTAAATGAATGAATAAATGAGACTCAGTCTTGGCTTTATAAGTTACGCTCAGTTTGTAGAATACAGTAGTTGAAAATAGTATGTCCTGTAAAGTCAAAGGAGGTCAGCATTGAAGAGGAACTTACAGGTGATCTAGAAGAGTTCCTTTTCAGATGGGATCACTGAGGTCTTACTAGGTAAAATGACTTGATCCAGTGAATGAGTAACAGAGTTCTTTGGATGGCTGATGAAGTTGCCTAGCATGTTTTTGCTCATTCTTCCCTCAGGGATGCAGACTAAAACTGTGGCTTTGTATCTGTTACAAGCAACTATTGACTTCCTCAGGATTCCAAGTTTCATTTAGTGCTTCTCTTCATGTCCATGAATTTATATTCAAATCCTTTCACCACCAACAGTAAAGCTGACCTTGCATTCACTGTAGAGTAACAAATTAATGGGCCCACTGTAATAGCAGAGCTAGCAGGTCTAACAACCAAGGCTTTTTCTTTGATGAGAAGATGTTAATAGACTCCAATGTATTGACTGGCCCTTAACAAGGAAGTAAATTCAAACCAATAAGAAAATGTAAACCTGATGTGATTTCCCTAGCCAAAACAGAGAGCAAATAGACCCCACTGTCTGTGAAGCGTATAGCTACTAAACTTTAATGACAATATCAGTTCTGCTTGATGATGGCAATAGCAACTCCTTGGTTCATCTATTATAAAGATTGGAATTCAGGCTGATTTCACTTCGCTTGGCAGGTGGCCGAGCATTAGCGAGCTAATGCAGGCCATATTCTAGCTATACTTAATGAAGGCAGTGCCCAAGACAGCAAATTCAAGCAAAAAGCTTATCTACATATCTGGTTCAGACTTAAAGGCAGAACACTGTGTTTGCCACATTGTTGATGTTTAAGAAAATATTAACCTCAAATTAAAGAAACAGTAAAGTCACAATTGTAGGTTCTTCACATGGTTAGGTAGCTGACTGTCAAATCTGTACTTTCACTTTAATGAGGTGGGGTACTTTGGGAAAGGGCACTGATAAAGTGTGACAGGCACCCCCAGAGACAAACACTTCCCTCCTGTTCCTTTAAAACAACCCATGTTTACATCTTATAATAATAAGCTACTGTAAAATTTGTCCTAGGCCCCCTTTATCTTTACCCATTCTGCTCCTCTGCACCATCCCAACTCCTCCTGTATCTCTCTGCAACTAGAGATAACTGCTTTCACTAACTGAGAAGGTATTATACGCCAGGCTCTCTACTAGATGCCTTACATCATCTCATTTAATCATGACAAGTCATTTAAGTTAGGCATTGCTACATGCATTTTAAAGATTAGGCACATAAGACTGAGAGAAATTAACTGACATGGTCAGGGTCCCAAAGTCAGAAAGGGGTAAGTAAAGACAGGTTTTGAACACCTGATGGCCTTTGCACTGACACCTTGGTTTCATATTTTCATCCTTGATTCTTGACTCTGGGCATCCCAAAGACATCACGCCCAGCTTTTATTCTCCGGATTCTGTGTCCTAAAGTCAGGGAGAAGAATTGCACAGCCTGAGCCCTGTTATAGTCATGAAGGTGTCTCCTTTTGGGGAAAGGGGTTCCACAATAGGGAAAAGCAATCTGGGAAAGGGGACTTTGCATAATTTTTCTCCCTTAGTTCTGTATGCCCAAATAACTTTGGAAAGCCACCCATGGCTTTACACTTCTATAGCATGGTCTATAGACAATAGCAATAAAAATACAGGGAAAACCGAGAAAACTTTTACTATTGTGTTATATACACAATGCTGGGCGTAGTGCCTCACGCATAACAGGTGGGTAATACATACGAATTTGACATTTTCAGTAAGGAAGTGTTCTCACAAAAATTCACTTCTTGGTTATTTCATATAATAATATTTTGTCTATTCATTACACACTGTTATAATGTTAAATGAAATAAACAGAGAATAAAATCTTATCCATGCTATGATAACAAGGAAAAATTATGAGTGCATATGGGAAAGAGTTGGAAGGGAGTGTAAAAATGGACGTGTGGTAGGATTTGTGTGGTAGGATTGTGGGATGATTTACTTCTTTCATGTTGATTCCTATTTAACCTATTACGGTGTTGTTCTGTGCAATAAATAATTTTTAAAAGTGGAACAATGAATACCAATTAAAAATAAAACACGTAAGGTGTGTGCCAACACCATCAGGAAGCATAAATGTGGCATTTCTATTTCTGCTGGAATTCTGGCTTCTAGTAAAGTCTTTATTCTTACTATCACAAAGTACATTCTGTCCTCAACTGTGTTAACTGAGGGAAGCGCTGATGAGGGTAATTTCAACATGTGGATGCTGAGGGGCCCAGGGCATCCTACCAGCCACTCCACTGGAAACCTTTCTGTTGTCTGTGGGCCTGAGAGCCTAATAGGCATGGTTCTGTAGATCATTTCTAAATAATTTACATGGACTACCATGAAAGCATCTATACTTTGGCTTCCTTAACAGATTTTGACCCAAATTGCAGTCATCACCTATTATACCATGTGATTTGATAATAACCAAAGGGACTGCAAGGACTGAACTAGTGGCTTCCAAAGCGTGGTTCCCGAGTAGCAACTTTGGGGACTTGCTAGAAATGCAAATACTCCAGCCCTCCAGTTTTTCTGAATCAGAATTCTGGATGGGGGGGCCCACAAACCTAGGTTTCAACAGGCTCCTCCCAGGTGATTTTGATGATGAGTAAATTTTGAGAACCTCTGGACTGAACATAACCCCACCTTGTCCCCACTGTCCACTAGCCAAAGGGTCTAGTATTTTTCAGGATTAATCACTAAGTTCATATTACTCACTTTACTATTTCAGGTTAAAACAATGAAAGTTATGTAAACGTGAATGGGTTGCGTAGACAAGGTGGTGTTTTAGGACGTTATGTGCCATTAACATTTTAGATTGAATTAATTTATCAGTTTGCTTTGAAAGAACAGGTTCTTTAGGGTTTGAGAGTTGAGAGTTTTAATGACGGAGAGCAGTTATGAGAAGATGAAGCCTAACTACGGTGTGGGAGAGGCTATCGCAGACATAGTTGGGGGTAAGCAGCATTAGGGCACTCTTGAAAGGGGCAATCTGGGTCCTGCAAACAAAACTTACCTACCTCTTAAGACTTCCCAAACCAGCATGCTATGCATTCAAACCAGTTCAGTGTCCACCTTGGGAAACGGCTCCAGTCTACCTGCCCTTGTTGTAAATAAAAGGTGGCTGTATCCATTCTCTGAACGTACATTAGGAATTTAGTACCTAAAAATGGATCTTCTTGGAAGCCTCAATTCTTGTCCAGAAAACACTGCCTTCTTATGAGATACAAAGCTATTTTCAGATCAAAAATAATGTGCAGCTCAAACCTTGTCTTCATGTATAATTATGAATCCTGGATTGAGCCCTGCTGAGCATGGTTTCCTCCTAGGATCGCCATAATCCCCCTGAGAACACAGACTTCCTTGCTTTAGCACTTCCCCACTGAGTGCTTATTAGAGAAAACACACAGAAGCTACATGACCAAAGCAAAACCTTTACCTGAGGCTATCAAAGATGTTACCTACAGTAGCAACATGCAGCAGAAGACCTCAGGGGCTGCACATCTCTCATGTAAGGCCACCATTCACTATCTAGGTGTCACTTTGGGTTTGGCTTTGCAGCCACACCTCTTGCTAAAAATGAGCAGGAGGATGATAAAAGAGTGAAAACATAAAGCTGCTTTCTTGGGCACTAAAAGAAAACTGAATGCTGAAATTTATTAACATTATTTCCTGTCTAGTAGGACCATGATCAACTCTAAGCAGATTTATCCTGCAACAAAGTTTGTTTTCTTCCATTGCTACACCCTTTTCTCCCCAAAGTGCATCTCCTTTTCCAAAGTGCCAACCATCTGTTCTGTAAAACTACACGGACTGACTGTACTCATTTCCTCATATAACTTGCATTCACACCTGTTCTTGTTTTTCTCTAGGCTAAATATCTGTAGTCTTCTGACTCTTTTCTCATGACTAAGTAGGCAAACTGGAGAGAATAATGATTATGAATATGGGCTCCTGAGTTGGAGTGTCTGAGTTCAAGTCCTGTCTCCACCACCCAGTAGCTGTGTGACCTTTGGCAAGTAATTCAGCCCTCAGGTTTGTCAGCTTTCTTGTCAATACTGTGGATACATGGATAGCTACCTCATGGTGTGGTCAGACACGGTTAAATGAAATAACAGGTAGAGACCCCCTGGCGCACAGTAGGTGCTTATACAGAAGTTTGGTTTCTTTCCCATGCTGCTCTATAGCCTGTCTCATCCTCGTCTTTCTCCTCTGATCACACTCATTTGTCACCCTTCCTCCAAAAATGGGTTGCTAAGAGCACAGTGTACCTGGAATGCATTGTCCCGGGATGGTTTTCTCCTGGACCTCATATTTCTCTAATAAGAAATATATCTTTATATTTAATCTACTTTTTATAAAAGAGTTTGAGGAAGCCCCTCAGATGCTATTTATTCGTTTACAAATATTTTATAATTCTTTTGTCTTGTCAAACAATACTGAAATGCCCTTCTTAAGATGGGAATAATATAGAAAAAAATGCTTTGGCCTTACACACAGCTGAATGAAGACTGGTTTGTACCCCAAATACAATTTCAACTTCATTTCTTTCTTTCTTTTTTTTTTTTTTTCGGTATGCGGGCCTCTCACTGTTGTGGCCTCTCCCGTTGCGGAGCACAGGATCCGGACGCGCAGGCTCAGCGGCCATGGCTCACGGGCCCAGCCGCTCCGCGGCACATGGGATCCTCCCGGACCGGGGCACGAACCCGCGTCCCCTGCATCGGCAGGCGGACTCTCAACCACTGCGCCACCAGGGAAGCCCTCAACTTCATTTCTAATCATGATTTAAAGTCTTTTTAGCCCCCTGGTGCTCTCTCTTTCAAGTCCAATATTTGCGGGTACAATACATTAGTAGCTTTAAAATGTCTCTTTCAGGCAGGAAATGTGAGCTACTAGCAGGGCTATAACAGCGCCAGCTAAAAGAAAAGGGTGATAGGCGTGGGTGTGGGCGAAAGGTGTTTTATGCAACCCCAGTGGGATCTCATCACTTTAGAAAACAATTTTACAGCCACATAGTTAAATTCACTGGTACTTAGAGGCAATTATGTGATAAAGTAAAAATATTTATGTTCTTTAGAGCTCCAAAACTGTCATTTGAAGTGTGACAGTTTTTTAAGTAATTTCACCTGCAACTTTTGAAAGATTAGTTCTATGACTAAGGGCATAAAATTGAAACAGGTTGCCACTGTGAAATAAAATCAAACCTATCTCCTCGTAATTTCACTTGAATTTAGTGCTCATAAATGTCTCACTGTCATAGTTCTCATGCTCAAAATTTTTATTTTCTAAACAACCACAAGTTGGGATTTAAAATTTTAAAATGCCATCTTCCCCTGAGGAACTTGAAATAAGTGCATGTGCACATGAATTCATGTATACGTTCACTTCGTAGTGCCTTGCCCTATAATTTTTTTTGCGATTTTTCTTGATGGTAAGCATAAGCTCATATTTTCCCCCTCATTCTTGTTAAAAAGTACATTAGAAGCTATAAGCCATAGAAAAGAAAGAAATCACCTACTATCATATGTTTTACGGAGCTATTTTATGGTTGTTCATTACCATTTTTGGCTCTGCTCATGTACATTTACATTTTTACATAATTGCAACTAGAGTGTATACAATTTTGTATTTTTCTTCCGTATTTTATGTAACGCGTTTTTAGTGTTGTTACATAGACTTCCCAACCATCATGTTAACAAGCTGCAGAATAGTCTTCTGAATGACTGCACCATCATTTTCTATACTATTCTTCTACTGTTGGGCACTTAGATGGCTTCCAGTATTTCACTATTGTACATAGTGCTGTGATGGACATTTCTACGCCTATGGCTTTCTCTTTCTTTTGCTCTATTTCCTTGGGCTAGAATCCCACAGGTGGGGTTACCAGGTTAAAACATATGCACCACTTGCTTTGACAGCTCTTGATACCTAAGGTCAAATTGCTTTTCCAAGTGTTTTATCAATTTAAATGACCTCTAGCAATATATAATTTCATCTATACCTCTGTGTATTTCAATTTCAGAGCAACCTGTTTATTTATATGGTTTCAACAATATTATACCTAATTCTAAGGCATTTACTATGTCTCTGAATCTTGGGCCTGGGTTAAGGTATTTATTCCTGCAGTTTTAACAGGTATTAATATAACAGCATTCAAATGCAAGTGCGTGCATGGACACACATGCATACACACACACAGCCGCAGATGTCAGACTTTGCCTGGGGTGGGAGGTGGGGCAATCAGTCAAATATGTGTCCTTGTTTATTGGAAGCACTAAGATGCAAAGAAGAATGAAATGTAGTATGTGGAGTTCAGACGCCACACTTTCTCACTTCATCCTTACCTCTTCTTTCCATCAATCCACTGCTTCAATCCTAAACTTCAGCTCCTGCAGAGGTTGTATTCTCTTTTATCTGAGGCAGGACACCAGCCTTTGTGCATTACTGTTGACCCACCTGGCCTTTTGCCACAGTCTAACTGCCTCTGAAAGTCACAGTGAAAATACGTGTATATTCAGTCCATCCATTTCCCCAGCCCTACAAACTGCTCCCAACCAAATAAACAAAGGATGGCCCACGGAGCTGTTCATGGAGCAGGCTGTGGACTGCTAGGGCAGCACAGGGGCTAAGTGTGCTCCTGGCTGGCCAAGTGATGGGTAACCTCACTGAGTTCCCACCAATATGGCTCATGAGTTGTGGTCATGTAATCATGAGAGACTGGGTCAGAGCTTGCAGCTCACTGCACATGGGTCACTCAGGAGCCTAGGACAGAAATAAGTTTGAATCAACACAATCAAAAGGTGAAAACCTCCTTACACCTTATAACTAGAGGTGTAAGGAGCAAAGCTTACTGATGTCTAGAGTTGTTCTAGCTCTCATAAAAAATCATAGCTTTAGGGCTTCCCTGGTGGCACAGTGGTTGAGAGTCTGCCTGCCGATGCAGGGGACGCGGGTTCGTGCTCTGGTCTAGGAGGATCCCACATGCCGCGGAGCAGCTAGGCCCGTGGGCCGTGGCCTCTGAGCCTGCACGTCTGGAGCCTGTGCTCCGCAACGGGAGAGGCCACAACAGTGAGAGGCCCGCGTACCGCAAAAAAAAAAAAAAAAAAAATCATAGCTTTAACCTTTCACATATGATGGTCCTAGTCTAATTTTTATTATAATATGAATAATGTATGTCTATTTTATAGCATATGTGCACTTTCAAAAGTGCTAATGCTGTATTTACTTTTACATTTTCTTCCACATAGAATTTTGCTCCCATTTTGGGAAATATCTGCTTGGACAGCATCATAAGGGTCAGCTCCTTGGGGTTTATAGGACCTCAGTGTCTCAGCCACAAGTGTGGCTCAGCTCTGGAAGAATTCTTGCAAATGAGCTTTAGGGTTACTTGAGCTTGAAAAAGGAACTGCTCTATACGTTAGATAAATATAATGCTCACTTGTCTATTGCAGCTTGGAATGGGCCCTGCATGGGCCCATGGATGGGTGGTTTCCACTAAGCAGCTGGATCAGCCCATCAGTGGAGAATTCAGTCCCAGAGATTCTCATGAGCGTGCTACCAGATTCTTCGCAATGATAAGTAGTTTGGCTCTCACATTGGAGAACATATTTTGTATCCTATAAAAAAGAGGTTGTTTCTATCAAAGATCTACACACAAAATTAACTAAAAGCAGGAGAAATTATCATGCAGTTATTTGTCTTTTAATTGAAAGAAGTGAGGGAGAAAATATATCTGGTATGGTTTTCTTTTGCCCCTCTTCTGCAATAATTCTGCCTCTCCTACCTCCCCTGTGGTGTTAGAAGAGTATTTGAGGGTTTTTTTGTTTTGTTTTGTTTTACTTTACATCACAAATATTCAAAAGCAAACCCAGAAAAGTTGACTGGCCATTCTTCCCCTTGATCAAAACTTCAAAACTTGGAAGGGAGGGAAACTGTAGCTCAAAAATTTATTTTTTCCATCACTTGCTCACCCTCTTTCAATTTTAGCTTCCCATGATACAGTAAAACTAAAAGTCTCTTGAAAGGTTATAAAGTACTATAACAACATGCTCTATATTCTCTTAAACAGGACAGCATGTGGGCAGCAACACCTCTCTTCTCTCTCCTTAATGAGAACTTAGATTGCCCAGGGAGCACTTTTAGGAAGAAAGAAGGGAACACAAGTGGGAGATCCAGAATTCAATGACCTTTGTCATATCACCTGTGCAACTTTAGGCTAATATTGGCAACTTCAGGCAAGTTTAATAAAAAGAGTGAGACTCTCAAGGGTGAATGACACTTGCCTAGATCTACAGTGAAGAAGGGCCCACTTTCACACTTCTGGAATCCATTTCATTTTCTTAAAGTTAAGAAAGGCTAGGGTTAGGGTTAGGTTAAGATCTGGGGTGGAGGGGGAGGGTTATACAAATCAGTACTATAAATGTTTATAATCTTCATCTTCAACTCAACTCTAAAACTGACTTTGGTTATGGTTATGCTATTTGGTAGACACAAACTAATTTATTTCCTGTGCATTAAACCCACAGTGAAAAATCTGTTGATACTCTAGATTTTTAAAAAGTCATACTTAAAACATTTCTTCCATTTCCAATAAGATGGCATTGAGTTTTCCCTCAATAATAGCTCCATGACATAGAATAGCACTGTAGTCACGGAGAATCTGACACCACCACAGGCTCATCATAGAGTGCCTTCATGCCCTGACGGGAGCCTCACAGGAAATCAGCAGACTGTGTTGGGGAAAGAAGAGGACCCTCGAGGGTGCCAAGACTTTGTTGTCAGAATTTGAGAAGCTTCTCTTCACACACACAGTTGGTACAAAGTTCCCTAGGATTCCTCTAGCAAGGAAGCCTGGGTAGGGCCCCCATCCCCACTCCCAGAGCTGACTGTAGGCCCTCCTGCCACAAGCATTTCTTTGCCAGTTGTTGTGGGAAAGAAGCCCATGGTTGGCTCCATAGGGCTGGGGAATAATACCCTGTGATACACATAGTTAAGTGAATATGTATTTTTTCAGCCCCAAGGGTTGAATGAGTTGATTCAGATCAAAGTTTAATGATCTGTAGTAGTTATGTCCTTATAACTCATGAGGTGACTTGGAAAGCACGGATGCCATGCTTCATGCTCCATGGTTGGTGCTGTTAATAATATCAATGATAATAATAACATTCTAATTAATAACAATAATGATAGTAATAGATAGGAAGTTCTCCCAGGAAAGTCCATTATAATTTTATGGGATCACACTTTCCTGTATTTTTCTAAATGTTTACAATAGACACATGTTATTTTAGATTCAGAAAAAAATTATATATGTATGTGTGTATGTGATAATCTTCACATATATGTATATATATATGTATGTGTATGTGTGACATATGTATCAATCATCATACTGAAGGGGATTCTCTTATTCTGTCAACCGTTTTTTGAGAGCACAATGGGCTGTCCTCAGAGTGTTGATGCTGCTTTGAAGAACGTCCAAATGGCAACTGGGATGCCTCAGAATAGTTCTATGAAAACTACATTGAAAGGGCAATGGCTCTTTCCACATTTTTGAACACGTGCAAATTCCCTTACCTATACTTCGTATACTTCCTCATTTCTGTGTTTGCTTCCAGAAGGGAGAGGGCCAAGAAAGAGCTGAACTTGTTCCAAAGGGAGGTGTTTCTGGCAGGTGTGAGGATTTTAAGATAATAAAAACATGTAGCAACCAGCAGTCCCTTCAGCTGAGCGGCAGCTGCCTCCCCATGCTGTCTACTAAAGCCTGCTTTGGAAGCGTTCTTGGCTTCAGAAACTAAGCGACCCACTTCTGTGTTTCCAACCATTTGATCTTCTTACCACTTAGCCCATCGCTGGGGATTTCCAACTACTAAATTAAGAAAGTCTGAAAAGCTCTTCATTTCAACACTACTTCCCATCAACTTTGGTAGGCAGAAAACATTGTTTTATGGTAAGCACATCATTTTCCTCAAATGGCCTGTGGCAAATCAAAGGACATAGGGATAAAATTGAATCGGAGGAAGAATGTATCAGCAGTTACATATTTTGGGGGAAAACAAGTTTTCACTTCAGAGGCGGGAAATTCCAGAACCTTCTGTGTTTCTGGACTGAGCTTAGCACAAATGTAGGTGAGAAAAAATGGACTCTTTTCTTTTTTATCTGTTTAATGTGGGTGAGAGCCACGGCGAGCTGACTGTGAAAGTCACAGTGAAACTGACTTCATTTTGATTGCTTTCCTGAAGGTAAGAGATGGATGTTAATAATGTTTTAGACATTTATTTTTATAAGGGTTTTAGAAGCCTTAGGCAAACGTGGCTGCTTTTCTAAGATTTCCTTCATGCTGCTTGCACATTTTTGAGCTTCAAACGAAGATTCTATGAGTCTGTTATTTTCAAGTGCAGATAAGAACATGATTGAAACAAATCTCTATTAAAGAACAAAGATGGATGAACACACTTCTTCCATTTTACTGGGACTTACCAAATCTTGAAAGTAAAAAAAAAAAAAAAAAGTTGAAAACCAATAAAGCACAGAAGCAGTGGCTAGAGTATTTGATGTTTAAAACAAGGACAAAAGCAAAAATCCTAGTCAAGATATTCTACAAACACTAGTAGTAAAGTTTCAAAACAAGGCATTTGGGTCTGCTGTAAGGTCTTTCTCAAGTTTTGGGCCTCATAAAACTAAGCAGTGAATATGAATTTAGCCCCCAAACAACTGTCCTGTGATTAGTGGTAATGGTGTTGTTGCTAATATTTCTGGAAGGAGTTCAGGGGCTTGTGTGGTATGAGGGTTTATAAACTGGTGGATTTTGATACAGGCAGTGTATTTTCCTCATTTCCCCTGTCACGTACATCAGGATCCCCCAGAAATAATCATCATCTCCCCAAATAGGTATAATTTGATTTACTTGTAAAAATAGTGTCATTTCACAAGTGCACATAAAGTCAGAGTTATTTGTGTGTGTGTATTTTTATAAGCAGTGATCCCACCATTGACTCTCCCCAGAGCAGGCTCAGCGGAGAACAGGCTATTTCTGTCAGCTAGAATGTCTGGCTCTTGATGCACAAATACTAGACAGAACTGGGTTGGAACACGGAGTGATGGGGCCAAGGTCACAGGCTGGATACCAGTTAGCTGTGCACAGAGTATACAACTGTGTCCTAGGGGCACAGATGCCCCCTGGTCATCTGTGAGCTGCATGTGGTAGATCTCAAGGGAAATCCAAGTGTGAGTGGGCCAGCATGATCAGTCAAGTCCACTGGGACACACACCAAATGCTCAGGCCCCACCACAATGGGTTTCTCCTTCATGGCCACAAGGTGCTGGTCATGAGTTCTACACGTAAAGGATTGGCTGGGTTTGGGAAGGAAGCTCTTCTGGGTTCCATGGCATTACTTTCTAGGTCATTCACGATGGAACTTTTAAGCCAAGGTCTGAGCCAAGGTCTGATTATAATCGGAAACCATGTTCTGCACTGAGGGAGAATCCTATTTCAAAATGCTTACAGATATACACCTACATATTATCCAATATGGGTTTATTAGCTAGATTTCATTTAGTTAGGAAGGCAAGATACTGCAGGAAAAAGAAGCGCAACTCTGCAGTCAACTTTAAAGTAGAATCCCAACTCCACATTACTTTCTACATGAATAAACTTGGGAAAGTTAAATAATTTACTGAGCCTCAGTTCCCCAAACCATAACATGGAAAATGGTTGATCCCTGTCTTTTTCCCATTTGGTGATACTCCAAACTCCTCTTTGTCCTCCCTCACACTGTTTTCCAGCTCTTCTCACTTACATAGTTTTGGAGCTTTAAGTTTCCTTAAATGAAAACTCCCTATGCCCATTAATAAGAACTTTGAAAACTCCCAGTAGGGTCAGTTCCAATCTCCCGACTCCTAACCTCTACACAAATGTAGTGAGTGTGTGTGCATGTGTGATGTGTTGGGAACGAGAGCTTCAGGCAGTACTTATTCCCATGCCCCTACACTTTTCCACCTTGAGTCACATGCAGCTTTCTGCTTCCATCTGGAAGGGGCCTTTCACATGGCCCAGCACGGCTGCCACATTAGAAGGGAAGAAGAAAATGAGGGGAGAAGTGTTAGGAAAAGGTGGTGTCACAACTAAGGACAGAAGACCATATCTGAACTGGAACAGGATAGGATGTCCTCAGATGTTCATTCCAGGGCTCTTTAATTTGTTCTGTCCTCTGAATAGCAGAAGATATATATTTTTTCATCTCCTAGCTTGTTCATAAAATATGAGGGATAGTACGAATATATATTAAAAATTGATCATGTTTATTTAAATCTTAGAAGCTGGATTTAGAGTAACCTATTCATGGACATGCAAAGTAAAAGAAGACTCTATAATTCAATTCAGAAACTAACACATTGGGAATATATGTTGATACTCTGAGCTCATAGCTCTTAATATGAAGAAAATGTGACATCTTGCTACTGCCCTGTGGTAAGGCTAATGTAGCATGAGGCGAATTCTAATCTAATGACGTATTATAGCCTAAGGAATGTGTCTTTCACAACAGACCACCCACAGCCTTAGTTATTGATCATGCAATCCAGTACAGGTATTGGCAGACAGAGTGCAAATCGATAAGTGTCCACTGTATTCACCCAGTGATGAATAACTTCACAGCCTATTTTAATTTACCTTAATTTGCAATTCAATTGGTTATACGCCTTTCTCCAAAGTGTTAATCAATTTTCAATCAAAGCAGATTGAAGTGTCACCCTGCATCCCTTACGAATCCCAAAGCATTATTTATTTTAGAAATAAAGTCAACTCTATGGTATATGTCTACATTTTCCTGGCAAGCTCTGAACTATAGATTTGTTGGTTTACTGACCCACTTGTACGAATAAAGGTCACCTCCTCTTCCCCATCCCATGCCATCTTGCAAAGAAACGAATTCACGTACAATAATTTCCTATTATGGCAGGTTTAGATAAATCTACAGTTTTAATGACAACTTGCCCTCCTCCAGGTTTAGATTTTTCCATATAGTTATCTTTAAAAAGTGCCTGTCCACTTATTGATTGGCACAAACATTCAGGTCACTTAATGGATTGCTGCTCTAAGTTCTTAAAACAAAACATACTTCAGACTGTAGCTGTCCTGAAGGCTGTGCAAAAGAAATACAAATCCCCCTGGCCATTGTTTTTCTCTCTGTTGGTTCTTCTGGAGCCCTTAAAGCTGTTGTCTATGGAACCATATATAGGAGCATCCTACACTGCTCTGGATTTCCAGGGTCCTTCACGCTCTAGACAACTTCCTGGTTCCTTTTTTCATCAGACTTGAATCACCACGACTTCCATTTTCCCAGGACTTCTTGGATGAGAAGAACTAATGTGAATTATTTCATAGAAATAATGGGCTATGGTGACCTAAGGTACTAATACTTCAATATTTTAAAATATAACAATGAACCATAGTATTATTTTCACTTACTTTTGAGTCCTAAGTTCCCAGCACAGTGCCTGGCAATAGTTAAGTATTCAATTTTGGGCCCATAATAAGTATTCCACAGCTGTTTGTTGAATTAATAACTAAGGATACTTATTTGCATTCTAACAAGGATCTTCAAAGTTTTAACCCAAAGGGGTTTATGATGATGGTGTTATCAAAACTCAGAGCACACTTCTAAAGGGTATTTTGGGATTAGGCTACTCCAGAAGTTATGCTGAATTCTACATGTTATTGGGTGCTTGATTCACCACAGGTAAGGTTAATAAAAGTAATTTCACAAAAACAGATTTTTATAAAATACCTTGATACATCCATTTAGCAGGCATTAAAATGTTCCAATTGCTTTAAACCTAAACCCTTGAGCCCACATTCTTTTTTTTTTTCTTAACATCTTTATTGGAGTATAATTGCTTTACAATGGTGTGTTAGTTTCTGCTGTATAACAAAGTGAATCAGCTATACATATACATATGTTCCCATATCTCTTCCCTCTTGTGTCTCCCTCCCACCCTCCCTATCCCACCCCTCTAGGTGGTCACAAAGCACCGAGCTGATCTCCCTGTGCTATGCGGCTGCTTCCCACTAGCTAACTATTTTACATTTGATAGTGTGTATATGTCAATGTTACTCTCTCATTTCGTTCCAGCTTACCCTTCCCCCTCCCTGTGTCCTCAAGTCCATTCTCTATGTCTGCATCTTTATTCCTGTCTGCCACCCCCAGGTTCATCAGAACCTTTTTTATTTTTTAGATTCCACATATTATGTGTTAGCATACGGTATTTGTTTTTCTCTTTCTGACTTACTTCACTCTGTATGACAGACTCTAGGTTCATCCACCTCACTACAAAAATAACTCAATTTCGTTTCTTTTTATGGCTGAGTAATACTCCATTGTATATACGTGCCACATCTTCTTTATCCTTTCATCTGTCGATGGACACTTAGGTTGCTTCCATGTCCTGGCTATCGTAAACAGTGCTGCAATGAACACTGTGGTACATGACTCTTTTTGAATTATGGTTTTCTCAGGGTATATGCCCAGTAGTGGGATTGCTGGGTCATATGGTAGTTCTACTGTTAGTTTTCTAAGGGACCTCCATACTGTTTTCCATAATGGTTGTATCAATTTACATTTCCACCAACATTATAGGAGGGTTGCCTTTTCACCACACCCTTTCCAGCATTTATTGTTTCTAGCTTTTTTGATAATGGCCATTCTGCCTGGTGTGAGGTGATACTCATTATAGCTTTGATTTGCATTTCTCTAATAATTAGTGATGTTGAGCATCTTTTCATGTGCCTCTTGGGCATCTGTATGTCTTCCCTGGTGAAATGTCTATTTAGGTCTTCTGCCCATTTTTTAACTGGGTAATTTGTTTTTATGATATTGAGCTCCATTAGCCGTTTGTATATTTTGGATATTAATCATTTGTCTGTTGTTTCATTTGCAAATATTTTCTCCCATTCTGAGGGTTGTCTTTTCATCTTGTTTATGGTTTCCTTTGCTGTGCAAAAGCTTTTAAGTTTAATTAGGTCCCATTTGTTTATTTTGTTTTTATCTTCATTACTTGAGGACATGGGTCAAAAAGGATCTTGCTGTGGTTTATGTCAGAGTGTTTTTCCTATGTTTTCTTCTAAGAGTTTTATAGTGTCTGGTCTTACATTTAGGTTTTTAATCCACTTGGAGTTTATTTCTGTGTATGGTGTTATGGAGTGTTTTAATTTCATTCTTTTACATGTAGCTGTCCCATTTTCCCAGCACCACTTACTGAAGAGGCTGTCTTTTCTCCATTGTATGTTCTTGCCTCCTTTGTCATAAATTAGGTGACCATATGTGCGTGGTTTATCTCGGGGCTTTCTATCCTGTACCATTGATCTATATTTCTGTTTTTGTGCCAGTACTATACTGTCTTGATTACTGTAGCTTTGCAGTATAGTTTGAAATCGGGGCAACTGATTCCTCCAGTTCTGGTTTTCATTCTCAAGATTGCTTTGGCTATTCAGGGTCTTTTGTATTTCCATACAAATTGTGAAATTTTTTGTTCTAGTTCTGTGAAAAATGCCATTGGCAGTTTGATAGGGATTGCAATGAATCCGTAGATTGCTTTGGGTGGTATAGTCATTTTCATAATGATTCTTCCATGCCAAGAACATGGTATATCTCTCCATCTGTTTGTATCATCTTTAACTTCTTTCTTCAGTGTCTCATAGTTTTCTGCATACAGGTCTTTGGTCTCCTTAAGTAGGTTTCTTCCTAGGTATTTTATTCTATTTGTTGCAATGGTAAATGGGAGTGTTTCCTTCATTTCTCTTTCAGAGTTTTCATCATTAGTGTACAGGAATGCCAGAGATTTCTGTGCATTAATATTGTATCCTGCTACTTTACCAAATTCATTGATTAGCTCTAGTAGTTTTCTGGTAGCATCATTAGGCTTCTCTATGTATAGTATCATGTCATCTGCAAACAGTGACAGTTTTACTTCTTTTCTGATTTGGATTCCTTTGATTTCTCTTTCTTCTCTGATTTCTGTGGCTAAAACTTCTAAAACTATGTTGAATAATAGTGGTGAGAGTGGACAACCTTGTCTTGTTCCTGATCTTAGTGGAAATGGTTTCAGTTTTTCACCATTGAGAACGACGTTGGCTGTGGGTTTGTCATATATGTCCTTTATTATGTTGAGGTAATGTCCCTCTATGCCTACTTTCTGTTGGGTTTTTATCATAAATCGGTGTTGAATTTTGTCAAAAGCTTTTTCTGTATCTACTGAGATGATCATATATTTCTTATCTTTCAGTTTGTTAATATGGTGTATCACATTGTTTGATTTGTGTATATTGAAGAATACTTGCATTCCTGGGATAAACCCCACTTGCTCATGGTGTATGATCCTTTTAATGTGCTCTTGGTTTCTGTTTGCTAGTATTTTGTTGAGGATATGTGCATCTATGTTCATCAGTGATATTGGACTGTAACAGTTTTCTTTTTTTGTGACATCATTGTCTGCTTTTGCTATCAGGATGATAGTGGCCTCCTAGAATGAGTTTGGGAGTGTTCCTCCCTCTGCTATATTTTGGAAGAGTTGAAGAAGGATAGGTGTTAGCTCTTCTCTAAATGTTTGATAGAATTCACCTATGAAGCCATCTGGTCCTGGGCTTTTGTTTGTTGGAAGATATTTAATCATAGATTCAATTTCAGTGCTTGTGATTGGCCTGTTTATGTTTTCTATTTCTTCCTGGTTCAGTCTCGGAAGGTTGTGCATTTCTAAGAATTTGTCCATTTCTTCCAGGTAGTCCATTTTATTGGCATATAGTTGCTTGTAGTAATCTCTCATGATCCTTTGTATTTCTGCAGTGTCAGTCGTTACTTCTCCTTTTTCATTTTTAATTCTGTTGAGTTGAGTCTTCTCCTTTATTTTCTGGATGAGTCTGGCTAATGGTTTATCAATTTTGTTTATCTTCTCAAAGAACCAGCTTTTAGTTTCGTTGATGTTTGCTATTGTTTCCTTCATTTCTTTTTCATTTATTTCAGATCTGATCTTTATGATTTCTTTCCTTCTGCTAAATTTGGGGTTGTTTTGTTCTTCTCTCTCTAATTGCTTTAGGTGTAAGGTTATGTTGTTTATTTGAGATGTTGCTTGTTTCTTAAGGTAGGATTGTATTGCTATAAACTTCCCTCTTTGAACTGCTTTTGCTGGAACCCATAGGTTTTGGGTCATCATGTTTTCATTGTCATTTGTTTCTAGGTTTTTTTTTTTTTTTTTTGCCATACATGGGTCTCTCACTGTTGTGGCCTCTCCCATTGCGGAGCACAGGCTCCGGACGTGTGCGCTCAGTGGCCATGGCTCACTGGGCCTAGCTGCTCGCGGCATATGGGATCTTCCTGGACCGGGGCATGAACCCGTGTCCCCTGCATCGGCAGGCGGACTCTCAGCCACTGCACCACCAGGGAAGCCCTCGAGGTATTTTTTGATATCTTTGATTTCTTCAATGATCTCTTAATTATTCAGTAATGTATAGTTTAGCCTTCATGTGTTTGTATATTTTACAGTTTTTTTCCTGTAATTGATATCTAGTCTCATAGTGATGTGGTCAGAAAAGATACCTGATACAATTTCAATTTTCTTAAATTTAGCAAGGCTAGATTGGTGACCCAAGATATGATCTATCCTGGAGAATGTTCCATGAGCACTTGAGAAGAAAGTGTAATGTGTTATTTTGAATGGAATGTCCAGTAAATAGTCATTAAGGCTATCTTGTTTAATGTGTCATTTAAAGCTTGTGTTTCCTTATTTATTTTCATTTTAGGTGATCTGTCCATTGGTGAAAGTGGGGTGTTTAAAGTCCCCTACTTCTATTGTGTTACTGTCGATTTCTCCTTTTAAGACTGTTAGCATTTGCCTTATGTATTGAGGTGCTCTTATGTTGCGTGCGTAAATATAAGTGCTTAGATTAGCCAAGACCTTCTGTTGGGAATGAAAAAGGCCAAATCAAATTAAGGAATTTATTGGTTACATAACTGGGAGATCCAGAGATGGGCTGACCTTAAGGCATAAGCAGTCAGTAAACAACTAGATGCAAAGACTCAAATGATCAGCCTCTTTCTCTTTTCCTCTTTCCTCTCCTGTCTTCTCTCATTTCCTCCTAGTTCAGGAAAGCAGAGATTGGGAACATGTCTTTAGCTAGCTGGAGGTTAATCGTGCTTATACTGGTAGTGGCCCTAGAAAAAAGAGAATGCTTTCCACTCACACTGTCCACTTATAAAATTTCAGGTAAGGACCCTGATCGGGTCATCTTAAGTCATAAGACCATCTTTACCAATCCCTGTGCAAGAAAATCTGTACTGCAACTGGCATCCCCATAAGAACCTTAGAAGAGAGGGAGAAGAATAGTTCCCTAAAGGAAAGTTGAGGAAATGATTACTGATCAGGTAAAAGCTATAGATGCTCCTCCCTCCAAACCCCACTCCTCTAAAGAGGTCACTGCTGTAAAAATTAGTTTTTGTTTTTCTAGGCCTACGTCCACGCATTTCTAATACATGTAAATATATACATTTATACACACATCTGTGCATAGACATGTGCATATTTGCATACGTGTATATATATGTGTACATATGCACACATAAACATATGTCTATACATGTATGTGTATGTTTACGACTTTCTTAAAAACATAAATTGGATTATAATATATGTATTGTTTTATAATATTCTTTACTTGGCATTATATATTGGAGACTTTTCCATTTCACAAAAAAAATCTTGTATATTTTTCTAATATTTCTCATAATTTTACTTTTTGTATTTAGCTTTTTCCTTCATCTGAGTTTTGGTGACTGGTTAGAGGCAGGAATCTCTTATCTGCCTCCCCCGAAAGCCACCACCACAAAATTACCAGTTACTTGCCTCAGTACCATTTATTGAAGAGCTCATCCTTTCATGGCTGATTTGAGAGCCTACGTATACTAAATGCTAAATCTCTGATATGTGTGCAATGGTTTCTAGACTTTCTATTCTGTTCTGCTGATATATTTGTACATTCCTCAATCAATCATACTAGTTTTTTTTTTACTTTTTTTGTTTCTGTCATTACTATTCTTGTTATATAAGTAATACATAGTATTCTGTTTGCACATGGTTGAAGGAGTATAGAAGTATCTAGAGGAAACATGGAAGACCTTTTTTTCCCTCTCATTACTCCCCCTGCCTTCCTCCCAACTGTCAAAAACTGGGAGATATTATTCTCATTTCCTTATGTGTTTCCATATAAAAAAGAAGCTATATAGACATATCCAATTTTGTCCTTTTTATTAATATAAATGTGATCATGCTATACATATGATTTCAACTTGCTTTTGTCATTTAACACTCTTGTAGATCTTTTCATATTAGTGTATAATCAGACCTTATTTTTTTTAAACAACTGCATTGGACTGTATAGTACTATGAGATATTTATCTACTCTTCTTTTGCTGAAGACACTGTTTTAATTAATGCAACTTTGCAGAACTTAATTGTATAGGGCAATAGTAGGATACTTTTTATTTGAGGATCAGAGAAGAAGGCCTGAGATCTGAGGAAGAGACGGAGGTAACCAGAGAAAGAGTAGAAGGAAGAGCAGCCACAGCAGAAGCACCAATGTGCAAAGAGCCTGAGCTTGAAAAGCACGGCCTGGATGAAATTCTAGAAGGCCTTTGTGCGGAGCATAGTAAGTGAAGCAGGGGAGCGAATGGGGTAAAGACAGATATGTAGACAGGGGTCCTGTACGGTATCTAAAAGAAATAACATTTTACTCTAAAGCAGTAGTCACTGAAAGATTTTCAGCATGGAAGTGATATTCTGTAGTGGGTTAAACTGTGGACCCAAAAAAGATATGTCTGTGTGCTAAGCCCAGATACCTGTGAATATGACTTTATTTGAAAGAAAGGTCTGTACAGATGTAATTATATGAAGAATCTCAAGACGGGATCATCCTGGATTACTTGGGTGGGCCCTAAGTCCAATGACAAATGTTCTTATAAGAAGAAGAGAACAGGGGAGAAAGGCCATATGAAGAGGGAAGCAGAGCTTGAGGTTATGCTGCCACAAGTCAAGGAAGACCTGCAGCCGCCAGGAGCTGGAAGAGATGAGAAATGATTCTCCCCTGGAGTCTAGTCTTTGGAGGGTGCACAGTCCTGCCAACATCTTGATTTTAGACTTCTAGTCTCGAGCAGTGAGAGAAAAAACTCTTTTTTTAAGCCACCAAGTTTGTGGTGCTTTGTTATGGCAGCCCCAGACACTGACATGCATTGCTTCCTTTATCTTTTTATTTATTCCCTCAGATATTCAACAAATGTCTATTGAAAGTTTTCATTATATATCAAGATTGTTCCAAGTCCCAGGGATACAACAGGGAGTAGGAAACACACAAAAATGTTTCTGCATTTGTAAGCTTATATTCCTTTATAACATTGTCTGTTAGTGTGGGACTTCGGGGAATTGCAGTCTTTAATGCCTGTCTTTTCTTCACTCTTACCAACTGCCATATTGGGTTTGATCTTACTTGCAGTTTCTCATGATGGGTTCTTATGTCAGTGGGCCTTTGCATATGTCAATAAAAAATTTCTTTCCTACATCTGTTAAGTAGTAGCTTAAATATTTCCTCAGCTTCTATGAAACTTCCTTAATTGTCCTCAGTAAGTTTTTAATGTCTCTATTACAGCAGGTATCAACACTGTTTTGTAATCATTTACCTGTTTGTCTTTCTCACTAGACTTTGAGATACTTGAGGGAAAGGATTATTTTTGTTTTTATTTTTGTATCCCCAGGGAATGTCATAACCCATGTTCACAGTGAGTGCTCAGTATGCATTTAATTTATAAAATTTATTCATAAGAGAAATGATTGATAAATACAACTTTGTTAAATTAAGAAGTTCTATTCTCTGAAAGACACTTAAAAAGTTGCAAAGCCACAGACTTGTGAGGTGATATTTGTAAAACATACAATTGACAAAGTATTAGTGTTCAGAGTTTATAAAATACTTCAAGAGGCAAATAAGGAAAGCAAATGAAACAATTTAAAAATGGATTTAAGAGAGGACCTTCAAGATGGCAGAGGAGTAAGATGTGAAGATCACCTTTCTCCCCACAAATACATCTACATGTGGAACAACTCCTACAGAACACCTACTGAACGCTGGTAGAAGACCTCACACTTCCAAAACGCAAGAAACTCCCCACATACCTGGGTAGGGCGAAAGAAAAAAGAAAAAACAGAGACAAAAGAATAGGGACAGGACCTGCACCTCTGGGAGGGAGCTGTGAAGGAGGAAAAGTTTCCAGACACTAGGAAGCCCCTTCCCTGGTGGAAATAGCAGGTGGGCGGTGGGGAGGCTTCAGGGCCATGGGGGATAGTGCAATGGCAGGAGTGCAAAGGGCAGGCGGGGAGATTCCCACTTGGAGAATCGGTGTCGACCACCACTCACCAGCCTGAGAGATTGTCTGCTCACCTGACGGGGTGAGTGGAGGCTGGGAGAGGGGCTCTGGCTTCGGGGTTCATATCATGGGGTGAGGACTGGGGTTGGCTGCGTGAGCGCAGCCTGAGGGGGGCTCGTGTGCCATGGCTGACTGGGAGGGAGCCTGGGGGTGAGGTCTGGGACTGCCTGGGAGTTGGCAGTCTGTTGTTATGGGGTGTGCAAGGTCAGGAGATTTGGAGTGCCGCCTGAACGAGCTTCAGAGATGGGCACAGACACCAGAGACAGACATGAAATGCTGGGGCTGCTACTGCAGCCACCAGGAATCCTGTGTGCAAGCACGGGTCACTATCCACACCACCCCTGCCAGGAGCCTGTGCAGCCCACCACTGCCAGGGTCCCGTGATCCAGGGACAACTTTCCTGGGAGAACACATGGAGCGCCTCAGGCTGTTGCAATGTCACACCAGCCACTGCCACTGGAGACTCACCCCACATTTTGTACCCCTCCCTCCCTTTGGCCTCAGTGAGCCACAGCCCCCTAATCAGCTGCTCCTATAACCCCCCGTGTCTGGGTGAAGAATAGATGCCCCCTGGCATCCTACATGCAGAGGCGGGGCCAAATTCAAAGCTGAACCCCCAAGAGGAGTGCGAACAAAGAAGAGAAAGGGAAATCTCTCCCAGCAGCCTCAGGAGCAGTGGATAAATCTCCACGATCAATCTGATGTACCCTGCATCTCTGGAATACCTGAATAGACAATGAATCATCCCAAAACTGAGGTGGTGGACTTTGGGAACAACTGTAGACTTTGGGTTTGCTATATGCGACTGACTAGTTTCTGATTTTTATGTTTATCTTAGTATAGTTTTTAGTGCTTGTTATCATTGGTGGATTTGTTTATTGGTTTGGTTGCTCTCTTCTGTTTTTAAATTACTTTTTTCATTTTTTTATTTTAATAACTTAAAAAAATTTTTTAGTTTAATAATTTTGTTTTATTTTAATTTTTCTTTCTTATTTTTTTTCTCCCTTTTCTTCTGAGCCATGTGGCTGACAGAGTCTTGGTGCTCTGGCAGGGTGTCAGGCCTGAGCCTCTGAGCGGGGAGAGCCAAGCAGGACATTAGAACACCAGAGACCTCCTGGCCCCACGTAATATCAATCAGCGAGAGCTCTCCCAGAGACTTCCGTCTCAAGGCTAAGACCCAGGCCACTCAACAACCAGCAAGCTCCAGTGCTGGACACCCCATGTCAAACAACCAGCAAGACAGGAACACAACCCCACCCATTAGCAGAGAGGCTGCCTAAAATCATAGTAAGGTCAGAGATACCCCAAAACACACCACCAGACATGGTCCTGCCCACCAGAAAGACAAGATCCAGCCTCATCCAACAGAATACAGGAACCAGTCCCCTCCACCAGGAAGCCTACACAATCCACTGAACCAACCTTACCCACTGCGGGCAGACACCAAAAACAATGGGAATTATGAACCTGTGGCCTGCGCACAGGAGACCCCAGACAGAGGAACTTAAGCAAAATGAAAAGACAGAGAAATATGCAGGATATATATAAGCAAAGTTAAAACCCACCGGACCAAGCAAATGAAGAGGAAATAGGCAGCTATCTGAAAAAGATTTCAGAGTACTGGTAGTAAAAATGATCAAAAATCTTAGTAATACAATGGAGAAAATACAAGAAACGTTTAAAAAGGACCTAGAAGAACTAAGAGCGAACGAACAATGATGAACAACACAATAAATTAAATTAAAAATTCTCTAGAAGGAATCAATAGACTACGGTTTCTTTATTTGAATAACTTACTTCATCTTCTTCCCTGGTAAATTCTACATTGTCTGATCTCTCATATCCATCATCATTTTTGTTTTATTTTTACTTGTATAGAAGAGAGCCCCACCCCCAATTTGACACGGCGAAAGTACCCAGAATCAATTTTATTAGGTTAACATCTTATCATAGACTAACAGGACTGAAATAACCCTCCAACAATCATAGAATTCCAGAGCTGGGAGGAAACACTAGAGATAATTTAGTCGAAACCCTTTAGTAGAAACAACAGATTTGACTTAATAATTTGCCCAGAGTGACACAGCAAGTTTAGACTACAATTTAGGCTCATTAATTCCTATTTCAGAATTTTTCTGTAGCACAATAGGTCATCTGTAGTCACACCGTCTTTAATTCATTCAAAACCCTTTTTTATTGTACATCTATAATGTGCCTTGGTGATGCAGGGACACAAGACAGTGCTAGGTTGATGCTGCCCTATTGCACTGCCCCTACCCTCAAGGTGCTCACAGTCTAATATGTGTGAAAGATGTCTAAACAGATAACTCCCAGCAATATAAAAATACAAAGCATTGTGGAAACACCTAGCAGGGCACCTAACTCAACCTGAGGTCAGAGAAGACACCTGAGCTGGTGCTTCCCTTCAAAGCCCCAGGGCTAACCTAACAGACATATGGAATCATTGCTGAGAAGAACATCTGACTTACTGGTCATGCTTCCCCCAAAGTCACACTAGTTCTCTTGTGACATTCTCGTGATCTACTCCATGTGGTATTGACTATAACCAGCAGAAAAGACTGACTTAAAGAAAACCCCAAACATCTCAGAAAAAAGGAGAATAGCACTGCTTTAAGCCAAATAGCATTCTACATTTTAGAATGGATAAGAAGGAAACGTAGGAATGCCAGTGCCTCTAGCTTGGTAAGATGTGAAGTCAAAACAGGTCACATGTTCAATGTGTTGCTACTAGTGAATTTCACACAGGCTTGACCAATCGTTGTAAGTCACCAGGCAAAACAAGCAGTTTCACAAGGGCTAGAGTCCAAGAATTGCATGTGTAGGATCAGGTAAAAGATGCATTTCTGTGCTCAGCTGAAAAGAAGCACGGCTATAGCAGAAAGGAGATCCAAAGGGTGGTGACTTGTTGCCAAGTTCAGGAAGCCATATTAGCTCTCCCGGGTTTATATATTCCAGATGCCACAGGATTGCCTTTTCGTCTAATCAGTTCCTCAACAAAAATACTCTTGTCAGACCACTGGGCTATTTCACTTTGGAGAGGAATATTTCTTGAATGTTATGGTGGAAGTCAGAAGAAGACAGAAGATAATATTATTGGAATTTATGATTGGCTGATTATTATAGCATATCCATAAACTGAGGTGCACCTGCAGTTCAGTTGTGCGATTGGTCTTCATGAGGATTTGACTGACTGTCAATGTCTCCATTTTTCCTGTTATAACAGCAACCTCACTCTTATATATGCATATATAACAGTTTTTTAAGGGAATGTGAAACCGTTTCAAGGGGTCTTTTTAAAAATCAAATAAGCAGCTGCAAATGGGGAAATAACCATTCCGACTCTGTTTGGGAAACAGCTCTGATCACTCAGGGTATTCAGCAACTGCACAGGGAACTTATTTATAACAGCTCTGAATATACCATGAAAACCAGCCCTAAGCTAATTCATCTGATTGTACTCTTGGCAGCTCTTTTTGGATTGCTAACACTTTGCAGCTGTAAAAATAAAACAAAAACACCCTTGAGATAAGTTAGGTGCATATATGAAAAGCACAGCTGGGCTACTCCCACAGATCATCTGTAGATACAGGATTCTGTTTTTAAATGTTATTTTGTGAAAGGGAAAGACCATGGCCATCTCTGAAGAAAACCCAAAATTGCAAAGAGAATTCATTCACTGTTCTTTTCTCCCTCTTCACCTTTTCTCTCCTATATCTCTGCCACCATTTTACTGAGCTCCATAGAAACTGCTGTTAGAAACATCAAATTTTGGCTAAGTCTACACAAAACCAAGTAGAGATCAAGCAATTTTTGGAGGCTCAGGATAACAGAGAATCTGGATAATTCTGTGCATGAAAGTTCTTTATTTGCTATAGGGATTCTTTCATCTCAAATTCTTTGGATAATTGTTTATTGTTCACATGGTCTTCATAGGAACACTTTTAGAAGTTATGGGGGTCAAATTCCCTTGTTGACTTTTTAGTGTACTGGAGTTAACATATCTTTCTAGAAAACTTTCAGTCCATCTTGAGTCCACCTAATAACACTTAGAGAACCATACACTTGAGTATTTCTTATTTGCAATCTTCTTTAGTACGTTACACATGAATGCTTTATCATGTCCAAACTTCAGAAAGCTCCATGAGGGAAGGGTCTGCATCTCTTACACACAGTATCCTTGCCTATGGCTCATCACAAATGTGATCGTGTCATTAAAATTCTTTCGACGTTCCCCTTTATCTTTGTCATAAATCTTGTAATTTACATTTGATTTTTCTTCCTTTTCAGTCTTATCTCCTGCACTCTACTCCAGCAGTTTTCTTCTCGGCCAATAATGAACACTTGTTTTTTGCGACACTCCACATCTAGCTCACACTTCTCTGCTCTAAAAGCTTTTCCCTCTGTCTGGAATATGCTCTCCATTTGTCTGGGATCCTCCATTTGTCCTTCCCATTCACTGTGACCTTCGTTTTGAAGCCTTCTTTAACTTCCCCAGGGCAGCCCTACGTGTCTTTTTCTCTGTTCTTCCTGAGGACAGTGTGAATTACTTCATTATAGGATTGATCATCTTGCCTTTCAATGAGATGGAACACTCCCTGGGGCCAGAGCCTTGCCTTTTTATGCTTGTATTCAGAAGTGATATAGGGGCATTGACCAGTTAGGACACCAGCCACACATGCCTAGTTCATCTGTGCTGGGGCATGATGGCTGAGTGCAGCCTGCTTCCATCACCAGCGCCAGCAGCTACCAAACACTCACTTACCAGTTACTGAACAAATTGAGAGATTCAATGGATGAGAGAATAGATGGATGGACGGATGAATGAATGATTGTTTCTTTAATTCAAGTTCATCGAATAACTAACTTGTCTGTTAGTGGCAAAGGATGCTTTTCTAATTTTGAAATATTATCTCACATTTATCAGTCACTCACCACAGAAACCTGGAAATCAAGTTTCCAGATGTTTTATTCAGATCCTATTTAAAGTGGACCTTTCTAAGCTACAGGCAAATCTCACTTATATGTGCGTAGACTCTTCGAATTATGGTTTATTCACAAGAAACTATGTTTTAAAGTTCTTATTAAGAATTAGCACCTAGGGCTTCCCTGGTGGCGCAGTGGTTGAGAGTCTGCCTGCCGATGCAGGGGACACGGGTTCGTGCCCCGGACCGGGAGGATCCCACATGCCGCGGAGCGGCTGGTCCCGTGAGTCATGGCCGCTGAGCCTGCGCGTCCGGAGCCTGTGCTCCGCAGCGGGAGAGAGGCCACAACAGTGAGAGGCCCGCGTACAAAAAAAAAAAAAAAAAAGAATTAGCACCTACTATAAATTAAGTAGGTATTCACAGTGTGGCTTCATTATATGGCTTGAAGTGTTGTGAATTCCCAGAGCACCAGACACATCCAGATAAAAAAAAAAATTTAAAAAACACATTATACAGCTAATGTAAAAGCTTTTGGGATCATGCTCCTACTCATCTCTTACATCAGTAGAGCCCTTCAGACTCTCCAAAGTGCCTTCTCATGCATTTTATAAAACTAGGAAAGCTGGCATCACCCCTTTTTTACAAATGAGAAAACAGGTACTAATAGGATCAATGTATTGCCCGTGAAATGCAACTTGGTAACAACCCAGGTTGAAGGGCCCAGATCCACTGTCTCCTGGATAAGACCTGGACCCATGTTTTCTGTCCGTTACCTTTTTGGCTACACTTCTCTGTAGTTGTACCTGTGTTTTCAACAGTGCTAAGCACACATAATGAATAAGATGTATTTCTTGTCTTTGCTCCTGTTTATGTATTTAATTCTCTGGTGTAAAACTGAGCCCAACATTACATGGTGAATGGCCTTTGTCTCAGAGGTATTAAAAATTATAGTATTATAATATTATTAATCTCTTGATTATGTGAGCCCATTTCTTTTGAGAATAAATTTACAATGTTTTAATTGTCACCATGGTATGTGGTAGCTAGTGACATAGTTGTAAGCAGATGTTAGCAGAAATTTCAGTGGCAGTACCAGCTGATGACAAGCATATCATAATATAGGAAACACTGAAATAAAACTTTTACATTCTAAATTATCTGGCTAGATCATAACATATAGCAAAGTAGGATATTTCTTGCAATATGCTTTCTAACATCTTGTCCAAGAAAGACATGGTTATCAATTTCCCTGAAGCTTTAAGTCACAGCTTGAACATTTTCAGTAAGAAGAGGGTTTTTCAGGATTGTTAGCTCGATGTCCCTTTTCTTAATTTTATCCCATGAGCTCTAAGTAGATCTTCTTGATACCAGGGAAATTAGTTCTTTTCTTCCTTTGGGTTTACATTGTCTGCATGGTTGTTAAAGGTGTGCCTGTGGCTTTCTTTCTCTTTAAATGATTAAGTTTTCTAAATTTCTTTTTTTGCTAATATTTTGCCGTACATCAGTTCACTGACATCAAATAATAATTTTAGTAGATTTTATGACAATTAGAAAATCCTAAAAAGGTTATTTGTTATTAAGCTGAATAAAAAAGGACTTCTTTATTAGAATATTAAAGTTTGCCTGACTTAAGCTATTCATTGCTGTGTTTTTTTTTTGTTGTTTTTTTTTTCCCGTTGCGGAGCACAGGCTCCGGACGCGCAGGCTCAGCGTCCATGGCTCACGGGCCCAGCCGCTCCGCGGCATGTGGGATCTTCCCGGACCGGGGCACGAACCCGTGTGTCCCCTGCATCGGCAGGCAGACTCTCAACCACTGCGCCACCAGGGAAGCCCCATTGCTGTTTTAAACAACCAACCTCTTATATATTATGATGTGTCAATAGCTATTGTGCTTATTCCACATGCCAATCAACAGACCAGTGGATTCTGGCACAGATAATTAGTTTGACTCTAACAAGACATCTTTGCTAAGCTGTTGGCTTTCTTTTCTAAAGTTGATATAATTCAAGTTTACTACTAGGTCCTGGTTTGAATTTTTATTTTAAAGTGCTACAGAGTACCTGAGCTCTGCTAGCCCTCAACTTGCCTGATCTGCTTCTGGGTCTTATGGGAATTAGAGTGGAAGGTGAGACATATGGCTAAAGCCTCCAACCCCACTGTGACAACTCCCAAGTTCCTCACACTTTTTTTCTGGTAAATATTTATAGGTCAGTCACTGTATTAGACGTGGGAGACACATTATGAGCCTACACATTCTCTGCCCCCAGGTAACTTGGGAACAAATGGAAGAAATCATGGTATTCAGATAATCATACTAAAAAATTTCATCTGTAGCAGGTGCTTCCAAGGAGAGAAATATGGTTTGATGAAAGTATACAACAGATTTGATCTAAACAGGAAGTAACTGATAACAAATTTCAGTTAATGTACTGTAGAAAGCCGAGGAGGGTTAAGAAGACTGGCATAAAGGGCTAAGGGCTCAGGACAAGTGTGAAAATAATAGGCAATATAGAGAGAAACATGGAAGAACAGAAGAGGAAACAAAAGGAGAGGAAGAGGAAAGATGGCGTTAAGACATATAAAGTACGGTTGATAGAACTTCTCACAATGGACTTCAACATCTAGATCTCCAGACCATATGGGTTTTGTGGTGGTGAGGAGACAGGAGATGGTGATAGTAATAGGCTAGGATTCATAAAAGAGAAGGGACCATAAAAGAGATGGATGTGTAGCAAAAAGAGAATCAGGAGGGGTCTGGATGGAAAGACAAATCAGGAAGTAGAAGTTTAAACTACTGACTACATTCAGAATGTTCTAGGTCTTGAGTAATCAGAAAATATAAGGTTCTATCAAATTACTAGAATTTTTGAGAAAATATCTCATTATGCTTGTCTTTTTACCTCTCTGACCACATCTCCTCAGTCTCCCTACGTGGGCCCCAATTTTGTATGTGCTCTCAAGTTTTGGTCATTCATCCTGGCTTCTTCCTGAATCACCCCCACGAAGAGTACATTTCATGATCACATCCATATTGTTGACTTTCAAACCTACTCCTCCAGCCCCGACTGCTTTCCTGCACTACTTACAGCCTCATGTTTTAAATCTGGGTAATCTATTGTCAACTCTAACTCCCCACATCTAAATATAAACTACACATTCTCCCCTCTGTACAGAATCTCCAGCCCAGCAGCCTCACTTCTGTTAACGGCCATGCACTGTCCCAGACACAAAGGTAGAAACCCTTAAGGCATGTTTAGGTCATCCTTGACTGCTTCCATCTTTGCACCTCCATAGCCAGTCTATCACCAAGTCCCATGACTTTGAGATGACTCTCAAGTTCACCTCATCTTCTCATTCTGACTGCCAACATCCTGGCCCAGGCCCACAAGGCTTCAAGAATGACACATGGTAGAGCCTTTAGTCTGTTCTCCCAGACTCCGGGGCTTTCTTCTCCTCAATACATTCTAAAAACATCTGTTTAATATTCCATAAATTAAATTTTGAACATGACTTTCTCCTTTTTAAGAACTTATAATGGCTCCCAATACCTTAAAGCATCTAGTCTAAATGCTTTGCCTAGCCTAGTTAACCTCCCCACTGCCTCCCTCTCATGCTAGACTAATTTCTACCTTCTACCTTGTACTTTGATTTGCCATGTTTCCCGACCCAAGAACATCCTTCCCTATCTTCTTAACCCATACAAACTGTATTTTTTCTTTAGGTATACTTTCTTGTTTTATAATCTGTTTAAACCCATCCCTACTAGCCAGCTATGATATATTTGTCAAGCTTTATTCTCTATTATTTGTGAAAACAAGAATGTTTGTTTTTGTCTCTTTCAAAATATATAATTAATTCAACTTTATTGTGATTTTCTAAATTATATACCACCTCCATGCGATTGTGGTAACCAGCATTCCCTGTCACAGGCTCTACTCTTATAAGATGCTTCTTATACAAATTGATCCTTTCTGACTTTTGTATCTAAATGCTTATAGATGCATCACTCTGATGTTTTCTTAATTAAATGCTTTCATGCGCTGTTATATAAATGTGTCATGAAGACTCCTTACCTCAGACAATTTGAATTACTTTTACTCTTTATAAGCAACGAAGATATTTGATAATGAAATCAAAATGGTTCCACAGAATTTCCTGTTTAGATCTGGGACATACAAAATAGATATATAATTATTAGAAAAAGTAAATATTTTATAAAATAAAGCAACAGGAAGTATTTTTTTAAGTTTTTTTTGATGTGGACTATTTTTAAAGTCTATTGAATCTGTTACAATATTGCTTCTGTTTTATGGTTTGTTTTTTCTTTTGGCCACAAGGCATGTGGAATCTTAGCTCCCTGACCAGGGACTGAATGTGCACCCTCTGTATTGGAAGGCAAAGTCTTAACCACTGGACCGCTAGGGAAGTCCCCAATAGGAAGTTTTAAAAAGCATTCAGTGCTTGTAAATGGGGAGATTATTCCCTAAGTATTCAGAGATGGCTCATCTGAGTTGGGTAACTTTATTGGTTTTTCCATCTTGCCAGGTTTCTCCATGACTTGTGCTTTGTAGAATAATATAGTCATTGGAAATTGTGGATTTTATTGTTAGTGACCTAAATACATTCTAATTGGCCTGATTATGATGGATGTGGAATAGCTGTTTTGTTTTTGACTGCATTTTTCCTCAATATTCATAATCAATATTTATCTTGGAAAATACATCTTGGGACCAATAATGAGATGCACCCTCTGTGTGAAGGCATGGACATCATTACTGATTTGTTCACCCTTAGTAATTCTTCCAAATTGTCCCTCAGCGTTAGCATGTCATTTGGTCTGAGCTGGAAGCCAACTGTACAATTTGACAATGGTGACTGAGCTTGCATTGGCTAAGAGAGACAGAACAGACTCCTCACAAGTTAATCCTGCACAAGCTTTCACTGTGCCCCCATCAGAATTAATATCTCTTTCCCCTTGGACTTTGCACAACCTCTAAGTAGCTCCTCAAAGTCAGGGATGATATCTTCTTTATTTCTGTATTCCACAAACCCACCACAAACCCATGTTCCTAGGAGGTTCTAGATAAATGATTGTTCCATGGAACTGAACACGAATGAGCAGCTTTATCCGCCCTAAACATCAGCATTTTAAGTAACCATGCCATTCTGAATAATGGATTAATCTTCAATAATGGATTAATCTTCCTGAAGCATAGCTGAAATTTTTTTCATAGTCCCCAACCAAATAAAATCTAAATACTCTAGTAAGACATTCAAGGTTCCTCATGGCCTGAACCTAATCTACCTTTCCTGCCTCATTGCCCACTTCTCCTCGTGAAGACAACACAGGTTAACAAACTACCTGCTGTTCCCTGTATCCAACCCAATTTTTCTAACTGTGTTTTTCCATTACCTGAATATTCATTCAAACTTCACATTATCTAAATCCAACTTACCTTCTAAATGTCCTCTTCATGAGGTTTATCTTCACACCCTCTCCTCTCTGCCCACATCCCTTAACTCCTACTAACTAATTGCTCTCCTTTGAGAACTCCCATACCATTCATCAGTGTCTTCTTTTTTTAAATTTAGGTCACATTCTACCTAGTGTTCTAGGGGTGGCTATAGTTGTCTTAACTCCCTTTAGGGTAGCGGCCTCATTTATTGTTTACTCCCCCAAGGTACCTAGCATTTATGTATAGTAGGTGCTTAAAAAGCATTTGTTGAATTTTAATAGAATGGTTTCCTAGAATCCCTAGATCCTCTGCTCATTTTAGGAACAAGGATTAGGGGCTATAGAGTATAGTTGTTAATAGCATGAACTTGGAGGCAAACTGACTCAGTCCATATCCCATCTCTGCTTCTTCCTAGCCAGTGACCTTGAGCAAGTTCCTTGACCTCTGTCTGCCCCCATGTTCTTATCTGTGGAATGGGGTAACACTCATAACTACTGCATGGGGCTTAGAATTTAATAAGTAATATATATAAAAGAACCTAAAATAGTACCTGATACTATGTACATATCACATACACATTAGTTTAACCCCTCAGAGAAGTTATCTCAGGTTCTATTACTAATTTTCTGAAAGGTTGTTCCCTTTCATCTAGCTGGTTTCCCGTCACATTTTTTTTCTCTCATCCCTCTCAATTGCCTGGCTCAATTATGTGGTGTTGAATGATTTTCTCCCTTAGCTGTTCTTTTCCTTAACAAGTTTATTTCTAGTTTTCCTTGAGTTTAATACTACATATAGCTACACTTACATTTATTATGCATAAGTCCACATACAGAACAAAGTGGTAGATCTGTAATATGCAAATGAAAAATGGTTTTTTTTATTGGTGCAGCCAGGGGAGATATGGAAGAAACAGTATTAGAAATAATATAAAAGGAATTGTGTATGTGTTTGCAGGTAAGTAGGAGTGTGATAGGGCAAAAATTCATGCTGGGTGAAAAACTAACCTTTCTACATGGGAATCTTCTTTAAGAATCAGAAATATTCAGAAACATTACATGGTTTCTTCAACAGTGGATATTGTCAGCCCAAACAACTTGTTTATGACAGTCAACACATTAATATATACTTAATATAATTATATTAGCTTAATAACTTTCTTTTTAATGAAAATTATATTATTAGGCTGCTTTAGTATTTAGCTCTAAGGAATAAATAGTTGTTGGCTTAGATGCATTTTTGCTAGTGATATCCTATAGGTGGGCACATGTTTAGCATATTTCCCCATTCTTCTCCCTGCCCTGCTCCCTTTCCAAGCGATAAGCACCCTGACAATCTCTGCCACAAATAACTGTATAACTTTGGACTGATTTCATGTGTGATGATTTAATATCAAATTCATACCTCTATGTCTTTGCATTGCAGTAAAAGTTAACACCTCAGTAACATTTTCCAGTAAAACTTTTAAAAGCACTGACATCGCTTGCAAATCTGACACAGGTCTACCATTTTGAATTTTGAGTCTTTTATCAAATTAGAGCAGTCAAAGAACATTCAGTCTGAGTTCACAGGCCTATGTGACATCCCAGTTTTGGCTTCTATGTTAAACTCAGTAAACAAGTTCCATCCATCCCCCATCTATTTAAAAAGCCAAAAAGTTTTTCTCTGCATATTCTTTTTCCAGTTGACTCCCTGTCCTCCCACAAATAGAATATAATGGTTGGGTGTGGGCAAAGTCAAGGGGTGCAGCTTTGGCAGAAGTAATAGCCCTCACCCCCCTCAGGAAGCCATCCACCCCTTATAGCCCATCTCAGCTCAGTGAACTGTCAAATCTCTGTGTCGTTACTTCCTGTACTTCCTACACACTCTACAGAGAGCAAATTTACAGATTTTATTTTGAGCCTTAACGAAAATGACCGATTGAAAACTTTCCGCTGACTATTATACTCTCTATATTTCCAAAGACGAAATAGCCATAAATAGTAATTTAATAATGTCCATGATATGTTTTACAAATAAATCCTGTTTTCAATTTACTGTCACCCATGTTTTCAGGGTTTTTTTAAAAAAATATTTTAAAGGTCATTTTAACAATTTCTAGAAGAGAGTACAGGCTCTCTGCTGCCTTGCAATACTTTTTTGTTGGGTTTATTGGTTTATATTTATACCTCCTGAGGTAGATTCACATTTTCTTTTTGCAAATTTTCAACCAAGTGATCATTATAATTTCTTATCATCTACAGATCTGTTAGGCAAATAGGGAAAGAAAATACATTATCTCAGGAATAAAAATTTTAGATACAAAGGGCTTCTCAATTTTATTACAGTCATTCTGTGGGTTACCAGTGGTAGCACATAAAATATTAGTGACATCTGAGGACATTGTTTTTCTATTTTACTTGTGAATGTGACATATAAGATGGGCCGATTCTTCCTCAGGCTTAGCAATCTCATCATTATCATCATCATCATCATCATCATCATCAGTATCGATTGTTATTAAATGATCAAATTGGAATGTCATTGTGCTGAATGATGTACACTTCACTTTACACCCACGCCAACTGAAATGAGCAATGAGAACACTGAAACATATAGAGAGTAAATTTTCTGCTATCCAGTAGTGTTGAGATTTGAAATATTCGGCTTAATAGAAGATTAGAGTGAAATCAAGATACTGAGTCAATTTGTCAGGCATATTCAACTTCCCCTTCTTGATTAACCTGCCCTAGATAATAGCCTTGAAGGGCACTTCTCCACAGGATCTCTACCAACTCCTGCTGATTAGGCCAGGAGGACACAAGAGACCCAGGAAGACTCAATCCACTCACTGACCAGCCACCAATTAAACATTCCCTCTTAAGAATTTGAACTGAGAGATCCAGAATAACAAGGGAGGGTTAAACTGTGACATTTGATAAAGGTTTGGGGCTAGAATCAGTGCCATAACAATTCAGAGCTTCATGAAAGCCAAAGTGATGAAGAGCTGGAACTAAGAGCCTTAGTAAAAAGTCAGTGCGCAGTGAGAAGAACAGAGCAAATGTACAACACAGGTGAATGACAGTGCAGAGCCAGAGAGAGAGGGAGCAAGACAGTCAGACTTCATGAAGTTGAATTTTATGAGACTTTGCCTCTCACTGTTGTGGCCTCTCCCGTTGCGGAGCACAGGCTCCGGACGCGCAAGCTCAGCGGCCATGGCTCATGGGCCCAGCCGCTGTGCGGCATGTGGGATCTTCCCGGACCGGGGCACGAAGCCGCGTCCCCTGCATCGGCAGGTGGACTCTCAACCACTGCACCACCAGGGAAGCCCTACCGTAGCCTCTTAATTAATGCCTTTATTCATTGACATTTTTTTTCCAGGGGTAGGTTTTCTAAAATGTTTTGCTTGAGAAAAACACTACTCAACTACGGCGGGCTAATTTTCAGAGGATTAAAATATATTAATGCCCAGTACAAGAAAACCTTTCTGGACCGTGATTTGGTTTCACATTGATGCCTGAGAAAGTTCTCCAGGATCTTGCCGGAGGTGGTGGGGATGAAGCACTGGGAGTGAGGCTGGGGTGTACAGGGTGGAGAGGAGAGTATGGGTATCATTCTACCACAAGGAACATTCTATTAGTCCACTGGGTGTTTCCAAGAACTGCCCTCCCCACCACCCCACGTGAACACACACACACACACACACACACAACAGTGCACAGCAACATGGTATCCAACTGGTAGCTCGTTTGGAATGTGAAAAAGTAATGACAGCTGGGGAGGCAGGCTGTAACCAGCCAGAGCCTTCCCTTCCATTGATTTCCAACACTCCGTTTTGTCCTGACACTGACCCCCTAGAGGGGATGAGTCTGGGTAAAGGTTAGCCCTGTTCCCATCTACCCTCATCAATTCTTGTTCTAAAGAACAACCGGGGAGGAAGCACTGGCTCAACTGTTAGATTCATTTGGCAAAAAGGAGATCATCACAAATACATATGCACATATCCATAGTCCTTTTGCCTGAGAATATATGTAATGATATAAAACGCTAGTTAAAATACCATCTTCCCAACGTGCAGCTCCTTTCTAATACGTGATAATTTTGGTCAAAACTATGTTACAGAGTTCAGTGTGTGCGGTCATGTAATGAAAGCCCAAATATAATGTATCTATGCATATGGAGGCAAGGAGCAGAAATGAGGTTATCATGAGGATTTCCTGCTGGAATCCTAGTTTTCTGTATGCTTCAAATCACAGTCAATGCCAGGTGTATATTTTGCACATATAATTTTAAAGTGTCTATTTGCTATATGGGTATTTATAGCAGATTGACAATACATAGATTTCTTCACCAGAGTCTAATTTGGTAGGAAACTTTTCATATACATATAAACAGTACACATCTTTGACCTATTTTTATTTTCACTTAGATTTTGTTTCAGTTGTATAAAGGCAAATTGGAGAGACTGTCATGATTCACTTTTGCTTATTTTTAATTTTTTGTATAAGTTTGTTGTTATATGTAAAATATATGAAGTAAAATAATTATACCAATTGTAATGTACAATTATTGAATACTTACCTTGGCCAGATAGTGTGCTAAGTTCCTAACTTGAATTATTTAACTCTGTTAACGATCATATGGAGAAAGCATCATTCATTAACCCTATCTTATAGGTAAGGAAACCAAGGTTATGAGAGGTTTCATAACATCCTCCAAAATCATACAGCTAATGAGTAGCAGTGGCGGGACTCAACTCAAGCTTCCCTGTCTTCCAGCTTTACCATCATCACTACTGAGCCACACGACTTTCTCTTGATAGCTCCTGTAAACGCAGGTGATTTAAGCTCAAATTTATATTTTGGGAAAATGGATCTTAAAAATATCACTTCTGACTTGTGACATTTAGAAATGCCCTTAAGTACACACAGTGGATTCAAAATCCAACTGAGGACTCTTTAAATGTCTTGTGATCTTAATTATATACACTAACAATCTAACTGCATCAAAAATAATCCTAGACGCAGGCTCAGCGGCCATGGCTCACGGGCCCAGCCGCTCCGTGGCATGTGGGATCCTCCCGGTGCGGGGCACGAACCCGTGTCCCCTGCATCGGCAGGCAGACTCTCAACCACTGCGCCACCAGGGAAGCCCCGAGAATCTTTTTAAAGGAGAAGAGTCTGAGATTAGGTGTACACTGTATCTGACAACAGACTTTCATACAAATGGCCCAATTTAGGGGATCACTGGCTAATGATGAAGTGTCTAATTTTGTTGTTTTAAATTAGGGCATTTGGCATTCAGAATGAAACACGTTAATGCATTTGTTCAAGTCCCTTCGGATCACTCACAAGTTAGATGTTCTGTCTAAAGGAATTTGTCATGAAAGGGAAGAATGCAGGGAAGATTTTAAAAATAGGAAGTCCACCTTTCCTAAAGGAGATTCTATTGAACTGGAATTGCCCTTCTTCTGCTCCTGGGGTGTGTGCTGTCTCGGCAGACAGCTTCTCCTATTTTGCCACGTGATTCAGGGCCTGAGAGGATCAACCAAGGGGCATCTTCTTGGTCCAAACGCATGGGAAAAAATCAAGATATGTGCTCCCTTTGCTTCTGTCCTGACAGCCTAGCAGGGCTGTGGAAGCTCTCTCCTCCTCCCCACGGAGCTTTGTAAGCTTGCAATCAATTCACCACTTGTAGTGGAAGCTGCATTTCAGACTATCACCCAAAGAATGAAGACAAATTATGTGAAGCTTTAAAATATCTTCCTGGAACATGGTCTTCCAAACTCACAGCAAATCGATGGAGCAATCACCCCTTCACATAAAGTAAAATAAAGATTAAAAAAACATAGGCTTTGAAAAATAAATATGATATTCTTCCCCAAACCCTACCATTTCCAAAAGGCTTATACCAATAAGTCTCATTTGCGGAACAAAAACCTCTTGCCAAATAAGGCTACTGAAGACATCATTAGTTAAAGATTGAGAAAATACGTTACGAAAAGGAAAAAATATGCCTCAAAGTAAGGCTGACCTTTTTTTTTTTTTTAGTGCTAGAGAGACTTAGGGCTAAAATAGGGAAAGACCCAGGAGAATAGGAATCTCTTTTCTGAATGCAAATGAGTTAGCCTTAGGTAAGTAGATGACAGCCTATTTTGAGCCTACCTTCTCCTACCCTCCCACCTCCAAGTCTCCCCTGCCAATTCAAGTCTTGTTAACCAACATCTCCTTTTCCTTATTGCATAAAATAGAATTATTAGCTGGGCACATAGACACCCAGTATATAGACTACATTTCCCAGCCTCCCTTGCAGCTAGATGTTGCCTAGGTCCAGCCAATGGGATAAGAGAGGAAATGGTACCTCAAATCCCTGTATTACAACCTTAGAGGGGGAGTTTTTCCCGTCCTCCATCCTGCTACATGGTGGCTGGTCTTCTTAGATCATGCATGTAAGAGCTACATCCTAGAGAGCAAAATATTCCTTCATCCCACAGTTACGGATGAGGTTTAAAATCAAATGTCTCCTAAAATGCTGTCCAACTGAGAGGGATGGAGGGGAATTAAATGATAAAGGTAAGACACAGTTAAATGGTTCCACAGACAACCTTTTCGATTTTCCAGCATTCTCCAAGTTGCACTCCTTTTACTCAAGTTTGAGGACTGTACTCTAAGTTACCTTAAGAGAAGGACTGGACAACCTAACCTTATAAGGCATGGAGTGATGAGCAAGATCTAGATATGGGGAACTTTCTTCTTGGGAATTCTCTCCTTAGTTATTACCTAAGTAAAAACAAAACTAAAAATACATGGACATTGGTTACACGTCTAATCTTTAATATAGTGAAAGAGTGTGGGGAGAGCTGAAGATGTGTTGCCCTTACTCAGTTGAAAATGAATGCAGTGTCCACATTAAAGTTTAAAACAGAGACTCAGGATTACATCAACCAGATGCCTTCCACTTTTCTCGGCTTGGTTTTAGGGGCAGTCAAGCATGAGAGCTGAAGGGCTGATCCTCCCACCCAGAGTCTGGCTGGCAATAAAATGATGCTACCTTTGTCTACTAGGAAACAGTTACACAGCACAGGAACTTTTCCTGTTGAAGGGATACTGGAAATCTGGTCTTAAAGAAATCATAATAAAGAATTGTGCTTTACTACATTGACATGCAATCTCCTGAAATCTTCAGGGGATTTTCCTACCTGCTGGGAATTATAGAGTGTGAAAAAACAGCTGTTACCAGTTTCAACAGTGGATTATTTTACAGAAATTTTCATGAAATAAATCCACATGCACTTTCCAGTTTATTTTTTCCGTTTCTTTAGGAAGCATCTAAAGAGGAATATACATTTAGTTTCTTTCTTTTTTTTCTCTCACCGTTCAAAATGCCGTCGTGGGGAAGTAAAGTAAGGCTATGAATTTTATAAGATTGGCATACAAAACTGCCTCCCTCATTTTGTGCTGTGAACTCAATAAAACATTTTATTTTCTCTAGGAAAAGAAACCCAACACAAAACACACCTATACAAGAACACCTTTCATCAGTTACTTTCACAGAAAACCTTTGAGAGGTTGGTTTTCTTGTTCTCCTTTGGAACTAGATCTATAACAAACTCCAGAACAATCTACATGTGGTATCACAATTTTTTTTGGCATTTCCATACAATTATTGGTCAAAATACCCTTTTGCCAAAATATGTATCCAAGATACTCATACATTTTTTTTTTTTCCACACTGAGTGGCTTGTGGGATCTTAGTTCCTTGACCAGGGATTGAACCTGGGGCCACACCAGTGAAAGGGCCGAGTCCTAAGCACTGGACCACCAAGGAAATCCCATTCATACATCTTAAAAACACTTGTATAATATAAACAAAACATTTATTCTTCTCAAAATTTCTTCTTAGCAAATGCATATATTCAGTGTGTCACTTGCCAGTTTGAAAATTAGAGCATTATTTTTGGGGAGCAGACCATTTCGTCTGTTTCTGGTTTTTTATTGGAGAAGCCCAATCATCACAGTTCAGGCCCCGTTTGCACCCACTCAATCTGATAGGACTTTAAAGTACTTGGCAAATATTCCTCTCTTGGGGATAATTCCTGTCAGAAGCCAGCCTTAAGCAAAGTCCTGAGCGACACTGAATAAATGAAGGACAGTCCACTTAAGAATCGCTAGCTCCATTTTGGTGCCAAACATCATGACCACCACCAAACCCAAACCCCAAACAAACAAACAAGAAACAATTGTAGCAGGCCAGGACAGCTGGTTGCCCACTACCATAATCATAATACTAGGTACTGATTATGGGTTCGAAATTAAAATGTTCATCACATTCTAATTCTATTCAGCAATATTCATTGCTGAATACTGGCCATGTCTCCAAAGGATTGGCTAGACACTTTCACGTGAATAAGGACGGTCCTTGAGGAGGATTATTAATAACAGTCAGGTCCCCAGCAGTGCTCCTCTAGCCACAGCCTACCTCAAAGCCAGTCTTTTATTAATAGATATTCGCTTACATGGAACATTTTTAGAGATGTTGCTCTGGACTTCTGGCCCTCAAAAAGTTCCCCCCTTCAGCATCCTTTCTCTCAATTATATTACATGATTGAAAGTTTTGAGGTCTTTTTCAAGTTCCCTAATAAAAGGCAAACAGTTTTAAGAAGGATGGTCATAGGCCCTCAGTAGTTCAGAATGAGGAAAATGTATGTGGCAGCTGGTTGAGGGCAAAGTCCTGTAGGAATGGGCTGCCAGCTGGTAACAGAGAGGGAAGCAACAAGAATGGAAATAAAGAATTAAGGTACAAGATATTGGAGGTAAAAAGATGCCAAAGACTGACTTTGGTGAAGAGCCCAAACTGTAGTTTGAAAGCACAAAATTTCTCTTTCTTACTGCATTGCTTGCTGAAATTCTACAGCACAACAAAGAAAAGGTGGGTGTTTTATCTGAGAGGCTTTTCCCCCCATAAATGCAGAGAACTTCTATAGTAGGTGGTCTGCTTCCTCCCCTCTTCCACCTCACTGGACTGTTTTGTTGTTATTGATGTTTGTCTTTTAAAGACGTTTAAATGACTGTAAGAGTAAATGACAGAGGAAGCTGCCTATCTGATTTCAGAGACCCCTGTGAGGCTCTTTTGCCTCTACTACCCTGTTGGAAGCTGAAATTGTACAGGCAGAATTACAGGATTTTTCAGTGGGGTCAGAGGTCTGACAGTGTATTAAATCAGGCTCCAGCTAAGTCAAGGCCCTTTCTTAACCTCCTCTAGCAGAGGAGTAGTAGAAAGCAATTATTCTGGAAGTGAGCCTCCCTGTTAAAATGATAATACTTATTTTCAACTTCTGACCCCTCTTTTTGGATGAGTTTTTAAAATCCACTCTGAAAAGCAAGAATTGATAAAAGAGAAAGGGGAGAGCATGAAGACACTGATAAAGCAGGGAAATGGAAGGGTTACTTACTCAGGTGCCAGAAGAATTTGCAAAGTCCAAACAGCTCTGAAGACTTTCTTCAGGTAACCAGCTATGTAGCTGAGGTCCCTCCCTGGTTTGACCTGAAAGCTTTGTAGCACCTTTAAAAATCTCATTTATGAAGCAGTTGTTTGCAAAAACATGAGGACCACAGCTATGTTTGCATAAAAGACCCATGGTGACTTGAGGCTATGCTCAGACAAGTATAAATCTCTTATTTCTGCTATCTTAGAGGCAATCAGTTTTTACCTTCTCTATCTCCTTAAATCAACCATTCTCACTAATCCTATCATCTAAGTGGGGAAGGGCAGAGAGAGAACTAGTGGCTGGAGGTAAAGCCACATGGAAAGATGACAGGTGAAGACACTGTAGTGAGCAGAGGGAGGGACACTCTGTGACCACGAAAAGAGAGGAGCAAAAGGGAGCCCATTTCTTACACAGCCAGCCCCACTCTACAAAGAGCACAGCCTGGAGAGATGCTCAGGTTACCATGACTGTTACTAAATTTGGTCCATTAACATTGCCATGAGCAAATAACTGTCATCTCATTATCATGCTCATGTTCTACCTGGTTCTTGGTAGACATACTTGCCTTCTGTGATAGACTGCATGTTTATCTTCCCCAAAGGGGAAGGTCATCTTAGGAACCCTAACACCAATGGGATATAAGGAGGTGGGGCCTTAGGGAGGTAACTGGATTTGGATGAGATCATAAAGGGGGAGCCTCCATGATGGAATTAGAAGAGAAAGAGACTTGAGCTCTCTTTCTCTCCACTAGGTGAGGACACAACAAGAAGACAGCCTCGAGCAAACCAGGAAGAGAGCTTTTACTGATAATCTGACCATGCTGGCATCGTGATCTTGGATTTCCAGCCTCCAGAACTGTGAAAAATACATGTCTGTTGTTTAAGCCACCCAGGCTATGGTATTCTCTTATAGCAGCCTGAAATGACTAAGACAGCTTCTGGTATCACTGGTCCCAGGAAAGGCCCTAACATTTGCCACCTTGGCCTACTCCAAGAAAGCAATTATTAAGCAATACCTTTCAGTAGACTGAGCCCAATTCATCTACTCAGGAAGATAAATTTCCTTATTTGCCACGGGGGTAATGCTAGATATGAGTGGAGAAGAGACTTCCTTGCATTAATGAAAATCTTCATACTGTAGGACTGTCTCCCTCTAACTAATTAGGTTTCAGAATGATCACACCCCTGAATCTTTTGGGTTTGACTTGATATTAAGTCATTTATAATTAGGCATAAACTACAGCAAGCTTTCTATTTGTCTATGATTTATCCATGGTTATCAGGCATCTTTAGGAAAGTCAGCCCTTTATATTTCTTTTATCGGCAGAAGCCTCATTCATTTGTTGTGTTTTTTTCCCCGATAAGGCTCAAATTATTACCAAGGTAATCTTCGAGAAAGTTTCCATCAGCAGCCTCACAAGGGGGAATGGCATGCAGGCAGGTGGAAACACAGGCCCCAGCCACCTGCATGAAAACTCTGCCCGTCCTCCTGCACAATTTGCAGTCTCCCGGGGAGATGGTTAGGCTGAGCATGTTAATTCAGGATGGAAGAAAATGGCTTAAATCTTTAGGCAGTTCCATCCATACCTCGATACGACAACATTTCACCGTGCAGCAGTCTTGTCAGCGAGGAGACATAATGCACAAAACTGTCACTAAATTATACGCTGAAGCCAGTTTGTATCAGTGGCAATAGATTTTATGATAGATCCTGCGCTGTGCAAAGCACATAATTTATATCTATCCCACATCTCTCGCCTCTCCTTGATAAAAGTCAGGAGGAAGGCATATTTGTATTCTGCTGTCCTCTGCTGAGGGTGTTTAACATGCTTATAGGCCAAACGAAGACGCTGCGTTTGTTGTCTCCTGGCTTCCAGAAATAGTCGGCTCTGATGATGTGCCACTGGAGTTCTGAGTTACCACATCGTGATGTAATGGCTTGGGGAGTACAGTGAAACCACAAACGTCCAAATAAATTGACACAATTTCCTGCAGAGGAAGCAATCTGAAAATAACAGGCAGAAATCCTGGCTCCTTTTATACATAGAGGAGATGACAGTCATCACCAAAGGGGTCTCTGGGACCGTTCTGGTTGATCCACAAAAGGGAATGCTCACACAAATCAGGCTTTTCTAAACGTGTGGTGAACCCATCAAGTCTTCTTTACCTCCCTCCTAAGAGCAAATTGGGAGCAGGCTGTGGAGGAAATATCCAACACTGAGAATCATCAAGCCGTCCTGTTTAGGTCTGGGCATCACTTCAAGAGTTCCACAAAGGATCATGTTCTCTTTTACTTCCTGACTTTGCACCTTCCATTTCCTCCACCTGGAAAGCTGCCTTCCTTCCCAGCCACTCCTCCTGTCTTCTCCTGCTCCATCCTGACCCCTTCCCAGCCTTGAGTCACAGCTTCATGTTGGCCCCCACTGGGAAGTGCTCACTGAAGAAGCCTGGAATTGGGAGAGTCCTTTTTCAGCAAACTGATCACCTGGGTACTCTTAAAGCACAGTTCTGTCCACTAGACTGGGAGCCCCCTGAAGGTAGGCACTGTGCTTTATCCATTCATTCCTCTGTCCACAGCTGCTCCCACACTCCTAGTATAGAGAAGATGCTCAATCAGTGTTTACTGAGAGAGTACTGAAAAACAGAATCCAAACTATGGGGCTTTGCTTTGTTGTTGAAGTTCATTATTTTGAGTTTTCCTCTTTAAGCCCTCTTTAAGAAAGATAGTTACAAGTTCTCTCCAGAAGACCTGTGGTCTTTGCCATGGCCTTCTATGGGATATTCCATTTGCCCTTCAAGATCTACTCTCTACTTTTCTGCACCTTGTTCCATGTCCTAGGAAACTGACCTCTCTGGCTCCCAGGCACCTGTGCCCTCTGGCTTTCAGTTGGATTCAGCCAATGAAGGGCACCATTAGAAGATGGAAGATGGGAGTGAGATGGGGATACTCACCCCCCCCCCCCATACCAAATCCCCACTCCCTTTTGGTGGGTTTGCTCTTTCCCTCTATTGGAAGGCCATATCCTTTTTACAGCCTTTTTCTACAGCACTGTGGCTCCATGACTCCTCTCTCTGCTAGGCATAGATGGCCTCATCATCTCTTAGAGGTTTCTCTTAACTTGTGCATACCTTAATAAGGGTTCATTACATTCTCCCTAATTCCCTGGTTTGAGAGCTGTCATCCGTTTCCTGCCGGGACCCTGATGGATGTGCTCTCCTTCCCTAATTCTGCCCGTGGTGAACAAAGGAGACCACACAAAGTCACTGGTGGGGGAGCTTCACCACCACTTGCTGGAGTCACTACTCATACCATATAAAGACCCCTTTTGCTTCCTCTCCAAGAGTGGATCCCTCCAGGCGCTGATCCACTTAACTTTTCATTTATTCATCATTTAACAAACATGCATTGAAGTTCCATGCTTGACCCTTGAGACAGAGTGTGAACAAGACAGGCAAGGCCCCTGACCACATGGAGCTTATAGACTGATAGGGGAAATCAGATAATAACAAGACATATAATTTACAATTGTGGAAAATGGTGCAAGGGAAAAATGCACAGTGTCAGGAGATTTCTGAGCATATCATAAAGTTCATAGATGAAACTATTTCCTGTATGGGCTTCTGTATTTTAAAAAATCTAATACCTTGATTTTGAAATATAATTATAAACATTTTGCATTGTTCTTCAAAAGCACACAATATTCTGAAACTCCCTCTAAATTCCAAGTGCACGGCTTTACCTGGTTTCACATCAGCTACATAGGACATGCTGTGTACAGTCTACCAGGTGCCCACAGAACTGTGCCAGCCACCTGTGGTTTGGAGCTGAGTTGGACAAATGTAGTCAGATTACTGGTAGATAAAGGGATATAGCCCCACTAAAGCACATTTCCGATAATGAATCTTTGTGATACATTTGTTTTCTAGGCCTGAGGAAGGATTTTTTTTCAAATCAAAATAATTTATTATTGCCCAGTGTTCTAAAGAGATTGTAATCTGGAGTGATGGTATATGCAAAGAAAAGGAGACCCTTCCTAAACTGGTATCAGGACTTCCCTGGTGGTGCAGTGGTTAAGAATCCGCCTGCCAACGCAGGGGACATGGGTTTGAGCCCTGGTCCAGGAAGATCCCACATGCCGTGGAGCAACTAAGCCCATGCGCCACAACTACTGAGCCCATTCGCCACAACTACTGAGCTTGTGCTCTAGAGCCCGCGAGCCACAACTACTGAAGCCTGCGTGCCTAGAGCCCATGATCTGCAACAACAAAAGCCACCGCAATGAGAAGCCCGCGCACCGCAACGAAGAGTAGCCCCCGCTCGTCACAACTAGAGAAAGCCCATGAGCAGCAATGAAGAGCCAACACAGACAAAGATAGATAAATAAACAAACTGGTATCAAGCAATGATTGTGGAAGGAGTCATCCACTGACTCAACCAACATTTGTTGGATGCTTGCTACGTGCCAGCTCTGCCACAGGCACTGGCGAGGTAAAGGTAGATACAAGGCAAGCAGGTCCTTGAAAATTTTACATTTTAGTTGAGGAGACTTCCTAGAATGTCAGGGCAGGAGAAGAATGAACCCTCAGAAAGGCAACTGCCCTGGGCCCTGAGCAATAGCAGGTGGGGGCAAAGGTCTCCTCTACAAGGATCTGGGGAAGCCTGAAGCTTCTGTAGAGCCCAGAGTAACCCCACCACAACTGCCCCCCAGCACCTCACTCCTGACATCTCTTCCTCTTCCAAGTGCCCTCAAAGCACTGCAACCTCTGTCCAGCCAGGCTACGTGCATTCATGCAAAACTGAATGAGCCCACGTTGACCCGTGTACTCACAAGGTGGCCCTATGAACAGCACAAAGTTGCTCTTGTCGGTGGGGCACCTATGAGCCAAAACCTGCCAGAGGAGGTGGTTCTCTGCCGGTACGGTAACAGAAAAAAGGCAGCTTTTCCACTGTCCCAGCCCTGATTCTGACCTCACTCACCCCGCCTGAAGCAGGATAATTAAAGCTCAAGAAACACAAAATCCAAGTTTTCTCTTCAGTCCTTGGAGACGCTTTTCTGCCTCAAAACCACAGCCAGCATAGACAGCAAGCACATCTGCCTTTGCCAGATGCTGGCTTCTTTCTGGTACCTCCATCTCCCTTTGTTTTAGTCCCCAAAGCAAAAAAAAAAAAAAAAAGCCTGGTACTTGATACTAGATTCTCCACTGTAATATCCCATTATTTTACCTTTGAACCCCTCAACCTCAACTCCTCTATTTCACACCATCCCCTCAAGGCCCTGCCATTTATGGTTGAGATCACAGGTGTTCATGGGATACGTCTCAGAAATAACTATCTTCAAGAATTGTCTGAAACCAACACAAAATGCATATCTCTTCTCCTGGCTATTTTTTGTACTGTATTCTGACAGGTGGAATTGGAGGGAAAATTTTGAGAGTCAGCCTTCTGGTAACTCAAATTCTATTGTATAGGTCTTGCCGAAGATGTGAGTAAAAAGGTGTTAAAGCACGTTATGTCCATCTTCTGTCCTCTCAGGTTGAGAACATGTGATATAATGAGAAAGAAAGGAGCACTAGTTTGTGTCCCAGGAGACCTGGTTTCCAATCCTTACTCTACCCCTGGCCGAGGCCCCAGGGCTTTAGCTTCTTTGGGTCTCAATTTCCTTACAGCACTCTTTAACTATTAGGATTTGTTATGTGTGAAATAAATTCCCAGAGCATTATTCTCTAAAGTAAAATTTAAACTCTATTTTAAAACCCAAGGAAAACTGATTTTGTATCATCCACTCATTTCTCTATTGCCCTACCTAGTAAGAACTGCCCAGGTTTCATGGAGACACAGAATCACACATGAACAGGCACAGGAAGATGTGGCAATTCTGTTTACATTTTCCTAAAGCTCTTGTTTAATGAGGAAACTCTTCTCCCTCTTTTCTAAGCTCCTTTAGGGAAGATCTTGGAAGGTAGGTAGCATGAAGAAGGATTAACACAGGCTGAGAATCCAGTACTGAAAACAGGGTCTGCCCTAGCATGAAGCACAGTGTGAAAACATTTGTGATGATGATAATAATGACAACTCTTGTATTTCTCCAAAGAAGCTCAAAGAATTTCACAGGCTTCGCATCGATCATCCTTGCCACTTCCCCATAAGGAAGGAAAAGAGCAGGCACTAATATGATATAAATGGCAGTAGCAGCCTGAGCCATCACAGTGAGCTAGAGCCTTATACATTGTTGCCCCTTGTAACAAAACAGCAGCTACAGTGAAAGGCAGGGAGGGGGCTGGGTCCAGTCTCAGGACAGAAGCTACATCCCCTTGGAGGTCTCCAGACAAGTCAGTGCACCTGACTTTTAGAAATGGCACTTTGGACAACCATTTATCACTGATTAAGGCCTGTCTGGTCTCATATTTTGAAAGTCATTTTTGCCATCCTGATTTTTTGTTTGTTTGTTTGTTTGGTTGGTTTTTTGTTTTTTTTACTGCATAAAACCTGGTTTCCACAAACTAGTGATTATTGGATTTTCCCTTAACCCTCTGATTGTCATCTGTGTAAACAACTACTTATCATTCACTTCCTGATTGTCATCTGAGTTCTTGTTCTTGGGTTCTTTTTATCTAAAAAGATTGAGTGAAAGAGCTTCTTATGCTTAGTCATTACCTTTTCAAAAATAAGAAAACAAAGCCTTCTCCCAGGGCTGTTCTAGCCTAAATATCTCCTTCTCTATTTTGTCCTGTCACTCCCTCTGTCCCTCTAAGTCTTCATTATTTTCCCCTTATTATTAAACATTAAACTCCTCTTCTGTGCTCTAAATCATACCTTTCAAATGCACATGCAATTCCAGTTTAAAAGATAAATAAATAGCCATACCCCTGACCGTTGTAATTTTCTCCATCTCACTACCGTTATCAACATTTAATGGGCCCTCTGAAGTGCAGGAGAGAGCTGAAGCAAGCCAAAGTCCTTTCCTCAGGCAATTGCTTCTGGAAATGAGTTGGTATTGCCCAGCTTGGAAAACAAGCAGAAGGTCAGGGTGGGCTCAATGAGGAAAATAAGCAGGAAGCCTAAGGAAGAGAAGGCTTCAAGACATTTCTGGAAGATTGAGAAAAGACAGCTCCCCAACTTGTTGACGCTGAAAAAAGAAGTTTTATTAGTTGTTAGGGTAGAGGTCAGTCGATGAGGGGTTAAAGAAGGTTTGGGTGAGGCCCCAGAGGCATTGGATGTAGGTCACTCTTCTTTAAAAAAAAAAAAAAGAAGTGACATGAAATACAAGGGCTAAGGGTCATTCCAAGGTCAGGAGAAGAATCTCCTCCCAGATAAAAATTTCCTGGTGAGAGTTTGTTGGGGACGGGGGAGAGAGAAGGAAACAAATACACAACAACAAGAGTAGCAGACACATAAAACCTCTCCATCTTATGTTATTTTAGGCTATATTTTGCTCCTACTCTCAGTGTCCTGCAGTCCCTCTGAAAAAGAAAAAGGAAAGCTCGAAATAGAATTCACTGCATTCCTTGGACCACAATATAGGTGTGTAATGAAAGCATGGAAGGGAGCAAATAGGTTTTTCCTATAAAAAAACAACTCAGCTGTCATGCCCAAGTCCTTCAAGTAGGTGGATTTCAGAGTGAGACTGTCTGACCTGGAAGACATCTGCCTTCCAATCTGAGAGTCTATAATCTAATTTCCAAAACACCCACTTTGAAAGCTCCTGGTAAGCAATAACAGACAATGTGATCACAATGGAAAAATCAGGCAGCCAGGGAATCAGGGGCAGCCATACAACTACCTAGGACAGTGTCCTTCCTCTGAATATGTATGGATAATAGACGATAGTTCACGCCTCATTCATTATAAAGCTAAAGACCTGAAAACTCTATGGACCAAGATATTACTTTTCCCAGAAATGCAGCTGAAAGCTACAAAATTAGAGAGTAGCACTGGCTTTTGAGAAGACTGGTTTTCTAGAAAGCATTGCTGTACACCCAAGGAGACTGCTTCAGTCCAGCACGTCTCTCGACAAACCTTCATTCTTCTTGGGCACTTAAAGTTTATTTTAAAAAATTGTTTCTTCTTTAAAGAAATTAAACAAAATGCATTATTCAGAACAGCTACCTCTGCGTGTGGACTCCTTGCCTCACTGAAGACCCAATACTGGGGATCAGCTGCTAGGAGAATATTTTGGCACTTGGCAATTATTTTGCATGAGCAAGTATTACGACTCAACAATACTTATCACTTTAATGATATCTTCTTCTAATTTCTTTAAAGAAGTGAGGCGAGGCACCTCACTTGTTAGCTTGGTAGAGCTGTAGCCCAGGGCACACTTCTAGGACACATACTAATTCACAGCATCCCTATCAGGCAGATGGGACCTTCCTGTCCCTGATCTGTCTGTCCTTAAAAGAGCAGTGGGGAGGAGCTCTGAACAGTTAGTATTCTAGTCTTCCTCCTATTCCCTGGGAAGGTACAACAAATGGATGAGACAGTAAATTAGGTTTTTTGTTAAATCGACTCAGTTTGACAGTAATGGTTAAATTCAAAACGAGAACATCAATAGCATTTGAAAAGTAAGTTGACGGTCACTTTGATATGCCCGTGGCTGCTGTGATCATCTGAGAGCAAACAGACAATGCACACCATTTCATTTCAGAAGATCCTTTTGTAATTTCATTTCAGTTTGTTGTGAGGCCTGACTACTCATATTGTGGCATTGAACTGAAGTACCAGGTGGCTCAGCGTGATAATAAGCTAAGTTTACATGAAGGTAACTGGGTGCCAATACCACTTACAGCATTATGAAATGAATCTGGCACTCCCGAAATCGGGGTCTGTGAAGTCACTCTAAATGATGGTGCTGTTCCTGTACAAAGACCAACCATTTCACGTGGCTCAATGGAGGTCACTGTGCAAGTTGAATCCAATACCGTAGCTCACAAGTCTAAGGTTCCCTTCTGCAGCCAACCTGTTGCCCACAATTTGAGGTGTGGTTTTCTGCTTTCCAGAAGTAAATTTCTACCTCCCTTTTCCTTCTCAGAGCCACCCAAATTACAGCTCTGGCTGTGAAGAAGGGTTGGAAGAATGACTGCATAGTGAAAAAGGTATTTTTGATAGGTAATTGCACTGTTTGCTAGTTCTGCTCCAAGTCTAGTCCACAGAGTCAAAATACATCAAAATGACACAAGACAGCCTCATTGAAAACTTGTCCTATGCATGGCTCTTGCCTTTCACTAACTGAAGACCTATGCTCCCAATAGCCTATTGCAGACCATGTTCTAGGAAGATGATAGCCTTGTTCCAACTCCTCAGGGATTCTCCAGGAGGAAAGGAAAACTCTCTGGGCAAACTCTACTTCTGCTGGGGCTGCCTCTAGGAGGGATCCTATCTACTTCTTTCCACACTCAGACCTTTGTACTCTATCTGGGGATGAATCCCTACCATTACAGGAGGATTGTTGCAGAAATTTATATCCATCTCCAAATTGGCAAGCAGCAGAATATCTCTAGTACATCCATTAATTTATTAAGCAAGTATTTATTGAGAGCCTGCTACGTGTCAGGGATAATTTTAGGTCCTTGATATATCAGTGAAGCTGACATTCAGAGCAGAGGGCAGTGGGAAGACAGATAATAAAAACAGACATAATAAGTAAACTATGGCATATGTTAGTAGGTGATAAGGGTTAAGGAAATAGAAGACAGAAGCCAGATAAGGTGACTAAGAATTTTGGGAGAGGGGCAGTTATTGATTTTAGAATAGGTAGTCTGTAGGCCTCTTTGAGAAGGTAATGTTTGGGCAAAGGCTTGAAGGAGGTGAGGGAGTTAGTGATATTGATGTCTGGAGGAAGATCATTTCAGGCAGAGGGAATGCTCAGTGAGAAAGCCATTAAGTCAGGAGCACACTGCTATGTTCGAGAAAGTCTAAGAGAACGTGTGGACCCTTCTAGTATGATTGCAGAGGGATGAATGAGGGATAGGAGATGAGGCCAAAGAGTAATAGAAGTCCAGACCATGTGGGATCTCATAAAGCAGTGCTTATCAAACTTGCAAGTGCATATTAATCACCTAGGATCTTGTGAAAATGAAAAGCCATATCTACTTGACGTAGGGTAGGGCCTGAGATGCTGCATCTCACACAAGTTCCCAGTTGCCTCTGGTGCTGCTGCTGAATGGCCCACACTTCAAGTAGCAGAACTTTTTACTGTTGTCAAATGACCTTGAGTAAAATGGGGATCCACTGAAAGATTCTGAAACTATTGAGAAGAGACTGTGGTGGAAGAAAAGGAGAGAAGGGAGAACAGTTAGGAGGCTATAACAGTAACACAGGCAAGAGATAATGATGATTGGATCAAGGAGGTCTCAGTGGAAGCAGTTAGATTCTGGACATGTTTTGAAGGTAGAGCTATAATAATTTTCTCATGGATTAGAAGTTGTGTGTGTATGTGAGAGAGGAACCAAGTTGATACTGAAGGGTTTGACCTGAGCAACTGGGAAATGGAGTGACCATCCACTTGAAACGGGGAATGCTGCAAATGGAACATGTTTTAGGAGTTGGGTTAGGAGTTCAGCTTGCACATAATTCATTTTGGCGATGTTCAAAATACAGAGTCTGGAACTTGGAAGAGAGGACTGGATTGCAGATGAATGTGGGAGTGGCTGACAGAAGCTATATAAAGCCATAACACTAGATGAGATCACCCAGAGAGCGAGTGTAGATAGAAAAGAATAGACCAGTAACAGCTCTGTAGCACTCATCTCCTGGAGTTCTGTCAGGGATCTCCTGCCCCACAGGAGACAACACAGAGAAAGCCTGGAAAGACAATTCTCTCTCAGGGTTCCCAGGAAGTAGCCCCTGTGACCTGAGTGTCTGGAGTCTCCTCCCAAGGCTCCCACAGCTCAGTCATGCAGGTGATGAGGCCTTTAGGAATGACTCATGAACAAATGCAGAGAGGGTGAAAAAGTGTACTTTCCCACCCTCTACAATCTCAGTTTCTACGACGAAGCCACATCCATCAGCATGAATTACCGTTCGGACGGTCAACATCTTGGAGTCTCTAACACAGTGTGTCGAAACAGGTGAAGAAGAAACAGCCATTTGAGGTAGCAGCACAAATATTTATCTATGCATTCAACAACAAAGAGTGAGCAACGCAATGCGTGAGTACTGACCTAAACAAAAAAAAAATCACCTATGGATTCCCTAACTAATTGTTTCAGTATCCTGAACAGCTGAGCTTGGCTTCAGATGCTTCAAGAACAAACTACACAAACTACACACACACACACACACACACACACACACACACACACACACACACACACACACACACACGTGCGCGCGCATCGCCCCTGGGAATCTATCTTGGATCTGCTTCTCAAACCTGCTCATTCCATCTGGCCAAGCTTCTGTTGCAGATTTATCCCTTCACTACGCTACTTTCCTTGACCTGCCACCTTGCTAATGGAATTTTAGGTTCATCTGTTTTCCTGGATTATATATTTGGCTCAGTTCTACCCAGGCCTAAGGTCAGATGCAGTTCCCAAGACCCAGGGAAGGTGAAGCTGTAGGCCCTCTGCTCATTCAAGACTGGAGACAGTTAGGTACTCTTAAGAAAATGATGGTGTACTAGTAATAGAGATTAGCATTATGACTGCTTGATAAAGGAGCCAGAGGTGTATATGTGCTTATATATTTTGATGTATACACAGAAGTGAACTATTCGTAGCAGACACTGTCATGTAACTTATGGCCATTTGGTACGTTCTGCCTTGTGTTCCATCTCAGACTATGGTACCATTTTTTTTTTTTTTTTTCCAGAGGGAGGAGATTGTCATTCCCTGATATCCACCCAAAGTTTAAGTGTATGCCTTAAAACTTCTTGGTTTCTATTGATAACCCACACTCTGGGTCTCTCATCCATGAATTTATCTATACCTTTCCTGAAGCTATTGACATTTTAGAATGTACCACCTCCTGGGGGTAATGACATAGCATTTTATGCATCACTGGAAAATGACAATGGAGAAGAAATCTGTCAAGGCCTGCTTTGGTTCCTGCTCCCACAGCCTGCCTCCTCCTACTGCAGGGGACACATTCCTCCCACCTATAGACTTAGCCCTGTCTCAGGCCCTAGGACTAATCCTATCTTTAATCACAATGATTTAAAGAGTTCTCCTTCCACATTCAGGTGACTCAGAACCAAATCACCATAGCTGCTAGTTCTGTTAGGCCACATGACCCAGTTCTATAAATGAGCTTCTGTCTTGTTCCTGAGATCAGCTTCCCACATTTACCCCAGTTCTGGCAGCATTATCTTTGTGTTGCTCCTTTGTATCAAAGTCCCCAACTTGGTAACTTTCCCAGTACTCTCAGCCTTCTAGGAATATTTCCTGTCTTTTTATCCCAGTGCCTCTGCCTGAGTGATGGGAATCCTTCCACCTGAACCCTGGAATTGCCAGTGTCTCCCGATGCTGCCTGTTCACATGTCTGCCTGACTCATGATCCCACATTTCTGTTCTCTGCTCACCTGTCAGGACTGCACAGTGTTTGGCATCTGACCTTCCACTCTCACTGCCTGCTGGATCCACCTGTCGTTGATGGTTTAACTGTGTGGACGTTGGGAGTGATGCACGGATGGTACTTGCTCTACCACGTGCACACGTGCAAGAGAAGCAGAGAATACTAACCTGAGCCACTGCTGACTGCTGTGCAGATTACACACTGCTCAACCGCAGAGGGCACCACATGCAATGTCTGAAAGGTACAGCACATCACAGCGTCAATGGCGCCCCCTGGAGATGTGCTGTGCAGCGACCCTGATGCTAACCACTGCCTGACACCCAGGGGATACAACTAAGTGATTGCGCTTATAGCAGGTTAAGTGGTTATCAGCACATGCATCAGTATTTAACATATCATCAGCATTTAAGTTTGGGAATGCTGACTCAAAGCCACATAAATGTTAGTTATAGCCTAATAACAGGGTCAGATTCAAAGGAAAAAAGTGAGGCAGTATGCTTAGTCTCAAACATTTGGTAATGTTAAACAATTTAACAGAAGATAAGAATCAAAAATTTCAGGATTGAGGCTGCTTGCCCAGGAGAGGTGGCTTAATCCTAAATGATACAATACATATTTCAGATGCAATGGTCCTCAGAGCCCACGTGTGGCCTGAGGTGTGGCCTGAGGTGTGCCAAAGGCATTCTCACTTTCAATCATCTCCTCCTCCCACCTGCCATAGAGCATACCTCCGCAACATCAACATCAGGTTTTTGGATTAGTTGAATTGCAGCCCTACTCAACTCTCTCATTTTCCCCTCTAACCTCCTCCAAAAAACTTCATCTTGGAAACCTAATTAGGTATTTATCTTAACACAAGTCAGCATTATTGACTTAATGGCTCATATGTAAGTTTCTGAAGCGAGATGTCACAGGCCAGGTGGGTGGAAGGAATGTCAAGATATAGGGGCAACCTAATGTATTTGGCGGGGGAGTGGAAATTGATCTGAGAGGCAGGAGATGTGGGATCCAGGAGAGGTTAGACTACTCACCAACTGTGCAGCTTTGGTGAAATCATGCTATATCTCTGGGCATCTGCCTTTTCAACTGTAAAGATGAAGGAGGTTGGTGTGATGACTCCTAAGGTATTTTCCATCACTAAAATTGCAGACTATAAATCTGGAAGTTGAAGCGTTTTGGGCGTGTAGTCCCACAGTGGTGATCTTTGGACAGCACAGGACTAAACTGATGCTAAAGAAATTCCCAACAAGGGTGGAGAAATGCCCCAAACCAACGCCACCTCCTCCACCATTTGCCCCAGGACAGCTCTGAAGGAAGATGAATGCTTCATAACAAAACAGGCACTCACACAATAGCCACATGTAATTGAAGAGGTGGTCTCATAGGCACCCTTTAAAACCTAAGGAAATTGGAAGCGGTACACGTTGGCATTCATTCAGAAGGTGGTATTGGGAATACTTATTATACACCCCGATTTTCCTCTCATAAATTAGATTGCAATGTACTTGGTTAAGTCTAGCAAGGTAATAATATCACATTAATCTGAGTCATAAAAATAAAGTATTTTTGGATCTGATTCCGCCCTCTAAGAACCAAGTGCCATATGGAAAGTGGTGTCGGAGGACGGTGTGAGGTTAGTACACAATTCTCGCTGCTCCCATTCAAGGAAACGCATCCTTATTCATCTCGGTCCACTGACACCCTTTAGGCTGAGCTTGAGCTCCACTGCTCCGTGAACAGCCCCCATCAAGCCCGCATGCAGTCTCTCCTCTTCCTGGTTTTCTGCGGCTCTTCGCACCTGCACCTCATGATGCAGCTCTGCATTCTGACCACCTTATGTTTCTCTCTAATCATTGCATATATGCAAGTCTTGACATTCCAATCAGATTGTAGACTCCTCAGACCAAGATCCCATGATGAATTGTTCTGTTATCTCTTCAAGGACCCGACACTGGAGGCTGACATATGTTTAATGCTCAAGAACATGATTTGAAAGGAATTCACTTCCTAGACTTGTGAGAATCTACTATGGGCCAGGTTGGGAGATACAACAATGGCTTAGAGAATCTCTGTCTTAAATATTTATCAAGGGAAAGAAAAGAGAGTTATGTCCACAAGTAATCACTAAGACATGAAGTTTGCGAAAAGAAAAAAAGAACAAAATGTTTTGCAATCAGAGGAGAGCAATTCATTTCAAATGATAGGCCAAGCTGTGGATCTCAAACTTTAGCATGCACTGGAATCACCTGGAGGGCACATCTTGCTGGGCCCCACTTTACAGAGTTTCTTATTCAGTTTGGAAATGGCCTGAACATTTGCATTTCTCACTAGTCCCTGGGTGATGAACTAATCCCTAAGTCAGGGGCAACATTGAGAACCACTGGGCTAAAGGACAAATAGGCCCAAAATAATGAAAAGCATCTCAGCAGCATCTCAGCAGCGGGGGAGGACATTGCCAAGTAAACAGTATGACTAAAGGGGTAGAGGTATGGAAGCACCTACAAAGTTTAGGGATGCCAAATAGCTGTATGAGGAGCTAAGGCAACCAAAATTCAGGGGCGCTATTTTGGAGGCCGTCAATGCCATGTCAGGGAACTTGGATTACTTATTGGGCAATAGAGAATTCAAATTCCCCCCCAAAATTTCTTAAATGTAAATAAAACAAAGAAAGAGAATACAGATTCCTAGAAGAGGCTGACAACAGGAGGCAACAGAAGAACGGACAAGAGGGCTTGATAATTAAGCCACTAAGCCAATCTGTCTTTATTAAGGGGGGTTGAAATGAGACAGGTGTTCTTCCAAAAGCCACTCCATATGTTTCTGGAGCTCATCTGAGTAAGTGGGACAAAGGTGTCCATTTGGCCATTGCCCAGGGTTTGGCGATTCTGCTTTTTTTTTTATCTTCACACACACAGAAACACACGGTACACCAGAATTTAGAACACTCTTCCTCACACGCCCACAAAAGGCTGTAGCTCTGAAGCTAGGATTTAGCCCCAATGCTAAATGCATGGGTGTCTAAGCATGACCAAATGCACAGGGTGAGACAGATCTATTACTCAAGTCAGGAGCTGTCCAGGATGAAAACGGGGTCTACCAAGTAAAGCTAAAAAGGAGGAAAATGGTATTGAACCCTCTAATCAGGTCTCTTTGAAAGAGACAAAAAATAGGTTTGAGCTGTCTCCCAAAATAAAAATAACAGCCAACACATAATACCAAACAGCGTTCGAAACATAATACATATACTATGTTATTTAATCCTCACAAAAGAGATAACTATTATCTCTGTTTTACAGATGAGTAAACCAAGAGTCCAAAACGTCTAGAAATGTGACAACTAGTAAGAGGGGGAGTCAGGATGTGAGCTCAGAAAGGCCAAGTATCAGCATCTGTGTGTTTAACCACTGCATTAAGTTTGCACTCTCAGTTGGGTAAGATTCCTAAGATTACACCATATTTGAAACATAAAGTCTTGATTTGTCTCTCCTTTCCTCTTCCCTCCCTTCTGTCCTCCCTTCCTCCCTTTTTTCTTTCTTTTCAAATTATTGAACACCTATGGTTTGTCAAGCACTATGCAGGTAGATTGATGCTGCTTTTTAAAAGTTGAGCAAAGAAGTTACTCTAAGCAGAGGAATAATTCTAGCAGTGAATTACATACATGGCCAGTACACAGGGTCTTCCAAAAGATCAAACCACTCCATGGGGCAACTTTCTCAGAGTGCAGCTTTGGCTACACTTGCAACTTAATAAAATTCCAGGACCTCATCCCCAGCCTCATTTAGTTTCCTATCACAAACCATACTGAACCTTTTTGCAATGCCAAATAGGATTCAAAACCCCCTGGAAGAAGAGAGTGTAAAGTGGGCTTTTATACAGTTATGAGGAAGAAAAATCTTGAAACACATTCATCTGAAGGCTTCTTTCAATTCTCTCATGGAATGCTAACCTTTATTTGCAGTTTGTGAGATTCATGTAAAAAGCCTGCTATAGCCCGAGGTTTAAACCAGAGAGATTTTGACTTGGTCCTGAGGCAGGTACCTTTGTAGCTTTCTAATCTCTCTCTCTGAAGTTCAGGGCTTTTAAAAGAGGTTGGTGATGTTCCCTGCAGAGGATTTTCTGTCATTTCATGGCAGGAATGCATGGTTGCGATACTAAGAACTGAACTTTAAATCTCTTTACATTCTGCTTAATTGCCATTATTGGCCTAATAGCAGGTACAGGGCTCAAAGAGAACGCATGTCACTTGCCATCTGTAGCTGGAAGGTGCTTGAATCAGACCGAATCTCTTCAGGATGCAAAAGACACTTTAATACGTGCAGATGCTTGAAACGGGTTTACAGACCCAAATCCTTTTAATAAGCTTAAGACAGGCCTGAATTTATTTAAATGTCTAATTCTAAATGTACGTATGCCTGGTAGTAATGTTTACCATCTGTCTGACACTGCCTGTTGAGGTAACTGTCAAGCTACAGTATGACATATGGTGCACATGTTTGGACCTTAACTATAACAGCCTTGGCATGAAACAACTGGAAACCAAGATTGAATCTTTGCTATCATTCAAGTTGGAGTTGAACAAACAGACAGGGTTATTACTGTTTTCTTCCTTTATGATAAATACTCCTCTATTAGATATACTTGAGAACAACATTGGAGGGTCAGGCCTGGCTTCAACGCACTGTCTTTTTCTTGCTCTGGCTCTGGCACTTAGAAACCCAGTTGGAATGGCAATTCTGCAGACCAGAAGCCAGTCTTGGGCCCAGGCAGCATCTGGTCGCAGCCAACAAATATAAGGAGGGTCCCACTTGAGCGCCCAGAAGAGCTAGTTGCCTGGGCCAAAGAGAAGAAGAATACAAGACAATGGCAATAACTGCAATTACTCTTTCTACTCTTTATTCTATTGCCTAACTTCTCTTTTCATCTCCATTCTATTTCCCTATTTAGTTTTCCCATCATCATTCTAATATGGTGGGGTCGGAGGAAAGAGGAAGAAAGGGTAGAGGCTGACAGCTCCAAGATCCCCCCTGACGCCCTGGGGAAATGCACACGGCTCCAGGAGATGAGAACAATACCCTTTTAAAGTTATTTTGGTTAAACGATAGAGACCCTAGAGTGACAAACATCTCAGGCACTGCTCCCTTTTTTCCTTAAATACTAGCAGCACTGTAGCATTATATACAGCTGTGTAGATGCCTAAAGCCTGACTTGAAAGACCTACTTTATGCCTGGATTAGAGGATGAGTGTAGCTATTGTGGTTGCAGTCGCTGTCTGGGTCTAAAGTGATGTAAATATGGCAACAGGAATAATGTAACTCTTGCAGTGATATAACTGAGAATGTGGTCAGTGCCTCTTCTCAATGGGAATGGCATGTCATTATACATGGTACTCCATACAATAATAGCTTCCAGTATAAAGTCAACATAGACACTCTTTCTCTAACCCTGCTCTCTCCCTGGGCTCCACTGCCTTTTCATTTAGAAAGGGAGGCATGGGGAATTCTGGTTAGCAGGATAGTCAACAATGATCTGTGTGTGCGAGTATGTGTGTGTGTGCGGATGCCTGAACAGTTTAGGAGGCCTGGAAGATGAAAATGACAATATATGAGGTTAGCCACCACAGCCATTCAGCCTTGGATTTTCCCCCAGCCTGAAATCATGATTTGATTCCACATTCTGGTATCTTGCCAAGTTCTGTATTTAAGCCTGAAGCTTAACATGTCCTCTGTTCCTAATTAGCAACAAGGCTAAATTTAGCAAAGGTTTCTCGGGTGCCACCACAGTCACAAAACGATTCTAAAATCTAACATGAAGGCATGTTACTTGACGTATTTAGGAAAAGACAAAACAAATTCGAAAGTATGTCTCTGGGATCTGTTGGCCTGGGATGCTAAGAAATTCTGAGGCAAAGGGATAAAATTGGCCATTGTGTACATATTTAAACTTTGATACAGGAAACCCCCCGCCCCGAGGCTCAGAGTACACTGCATGGCTGCCCAGGATTGCACCCTCAGAGAGGCCTGTCCCCAGGAAACAGTGAGAAAAGGGAAACATTCATCTCTCATGCCTCCCAGTTCCCCACTGGAATCCTACTGACCCCCTATCTGACTCCTTTTCTCTGACCCTGGATGGTCCCCAACAGATCAAAGTCTCCCGTCCGTTGCCACCCCCACCCCCGACCTCTCTGCACCTTGAGACTTTGATCACCTGGCAGTAATATCCCCACATCACCTTTCCTCCTGATGAGCCCCTCAGACTTCCTAGGGCTCCTTCCCCACTCTCCCCAACTCTAAAAAAATTCAAATCCACAGAAAAGCTGCAAGAATAAGATGATGAACAATGAACAGGTGTAAAACCTATACCTCGAGTTACCAATTATTTGCATCTTGCCACATTTACTTTCTTTTTCCTTTTCTCCTTCCTTATATGTGTGTGTGTGTGTGTGTGTGTGTGTGTGTGTGCGTGTACATATAACATATGGAATATTTTTGCTTTTGTTGCTGAACTATTTGCAAGTTAGACATCCTGACTTTTTACTCCCAAGTGTTTCCACATGTATCTCCTGAGAACAAGGATACTACCTAGATAACCACAATTACGGTCATCACACTTGAGAAATGTAACCTTGATACTCTATGACTAGTTAATATACAGCCCACCTTCATATATCCCCAATAGTCCCACAGTGTCTGCTGTAGGTCTTTCATGTACGATATCGATGTTCATGGAAGGTCTGGGCCAGTGGTTTTGCAGAATGTGCCTACTGCCGTTAAGTCTCACCATTTTCTTTTTTTTTTTTTTTTTTTTTTTGCGGTACGCGGGCCTCTCACTGTTGTGGCCTCTCCCGTTGCGGAGCACAGGCTCCGGACGCGCAGGCCCAGCGGCCATGGCTCACGGGCCCAGGCGCTCCGCGGCACGTGGGATCTTCCCGGAACGGGGCACGAACCCGCGTCCCCTGCATCGGCAGGCAGAAGAGCACGCATATGGCCCTTTCCCTTCCCTTCATCTTAGCTCTCCCACAACCGTACCTCTAGCTTCTGCAAGCCCTGGTTTCTTTTCTCACTCCTGGCCGACACCCACTTCTCATGTAAACAGCCACTGTAATCCTGCACTCCATCCACATGCCTGCCTGGTTGCTGTGTCTTCCCAGGCTCAGATGACAGGAATGAGACAATTTCTCCTGATAGGAGTGAGCCCTTACTCCCCACTCCTCTTTTTTCCCATAGAGCACAGGGAATTTCCACTCCTCTCCGCAAAGAGAAAAGCTATGGGGAGACTCTCGCTGACCCCCTCCTCTGTGAAGTAACTAGTAAAACTGGAGGACAAAGCTGAGCACGCCCAGGCAGCCCCTTCCTCTTCTGTTCTAAGCTGCCCGTTTGAGGGATGCTCAGAGCAGAAGAGGAATGCTCCTAGGGAGATACGTTCAGTTGAGAGGGCAGAGTAAGGTACCTGTTGGGTGGCACATCAAAGCCCCATTACATTCTCTAAGTAGCTTCATCAAACATACCGCTGCTATTTTGATGTTTATCTGTCTGATGCCTGCAATTCCGTGTTGTTTTCCATCTCAGGAGGGCAAAAGGGTCTCATTTACTGGCTCTCTGAATCCCCAACTTTTCTATCAGAGCATTAACAAGAGAGCAACTCAGGTTTCCCACCACCCCCGCCATGGGGGTGCTTGCCCTCAGCTCTTCCCTCTTGGAGGAGACAGAGGGTGGCCTGGGCTGTGGGACACTGGGGACAACTCAGGGCCACTCCAACAGGGTTGGGGTAGTGGGGACAAAGCCTCAGCTTAGCCCCAGTCTGCTGGTCTGCTGGGAGACTCCAAGGAAGAATTCAGAAGGTGGGAGAAGAGGCCCATGATTCTGATAAGCAGGTGTGGAAAAGATGAAAATGGACAGCAAAGTCTCCATTTTTAAGTCTCTGATGAAAGGGCAAATCTGGCTGATACTGCCAGCAAAGCACTCTCTCTGGTGCTGGGGCGGGAGAGGCTGCTGGACTCTGCAGCAGAAGAAGCAGTGGGCTTTGTGTCCAGCTGCCAAGGGCTAATGCGTTTGCTATGGGAACTGAGCCCTGCGGTTCCTACCAGGCTCCATGGAGACACTCAGGCTTCTTCACCAGGAGGTGACTGGACCTGTCCTTTCTAGAACAAAGGCTGCCCCTCAGATACAAAGAAAAATGGCCTATTGTGAGTTGGGGCATGGGGGTGGGATGAAGGTGAAGTGGCAGTAAATATAAGGATTGGGGCCTTCTGCTTACATCACTAAGACTTTAAATGATGCTGAATGATATCTGGTTTGTCTCTGAGTCTAAGAAAAATGAAAGGGAAAGATGCCACATTCAAAACACAGGTGGAGCTGTGTAAACCTTGAGCTGTTACTCATAGGGGTCTGATGTATGAGTGTGTGTGTGTGCATGTGTGTGTGTGCGCCCACAGACACAAGCAAAGAAGTTGATGTTCCCCCCAAGGGATAGTGAAATCAATGTTCATGTCATCTCTACATGGCTGCCAATAGTTGAATAATTCAGTAGTTCCCAGCACCTCCACCTCCACCACCACACACACACATATGCTTGTTTTCCTTCCCAGTGAGTATGAGCAAAATGGCCCAAGTCCCCTGGTCTGATCCCCCAGTCCTGCCTAGAGTCATTGCCAGCCTGGGTGTGCTGGACACGTCTGGATACATGGGTTGGTTTCTCAAGTTAAACTTTCGAGACCCTGTGATCTCAGGACTTAGCATAGTGCATGGCACAAGGCAAGCATCTAGTAAAAGGGTAGACACGCTATGGCCTTTCCTGTGAGTGTGAAACAGTAGGGTGTGGAGGTTAGTGGCATGAGGTTTCAGACCCGGTTCTGTCACCTATTAACTTCGTGACGTTGGATCAGTTCTTTGACTCCCTTAAGTCTCATTTTCCTCACTTATAAAAGAACAGTAAGGATTACCTTGTGCTATTGTTTGAGGATGTCATAATTTGGACTGAAGTATGGAGCTGAATTCCTGGCAATAATAAAAGCTCAATACAGTGTGGGTTGGAGCTGAGGGTGGTGCTTTATCAAGAAACTGTTATATTCAAAAAGCTTTACTGGGCTTCTGCTCCTCATCTGCATAATTAACATGACTGGATTAGATTTTCAAATTAACCAGAAAGGATCTGCCATTGTTTGGTGTGTGAATGTTTGTGGGTTGGTGATGCCAGGGACATGGGTTGTCTTAGGAAGTCTTCATAGGAGGCTTTTGAGGCTCTAATAACTTGGGAAATTTTCCAACAGAAACTCTCAACTTTACATAATATCTGCATTAATCCAGAGTTAGAAAATTGCCTTTCTGGACATTTAAAACTATTAAGGTATGTTGAAAAATAATGAATCTGGTACACGAACCCCTGAGAGACATAATTCAACTTTGAAACATTATGCTCTTCCTCTACTCATCAAATTTTCTGAATTATACAGAAAGGACCGAAATCTTGCATTTCTATCTTACTTGCGTACATGATAAACTACAAAGGAAGCACAGCAATTTTGTGGCAATTTACAGGATTAGAAACCTCAAATGTGTAGTCTGTGACTAAATTAATGCATTTTGCTGCCCAGTGGCATTACTTTAGTCGTGGCATTTCTCCTAAGGTTGATATCATAAGGAGAAGGGGGATTTCAGTTTGCCTTTATTTTTTTCTTTTCTTTTTGAATTGGAGTAAAATTGCTTTACAGTGTTGTGTTAGTTTCTCAGTTTGTCTTTAGAAGAAGCAAAACCCATACACAGGCTCCACAGACGTAGACTGTACATGTGCTCAAGTGTGTAAATGTGTGTGTGTGTGTGTGTATGTGGACATGATGGAAATGCACAGACGCAGTTAAATGCTGAACAATTTCAATTTCTTTTGCGACTGCCACTTTGTGTATTTTTTTCCCTGTGATGCTCCCATTTCATTCTTTATTTTATGGTCCCTGAAGACCCAGGGTTCCTCTCTTCCACAGGCAGTTAGCAGGGGATGCAAGGAAACAAAATGAACCTATGCTTAAAGCCCAGACTTTCTAGCTAGGATGAGAGGGATCTGATTTCTGCAAGATCACGTGAAAGAAAGCAGAGCACAGCATCATGTCCGACAGCAACACTCACACTCCGCTCATCTGATGCTAGGAGTCAGAGCTAGAGTTATTTGGCTACAGCATATTCAAGAGCAGAATCAGGGCTACCACTTCCCTCAACATGTACAGCCATGCAGAGGAATGAGAGGACTCTTGGCGGTGACTCCCTCGTCCTGCCTGATCGTCTACTTCTCACTGGCCAACAGACTTCTCTAGGAGTCTGCCTGTTTCTTGGGAGGCTATTCTCTCAGGATCTCCCCAGACCAAAGTTCTCCTGATGTGCTCCTTAAAGTACATAGTCGTGAGCCCATGGCTTTGAATATAGGCAAGTGATATGATATATGAAAAAAAATGTGTCTGAAATCTGTGGCTCCTCCACTTGAACTTGGGCAAGTTACTTAAACTCTTTAGAACTTATTTTCCTCATCTGTAAAGTGCAACTACTGGTGTATATCCCTCAGCTTGCTATTAAGGTGAAGTGAAATACATTTTGCATAATACCTACTACTCAACTGATGCTCGAATGTGTAAGCCTCTTTCTCCTCGGTGACCATAATACTTACAAGAGGGAAGGACAATAACTCTATCTTTCAAAGCATGTCTGTCCACCAGTCAAGCTTTGCCACATGACAGCAGCAGCAACAACCACAGTTTGGAGAATGGCAGGGCCATGTATTGGAGAAACCAAAATACTCAGTGTCAGGAGACTTGGGTTCTCATCCTAGCTCCCTCCTTTACTAGCCCCATGACTGTGAACCAGTCTCCTGGCCTCTCTGGGTCTGTTTTTGTCCATCTCTAAATGGTTTTTCTACCAAACTCACATGGTGTTGTAAAGAGTAACAGAGATGCTAGTGTAACTGTGCCCCTTCAATGGCAATGCTCAGTATAAACACATTAGATCAACAAAATCAAACGCCGGTGGTCAGGTTTCATCTCCAGAGGCTCTTCGTTCAGGACTGCTACTCTGCAGGAGGCCTGTCCTTCTTATCCTATCCTGTGGACCCTTGTAAAAAGATAGCACAGGGCTTCCCTGGTGGCGCAGTGGTTGAGAGTCCGCCTGCCGATGCAGGGGACACGGGTTCGTGCCCCGGTCCGGGAAGATCCCACATGCCGTGGAGCGGCTGGGCCCATGAGCCGTGGCCGCTGAGCCTGCGCGTCCGGAGCCTGTGCTCCGCAACGGGAGAGGCCACAACAGTGAGAGGCCCGCGCACCGCAAAAAAAAAAAAAAAAAAAAAATGTTAAAAGATAGCACACACGTCTCTGAAATAAAAAGCAGAACCAGGAGAGGTTCAAACTTACCATATATGGCCCAATGTCATCAGCTCCCAATGCAAAGGATATTCATATATCAGAACCTGACTTGAGTCTGAAACACATCTGTAACACTGTTAGGATAGTTCTCGGTGTCCTGGCTTGGCCAGGGGCCCCTAAATAATGAACAGCTGGCTCTTTAGTAAGCAAGTCTTACATCCTAACATTAACTTATCAAACATTTACTACATTTATTAAGCATTTAGCAAGTGGCAGGAATCGAGCAAAGATGATTTATTTTATCTTAATAAAAAGTCTACAAATATTATTATCCCCACTTTAAAGAAATGGGAGCTCCAACTTGCCCAAGGCCATCTAGCTGGTGAGAGACAGATCAGCTGGAATAATCCAAAGCCCATCCTCTTTTGACTCACCAGACTGACAACCTCACAATCTCTATAAGCAACAGATTTATAGGATCTGGTGTGGTTCCACTTACTTTGTTTTTCATTCTTGCAAAAGAAGAGTTTACATTTGGAATGAAGATGCAGTATGATCAGGTATATATCATTTCAAAGGAAATCAACATGCAAAAAAAGTTTTTCCCCTAAACAGATGTGTCAGCAGAAGGATATTAGAGTTTTATCTCAGAATTCATCACAAGATATCACTAAACATCAATTTCCCTAAGACATCTAACGTATAATTTGAACTCCAAATATATGGTTAGTGTAGATTTTTGTATTATATTATGCGAACAAAGCAAGTATAAGAAAGCGTATAGTCAATAAAATAGACACCATTCAAGGCAGAAAAAATTGTATCGGCTCTAAAGGCATATGAATACAGCCATAAATATAATTACTGATTTTACTGATATTTTGTATCATGTGTCAAGGCAAAAAACACAAAATAAGACCTGGTTTTAAACAAAAATGAGGTTAGGTGGAGGGGTAGGAGGAGATCACAGTAAAACCATCTTTTTCACTCTATTTAGCTCAGTTTTTATGGGGAAATCATGGTGAGAATACAGTTCGATGAAAATATTCCTCAAAATCAATGGACACATGTAGTGTCTTTGACCTAACAGCTGGGGTCACAGGACTCAGGAATGGCAGAAGGCGGGGACAGCATTTATACATGGAGGTAGTGTCAAGAGACATTTCATGAACCAGTGAACATTTTCATGGTCTGAATGAATTTGAAAACTTGCTGCAAAAGATATCCCATTCATTTGGGTAGAAGGGGACCATCTTTCAAAGATGATATGACATGGCCTTGTCATCTTCAAGTGGTATGGGTCACAGATTTTCACTAATTACTGCATAGCCTTTAGATTTTTTATCTCATATCAATTTTCTTCCAGTCACACCTCAGGCCAGAGGTGGGAGGGTAGCATTTTTCTTTCTTTCCACGTGGCCTTATCCCAGGAAGCCCTCTCAGCTGGGGGCAGGACAAAACAAAGGAGCAGAGGCCGTGCAGCTGAATGTGGCAGATTCCCAGAGAGGCCCACTTTCTGTAGCGTACTTTTAAATCAAAGAGTTTATTTATGTTGTCTCTCTCCTTTCTGTGGTCAATGACATGGGTCAAAGGCATTTAATCAAACCCTTCTAGAGAGATCGGTCCCATCACCATGCAGTGCGACGATCTAATTTGTCTTCTGTCAAAAAATGTATTTTGGGAACAGCGCTGAATATGATAAGTGTGATGTCTTTTTACAGTCACTGCTGAAATATGTGTTTGGCACAGATTTGCTAGGCTCATTATTTCATCTGTCTCTTGGTAAATATTGAAATTGTTGTTAGTGTGGATACTAAATACTGAGGAAAGAGGGGGACATGTTTTCCTTATTCCACTCTGAGTTCAGCTAGCTACAGCCAAAATTACCTTCTGATCTCTGAACCAGAGTCACTGATGGCCAAGAAGGTAATGCAATGACAGAAGCGTCTACTGCCAGATTGCTGTTGGAGAAATAATAATATAAACGAAGCTTATAGTAAGAAAAACAAAAACAAACACAGAAAAACAACTCCAGCCAGCAGGCGGTGCCATAACTTATAATGTTTGGCTACTTTGGGTTTTACGCACAGCTTGCTAATTGCTTTGTGAATTCATTTAAGTGATGTAATTTAATTTCTTCTGCTGCATAGTGGCTTTTTAAGGAACTCATACCCAGCTCCTTGGTCCTGGGTAACCAGCTCATTTGTTAACGCTGTTAACAATTTCCAGGCACCCTCTGCTGACTACTCCAACTTCCTAACTCCCAGAGGAAGGGAAAAGCTTAATCCCATATATTAATCTAGGGCAGATACAGACCTAGTCTCTGAACCAGACCCTAATCTCAAACTTAAATCTGAACTTGTAAAGTAAGAAGACAGAATGATGTCTCATTCTCAAGATGTTGCAGAAAAATCTATATTTGGTCCCATGTAGGATCTTTTCCCCTAAGTCCATTCTAAGTTATTCCCCTGGTCAGTCCTCGTGTATTCTCCTACATATAATTTCTTACATTTTCTTTGCAAAAGAAGTGGAGGACAAAGTAACACATGAGCCAAGGAAGGGAAGTGAAAAACTAGCAAGAAACTTGACGGGAAGGGAAAATTCCACCTCTGAAAAGAACTCTAGCCAGTGATATATCTCCTAACACTTAGAGAGGTCCCTATTTAATTTCAAGCCTGCAATACTGAAAGCTAGATTTCTAATGCAAATTAAAGAAACAAGGAACTTGTCTGAACAGATAAGGAGGAAAAAAATTTTGTTGCTGTTGGGATTCCCATTTGCCCAGGTGCCAGAAGTTATTTCAATTTTCTGCATTGCCCTTTTCTGGAAATACCCAGGCCAATACTTCCCTCTACTGCTTGGAAGCAATTCTATAACATAAGCCAACCCGAATTATTTATACAAAATAGCATACCTGTTTCACAGGTGTAGAAACTGAGGCATAAGTGTTAAGCTGACTTTTGCAAAAGAAAGTTTAGTAATAGTTCAAGACTGTCTCACCTCTGTAGAATACCTATATGTAAATATAGGCAAATTTACCTTTTTGAATGTAAATCTTAACCAACTGTCTCTATTATGTGAAGATGTAAAGCTTGGCAAAAGGAAACCTTTGAATAGATTTAGAAGAAGAGAAGTGACAAGTGACTAAAATATGTATCTACCTACGCCTGGGTTCTACTTCAGATTGATTACATCAGAACCTTTGTGGGTAGAACCTAGGCACTAAAATTCTCCAAGGAATTCTAATAACTACTAAAGTGTAATCCTAGCTAGTGGGATATTTGAAAGCAGTGAAGAAGGGAATTAGAATAATATCTGTTTCATTAAATTCATATAAAATTGTTTCAATTGCTTATTTGATATAAACATGGAATAAATTCATATGCACTGATTATACCATGGTCTTAATTATTTTAAATTATACAAATATATGGAATAATCATAATTATTAGGCATAGAAACACACAATTTAGGGATTTTGGGCAGATATTGGTGTTTTTATATTTTTACCACTTATAATTTAGCTGCCCGATTACATTTGGTTGCATTTGTTGAATAGTTACAGAAGTTCAGCGTGTGAGTATCATCAGGTTCTGCGTGACCCCCAAGTACTTATTAAGAGAACTTTCTCAAGGGCAGAGTGGTTTTTAACCACTCAAAATCTCCTCTTTCCATTAGAGGGGCCATTCTACTAGTGTTCCTTCTGACTAGTTATGAAAATGACTTCCCTGGTGGCGCAGTGGTTGAGAGTCCGCCTGCCGATGCAGGGGACACGGGTTCGTGACCCGGTCTGGGAAGATCCCACATGCCGCGGAGCGGCTGGGCCCGTGAGCCATGGCCGCTGAGCCTGCGCGCCCCAAGCCTGTGCTCCGTAACGGGAGAGGCCACAACAGTGAGAGGCCCGCGTACCGCAAAAAAAAAAAAAAAAGAAACCAGAGACGGTAATAGTATTGTAGCACCCAAAGGAATTCTGGCTGGGGAGAAGGGTTTGGATTTATCATTGATGGGTTAAGAGCAGACCGTGAGCAACTGCCCTTCAGGTAGCCATGGTAATGTCAAAAACTTCTGTGGGTAGGATAGGTACTGCCTTTATTCACTGGAGAAAAAAGAAAGCTTGAACCATTGGGACAATCACTCATATCGCCACCTGTGAGCCTGCTACTGTATGCAGGAAAAATAACAGGCTATAAACACATGATTTACCTGCAAAAGCTTTAGAACTGCAATTGTAAGCCTTACAGACATAGCTCTATCTTTTATTTAAACAGCCTTTTGTTTCCCTCCAATAAACTATAAGCAATTTATAGACACAGTTGAACCCCAAGTTTCATAGGGGATATAATCTTGAGAAATATGTGACTTAAAATCATGTAATTAAAAGCTTTGACATTATCTTAAATTAGTCTTGAAAGATAATCTATTCATCATATTTTATGAAGCAGAATATTTAAATACAAAATATCACAATAACATTAATAATCCTATTCAAATGTTTGCTATGAGTTATAATTTGGTAAAGCTACACATTAATAAACTGCTAATTAATTTTTTAATTTTACAAATGACACAAATGTTTTATCTTGTGGCTGGTCTTGTCTGGCTTTGCAGGTAAGCAGTGGAAGATATGCAGAACCTGGAAGAGGGAGGAAGGGGAAGTCTGGAGTGAATGAGCCTGAGAAGGGTGCAAAGCTGGGACAGAAAGACCATTTCTGGGGACAGATGAGAGGCTTAGAGAGAGACGAGATCTTTAGTCTTAGACCTTGGTCTTGGTGCCATCATTTCCTAACTGTGCAACCTTGAAGAAGTTTCTTAATCTTTATGACTGCTATGGTCTGAATGTTTGTGACCCCCCCACACCCCAAATTCAAATGTTGAAATTCTAATGTCCAACGTGCTGGCTATTCATGGGTGGGGCCTTTGGGAGATGCTTAAATTGTGAAGGTAAAGCCCTCATGAATGAGATTAGTGTTCTTATAAAAGAGGCTCCAGAGAGATCCCTCACCCCTCCCACCACGTGAGGACAAAGTAAGTTGGTACGTGCTGGCTATGAACCAGGAGGAGGGCCTCCACTAGAACCCGACCATGCTGGCACCTAGATCTTGGACTTGCCAGTCTCCAGAACTGAGAGCAAATTTCTGTTGTTTGTAAACCACCGAGTCTGAGGGTTTTGTTATAGCTGCCTGCACGGACTAAGACGATGATGACCTTCAGTCTCCTCTTCTGAAAGTAGTAAAAGATGATAATCACATGAAATCGTTTTAAGGGCTAAGTTGAAGTGATGCATAGAAAGTGATGAGCAAAGTTCATAGCAAGTACATAGAAAATGGTAACTACAGTAATTTATATAATTATATATACCTGGTCTTCACTGAGTTGATTGAGAGAATAATTAACCATCATTCAGGAAATACAGTTTTCTGCTACAAACTATAGTGCCTAGTACAAACAGGTGACAGTGTAAAGAGCAGTGCAACTACAAATCTACCTAGAATATCGACCCTACAACTTTTAATTGTCAGCTTATATCTGAGGTCACTGTATTCTCTGTCCATATGACGACTCTCCCAGTCTGCAGTCATGGGGGACTATTGTACATCAGGTTGCTTTTTAGAAATTTAACATAAATATTATTGAGGTGTTCCTCAGGTCCCCCCAAAGTAAATCTTTTACACAGTTTATAATGCATACTTGATTCGGTCTTTGATAACAATATCTTCCAAATTTGGTGAAAATACATCTATCCATTTTCATAATTTGTGGTATTATGGAGGCAAAAATGTACGTTTATTGGCCTTAATTGACAGTATTTTTATCTTCTAAATAACTCTGGACAGCTATAACCCAGAGGGACTCAAGCTCCTGGGATTCCTCATTCTAAAATAAGATCCCAGAAAGGGCCTCCTTTTCTTATTCAAAGATTTCCTATCTAGTAGCCTTTTTTAAGAGCTAGGGATTTGATACTTTGATGTAGTTATCAAGATTGGTGAGAGATACAGGAAGGGGGGTAAGAGGTGCCAAATCAAATTTCCCTATTTTTCAATTTTTCTTCTGGTTGGTATGTAACTCTCAGTACTTATGATAGAGGGGGTTTTTCTTTGGTAAGCATAGGGTATATGTCTATGCCTCTCCACTGCTAAGTTTGGGAATCTGGAATGATAACCTCATGATAGAAATCCATGTAATGATCAGATCATTCTCTTGCTGTCAAAACACATGGTCTTAAAGTGGTATTGTGGGAGGTAAGGTTGTTAAAATAGGATGGACCAAAGTACGAAGACAATGATTGCCACATTGGAATATGGTCTTAATTTGACAGGCAGTGGGGAATCCAGATGAAGGTTTTAGTGGTATTGGAGTCATGCTTTAATAAAATAATCTGACAGCACCACACAAAGAGACAGAAAATCAGAGAGGAGATTTATTGTACAATCGTTCCTATGGGAAGCCTTGAAGTTCTGATGCAGTACTTGCATCAGAAGGAGAGAGTTAACTTCTGCAGAAGTAAAACCTACTGGAAACTGACTAGAGGCCAAAGAGGGCCAAAGAAGGAAGCATGAGAAAGAGAGCAGGAAGATTAGGATGATTGCAAGGCTTCAACAGAAGTTGACCAGGAGTAAGGTGCTGCAGTAAATAGAATTAAAAGATAGTAGTAAAAAAAAAAAAAAAATAGTAGTTATAGTGGAAAGTGGGCTTGATTTTACACATTTTACACAGTTGGTTGAGGTGCTGAAGGCTGTTACAGGATTGATCGAGAAGCACTGGGAATGGAGCTTTGGAGCTGTGTAAGGAGGTCAAGACTATACAAATATACTTAAGGGTCATCTATTAGGGAGATACCTGCTACCAGGAAAACAGATTAATTTGCTGAGGGAAAGAGCGTATATTTAAGGGAGAAAAGGAGTCAAAGAAGAGAATCAGAAAACAATAATGCAGGAAAGTAGGAATTTCAGAAAGGAACCAAATAGCAGTGTCAAGGATGTGAGGTCAAAGAAAATGATCACTGGAATAAAAGAGGACCAGAGAAGAGGAGCCAAGGGTATAGATTTTGTTTGACACTGAAGGGAAGGAGGAAAAAAATGAGGCATCAGCTTGGGGAAGTAATCAGTTTGAGAAAAGATTTTTTTCCTTTTTTTTTTTTTTTTTTAGTGTGGAGAAGACAGTATAAAATTATGTTGAAAATGCAAGAACAAGGGATGGTTTACGGAGCAAGAGATTAACAGAGGCAGAAAGAAATGGAATCAGACACAGAGAAGAAAGGATGAATTCCGGCAATGAAAGGGACCCTCTGTTTCACAGACAGACAGAAAAGATCACAAATGAGTGATTACTTGTGAAGCAGAGGACAGAAAATTAAGGGAATTGTATCAGATCTGAGTTTATCTATTGAAAGTGTAGAGAAAGAACTAAGACTGGGATTGTGAGACAATGGAGAGTGTTTAAACCATTGCCTAGACTTTGGTTGACGCCAACTAGTGGTGAATAAAGGGACTGCAATATAGACATAATGGTCCAAGTGAGGAGAGACAGCAAAAAGGCTTTCTCAGTAGTTTTCAGTGGCCCAGAAGTCAAAACAGCCAAAGATCTTCTGGATTGGAGACCAGCAAGGTGGGAGGGTAGAAGGTCAAGTAGGCTAGACACCCTTGAATCATTCTGACTAGGATGCTGAATTTTCTGAAAGGGAATTCACGCTAAGAAGAAAGTAGGAAAACATGGGAGAAACAACCAAACAAAAAACAGGAAAGTGAGGATTCAAGTACCAGAAAGGATGTGGAAGATAAACATCAGGTTTAGGTAAAGGGTAGGGACTTCTTATCAGAGGTAAACTAGGACCATTTCAAATATGATGAGATCTAAGGTGTTGACTGAGTCACTCTGGTGTCTGAGGTAGAATGAAAACATGAGTTTCTGGAGCTGAAAAACAGAGGAGTAAATACTAAATTTAGGGAGGATGATGGGCTCCAAGTAGAGAGAGTCACGAAGAGTTAGGTTCTGAAGTCACTGAGGACATTGGGAAAGTGCTGATGAATCTTCAATGAAATAATGGAGAAGATGTTATAAATACACAAAGAGCAAACATTTAAAAAAATGTTCCTACCTTCATTGAGTGAATCAGTGGTTGGATGGCCCCTAACAAGATAATACCAGCACTTTCAAATACTACAAAATATAGCTCAGGTCCAATCATGGAAATCATACACTTAGTCTTTGACCACCTAGAGAAAATACTGAATATGAAAGTATAATAAATTAGCTCCAGTGTTCCATTAGGATACATTAGCATTTGTAATCAGAAATCTAAAAAAGAAATTTAATGGAAAAACGGAGGTGAGTCCCTAGTGTTTTCATAATACTCCATTTCCTAGTGAACATTGTTTCTCTCTCCTTTGGAGAATTTCCTTTTGGAGACCAAGTGAAAAATGTCTCTATAAAAGAATTATTGATTAGTTTAACAATCTCATTAAATTTGATTAACCTTTTAAGAGCATTAGGTAGATCTTTAAACTATACCAAGCTGAGTAATACTTTTATGTTCAATGAAGGGCACCTTTTAAATACTTCAGAAATTTATGAGAATTGGGTACTTATAAGATTAAAGTTAACATTTAGAATTTTAAATATGCCATTCTTTCTGCACCTTATTTATTTTTTTAAAGATTACTCAGAATTTAAAATAACTCGATAACTGTTTAATTTTTTAAATTATTCATGAAGAGAATGATACACCACACTAGGCTAAAGGAGAGACCAACAGAAACAGAAAAGTTAAAAAGAGTCCTAGGACCTTCCTTCTCTTTGTTTTTTACCTTTTCCAAATTCTACATCCTCTCATTTATGATTCACAGATTCATAAACAAGACCTAGTAAGAAGGGTTCTAACATAAATAGTAATGGATCTAGTAGGGAAAGGACTAAAATCAACCCTTTAGATGCAATAGCTAACCCCTCCATCTCTATATCCTCAGTTAGGAAAATAAGTTCTTAGGCTTCAGTACGGAGTTTACTCAACTCTGTGAAGTCTCAATTTACAACCAAGGCATTAACGTAGGCTTTGAGGGAGAACAGAACTCATCAGTAAATAGAAAATCAGGGACTTTTTCTTCCTTTTACTTTTCTTTTCTTTTCTAAAAAAATCATTTATAGTAAGGAACACTACCATCTCTCTGAATGGACAGTTGCAAGAATGGTTATTACTTGTACAATTCCTTTAATCATGCAGTCATAAGAATCACTTCCAGTTTTTCTATTTCCCATTTAGAGCATATTTTTAAAATAAAAATGGTAAAGCAGCGGAAACTTAGTCCCTTATGTAGCTGACCTTTTAAAAATTCAGTATTTTTATTGACTGTCCATTGTATTTTCTTCCCCTGAGATTCTGGTATGATAATCAAAGCGTGGGAATAGTCAAACATTATTACAAAACCCCAAAGCCAAATGCTTTTTCCATAAGGAACTGTATTACTCATCCAACAACTAACTGTGTTTATGGTCAAATGCAAATATAAATGCTAGCAATTAAACAATGGCCTGCTATCATGTGCAGAATGATTCATCGTTCAGTATAAAAATATAAAATCAGTCTATTATATATAACAGATTATATTTACATAATATCCAGATTTCTTTATTGCACTTTGGGGATAAGAATAAAAATAAGGGAACAGAATCCAAGTATTTTTTTTTAATTATAGTAGAAGATATTGCCAAATCCTTCAGCAGCTATTTATCATGTAAAGTTAGTTAGAGTAACCATTCACTGGTCATATACATTGAAACTTCCTCAAATTATATATTAATAAATTATGTCCAAGATGCATAAAAACTTTTGAAAGCTGAATTTCAGGACACAAAGACTTCTGACATGTTCTCTATATGTGACTTTAACACTGCCTAGAAATTTCTTCAGGGCATTTAAAACTCCTTTTGTGACTCTTCATCAGCTGTTTTACAGACAGCAGTGATGTCTATAATACACATTTTCACTTTTTGCATGGTTGAAGGAGTTCATGTGCTATATCCAATTTTAAGGTAGAGTGTAAGATTACATTTCTAGAATACAGAAAGCCATAGCCAACGAAACTGCACCATTGCTATTTATAGTAATTCCTACTATTAGCTGTTTGATGGACATTTGTGAATTGTAGAGAAGATGGTGCCAAGGTGATTATCAGGCCACTGTAATAACTGGTGGTGCATGTTGTCAGCTGTAGATAGGCCTGAACAAGCAGGCACTCAGGTACTCTATATACTTTGAAGTGAGCAGATTCTCTGCTTTTTGAAACGGAACTGACTTTGAAGAATATGTTACAGAAATATATGAAATACCATTCTGGCTGACTTTCTTTGTCTTATTGAAGCCTTCATGTTGCATAAGTTTGAGACTTGAATTTTCCATTGCAGATTTTATTCAAGTTGAAGTTTTGCAAACTACTCTCCATTTCCAACACCTTACTATGAATTTTACAAAGAACGCCAATGCACTTTCAAACAAAAAGTCTAGGACAAGCAGAATAGTGGGATGACTGAGGATGACCTTTAGAGGAGGGTGGTCTGAGATAGAATCTTAACTGCTCTAAGATAAATTACTTGGTTTCTCTGAGCACCATTTCCTGAGCTTCAGTTTCCTCACCTCTAAAGTGGGATCATTGTGTTTTCTACCTCCCAGGGATACATTGAGGAATAAATGAAACAATACACACAAAGCAGGTAATAGAGTCTCTGGCAAATAGAGAACACTCAGAACTGTTATGTGGTATACTTATGAACTCACATACATATGCAGGCCATTTCTGTAAACTATTGTTTAGCTTGTTGACTGATTCCCTATCAAGGGTCTCTGTGAATGTTGGGGTATGTTTGGCTCCAATGCCCAGCACTGGTAACTGCTTGAGATATATTATAATGTAATTTTCTAGCTAAGATATTGTGCTAGTATGACTTTTCAATTCTAAAGAGAACCCTCCACATTTGACCCTGGTGATGCTTTCACTTGCCAGCAAAAAGATCACAAGATGAAAAGACCAAGAGGTTAGTGTTGCTAACAAAGTGTCACATAGCATGTTTCTCTGTGTTGCTAACCAAGTGTCACATAGCATGCTTCTCTGTGTTGCTAACAAACTGTCACATAGCATGTTTCTCTGTGTTGCTAACAAAGTGTCACATAGCATGTTTCTCTGTGTTGCTAACAAAGTGTCACATAGCATGTTTCTCTGGCAGAGGTAGGTTTTCAGGAAGCATAGTTTTCCCCACATAAGTACCAAACTCTGAGAATGGGCCATTGTTCACCTGTGCCTTCTGTTGATGTGTCCACCACCCCCATTACAGAATGGCAAGCATGAGGGATGGGAAACTCTTATGGAGAATTTGGCTTCCGTGGATGTTTCGAGTGTCTGATTGAAGTGTTTGATTCTTATATTAATTCAATTCCTGTTCTGCAGCCAGTTGTTTTTGATTTGAAATCCAAGTGTGTTTCTTTCCAAGCTCAGCCTTTATGGATGCAGGAGTAAGTTCTTAGCTTCTTTTCTTTTTTTTTTTTTTTTTTTTTTGCGGTACGCGGGCCTCTCACTGTTGTGGCCTCTCCCGTTGCGGAGCACAGGCTCCGGACGCACAGGCTCAGCGGCCATGGCTCACAGGCCTAGCTGCTCCACGGCATGTGGGATCTTCCTGGACCGGGGCACGAACCCATGTCCCCTGCATCGGCAGGTGGACTCTCAACCACTGCGCCACCAGGGAAGCCCTTAGCTTCTTTTCTTGTTCCCCTTCTCAAAGGACCTTGGTAATGGATATGGAAGAATTTAATACCCTGAGGACTCTTCAAAGAGCCTTACTTGCAAATATCTAAACCAAAGCTGGGAACAGGACAACCATAAAAAATATATGCAAAACATTGATTCTTTTTTTCTTTTTAAATGTTCATTGTAAACTTTTTGTAACATTGTGTTTTCCCACTCAAGGGACACCAGTTAAAGTTATGCCAGTGTTTTCATCATAAAAACCCTAGTATCCAAGCATTGAACGCCAGCTACAAAAATATACGTGGACATGGAGTATGATATTCCAAACTTAAGATCTGAGTATATTTTTAAAATGCAAGTAAGTATTTCCAGAGTTTTTTTAAAGCTTAAAAGAAACAAACACACATTCAGGTTCTCAAGTAGTTTTTCAAAGCATCTTTATATACTGCTTGGAAAGGTATAAAAATATAGGGAAAACAGTGTAATGAACACACACATTTTAAAGTCCTGGCTAAAGATCAAATGTTCAGAGAGTTGCAACAAGCGAGCACTTTGTACATTTGCCTCAGAAATGTATACTTCCTTCCCTCGTGGACTGGAAGTGGGAGAGAACTTTTTAAGTATTAATCACAGTTTTATTTTTGCTCCCTTTGCCAGGAATTATAGAGACAATCCTATATTTCGATACTGTGGCTCCCTGGGATCTTATAGAAAACACTTCTTTTTTTTTTTTTTTTTTCTTTTTGAACCTCTATCCTAATTTCAGTCAAATTTAGTTTACCTAGTTTTCCGTCTAATTTGGATTTTTCTCTTTCGTTCTGGGTAACGTCATGTAACAGTATTTGAATTGGACATTTCTAATTAGGATCCTCTTATGCTTCTGTAGCCAAAGTTACTAGTGTGTTTTCTTACATTAAGACGACCTGACTTGACTGCAATCATAGACACTAATTGGAAAGTTATCGTGTTCTTGAATTTCCACATCTTGCATATCATGACAGAATCTAAAACTCTGAAGCCTAATACTCAGTACTTACGGTCAAGATCCATCCTTTTATAAAGGTAATAACTAACTCTAATAGAAAGCATTAGAACCCAAATGCATGAATTTATGAATTAATTCAACCAGTGGGTTTACTTTTTTTTAACTGCTTTCTGCTCCAGGGAGGGACAAACCACTGCCACGTAAATGAGGAACAACTAGAGCACTGAGCAAAGAGAAGATGAATTATATAGAATGAGATTCTTTGCCAGAAATTAGTAACTAAGGTCGTTTTGAAATGGAATCACACATACGCATGTATTTAGGTACGTATACACCCACACATATGAGTGTATATACACATACATATACATGTATATAAACCTCAAATGGACAGACTTAATTAGATTATTATAGTGTTTCTTTATAAGAGTATTGGTTTCTGCATGGCCCTCTTTTATCTTATTTCGGTTAAAAATATAATAAACTCACCACCAATTCAAGAACTAAAAACATCATCATTCACTTAGATCTATTAATGAGCACCTCTTTATTCCTTTCCTCTCCTAAGAAGTAAACAATATCTTGAATTTCGTGTTTATAGTTTCCTTACTTTTTAAAGAATATAGTTTTAAAATCACATATATGTCATAAATAATGTATTGCTTAGTCGTATTGTATTGTAGTTTTGCCTAATTTTGAGTTTTGCGATAAGGGTATCATATCCTATAGCCTTCTGGGACTTGCTTTTTTCATTCCATGTCATGTTACTAAGAGTCAGCTGTGTAATCTGTAACTCTAGTTTATATTTTGTTATTTCCATATAATATTCAATGGTGAGAATATATCACCAGTTATTTACCTAGTCTCTTGTCAGAGTCTCGTGTCCAAAGACATCTTGGATGTTTCTAATAGTGGGTTTATTTGAGAAAGGGGGGATGGTGGGAAGATTAAGGAAATTTTTATTATTTTACCGCTGAAAAGTTATTGTATATGCCTCCTGATGGTGCATATGTGTTACTCCTTCTATGTATGTATGCATGTATATATAATTGCTAGGTCATAGGGTATGTGAATGTTCAACTTTATGAGATAATGCCCAATTATTTCCAAAGTGGTTGCTTTGGTTTCCATTTCCACTAGCAATTTTAAAGAGACTTCACTGAACCATATCTTCTCCACCACTTGATTTTGTCAGATTTCTCAGATTTTTTTCAAGTTTGAAGGGTGTAAAATGGTATTGCAAGTTTGCATTTCTGATTACTAATTAGATTGAGCATATCTTCATATGTTTATTGACCAAATATATTTATTCTTCTCTAAAATGCCTATTGAGGTTCTTTTAAATCCATCTTTGGTTTCATTTGTTTTCCTTATTTGCCTCTTGAAGTATTTCATAAACTGAATACTAATACTTTGTCAATTGTATGTTTTACAAATATCACCTCACAAGTCTGTGGCTTTGCAATTTTTTAAGTGTCTTTTAGAGAACAGAAGTTTTTAATTTAACAAAGTTGTATTTATCGACATTTCTCTTATGAATAAATTTTATAAATTAAATGCATACTGAGCACGCACTGTGAACATGGGTTATGACAGGCCCTGGGGATAAAAAAATAAAAACAAAAATAATCCTTTCCCTCAAGCATCTCAAAGTCTAGTGAGAAAGACAAACAGGTAAATGATTACAAAACAGTGTTATACCTGCTGTAATAGAGACGTTAAAAACTTACTGAGGACAATTAGGGAAGTTTCATAGAAGCTGAGGAAATATTTAAGCTACTACTTAACAAATGTAGGAAAGAAATTTTTTATCAACATATACAAAGGCCCACTGACATAAGAACCCATCGTAAGAAACTGCAAGTAAGATCAAACCCAACATGGCAGTTGGTAAGAGTGAAGAAAAGACAGGCATTAAAGACTGCAATCCCCTGAGGTCCCACGCTAACAGCCAATGTGTTATAAAGGAATATAAGCTTACAAATGCAGGAACATTTTTGTGTGTTTCCTATTCCCTGTTGTATGCCTGGGACTTCGAACAATTTTGAATATAATGAAGACTTTCAGTAGACATTTGTTGAATATCTGAGGGAATAAATAAAAAGATAAAGGAAGCAATGCATGTCAGTGTCTGGGGCTGCCATAACAAAGCACCACAAACTTGGTGGCTTAAGAAAAGAGTTTTTTCTCTCACTGCTCGAGACTAGAAGTCTAAAATCAAGATGTTGGCAGGACTGTGCACCCTCCAAAGACTAGACTCCAGGGGAGAATCATTTCTCATCTCTTCCAGCTCCTGGCGGCTGCAGGTCTTCCTTGACTTGTGGCAGCGTAACCTCAAGCTCTGCTTCCCTCTTCATATGGCCTTTCTCCCCTGTTCTCTTCTTCTTATAAGAACATTTGTCATTGGACTTAGGGCCCACCCAAGTAATCCAGGATGATCCCATCTTGAGATTCTTCATATAATTACATCTGTACAGACCTTTCTGTCAAATAAAGTCATATTCACAGGTATCTGGGCTTAGCACACAGACATATCTTTTTTGGGTCCACAGTTTAACCCACTACAGAATATCACTTCCATGCTGAAAATCTTTCAGTGACTACTGCTTTAGAGTAAAATGTTATTTCTTTTAGATACCGTACAGGACCCCTGTCTATATATCTGTCTTTACCCCATTCGCTCCCCTGCTTCACTTACTATGCTCCGCACAAAGGCCTTCTAGAATTTCATCCAGGCCGTGCTTTTCAAGCTCAGGCTCTTTGCACATTGGTGCTTCTGCTGTGGCTGCTCTTCCTTCTACTCTTTCTCTATCTAGCTCTGTCTCTTCCTCAGATCTCAGGCCTTCTTCTCTGATCCTCAAATAAAAAGTATCCTACTATTGCCCTATACAATTAAGTTCTGCAAAGTTGCATTAATTAAAACAGTGTCTTCAGCAAAAGAAGAGTAGATAAATATCTCATAGTACTATACAGTCCGATGCAGTTGTTTAAAAAAATAATGTCTGATTATGCACTAATATGAAAAGATCTCCAAGAGTGTTAAGTGACAAAAGCAAGTTGAAATCATATGTATAGCATGATCACATTTATACTAATAAAAAGAACAAAATTGTCTATATAGCTTCTTGTTTATATGGAAACACATAAGGAAATGAGAATAATATCTCCCAGTTTTTGACAGTTGGGAGGAAGGCAGGGGGAGTAATGAGAGGGGGAAAAAAAGGTCTTCCATGTTTCCTCTAGATATTTCTATACTCCTTCAACCATGTGCAAACAGAATACTATGTATTACTTATATAACAAGAATAGGAATGACAGAAACAAATAAAGTAAAAAAACTAGTATGATTGATTGAGGAATGTACAAATATATCAGCAGAACAGAATAGAAAGTCTAGAAACCGTTGCACACATATCAGAGATTTAGCATTTAGTATACGTAGGCTCTCAAATCAGCCATGAAAGGATGAGCTCTTCAATAAATGGTACTGAGGCAAGTGACTGGTAATTCTGTGGTGGCGGCTTTTGGGGAAGGCAGATAGATTGCCTCTAACCAGTCACCAAAACTCAGATGAAGGAAAAAGCTAAATACAAAAAGTAAAATTATGAGAAATACTAGAAAAATATACAAGATTTTTTTGTGACATGGAAAGTCTCCAATATATAATGCCAAGTGAAGAAAATTATAAAACAATACATATATTATAATCCAATTTATGTTTTTAAGAAAGTCGTAAACATACACATACATGTATAGACGTATCTATGTATGTGCATATGTACACATGTATATATACCCATAAGCAAATATGCACATGTCTATGCACAGATGTGTGTATAAATGTATATATTTACATGTATTAGAAATGCGTGGACATAGGCCTAGTAAAACAAAAACTAATTTTTTTTTTTTTTTTTTTTTTTTGCGGTAAGCAGGTCTCTCTCACTGTTGTGGCCTCTCCCGTCGCGGAGCACAGGCTCCGGACGCGCAGGCCCAGCGGCCATGGCTCACGGGCCCAGCCGCTCCGCGGCATGTGGGATCTTCCCGGACCGGGGCACGAACCCATGTCCCCTGCATCGGCAGGCGGACGCTCAACCACTGCGCCACCAGGGAAACCCCAAAAACTAATTTTTACAGCAGTGACCTCTTTAGAGGAGTGGGGTTTGGAGGGAGGAGCATCTATAGCTTTTACCTGATCAGTAATCATTTCCTCAACTTTCCTTTAGGGAACTATTCTTCTCCCTCTCTTCTAAGGTTTTTATGGGGATGCCAATTGCAGTACAGATTCTCTTGCACAGGGATTGGTAAAGATGGTCTTAGGACTTAAGAGGACCCGATCAGGGTCCTTCCCTGAAATTTTATAAGTGGACAGTGCGAGTGGAAAGCATTCTCTTTTTTTCTAGGGCCACTACCAATATAAGCATGATTAACCTCCAGCTAGCTAAAGACATGTTCCCAATCTCTGCCTTCCTGAGCCAGGAGGAAATGAGAGAAGACAGGAAAGACGAAAAGGGAAAGAGGCTGATCATTTGAGTCTTTGTATCTAGTTGTTTACTGACTGCTTATACCTTAAGGTCAGCCCATCTCTGGATCTCCCAGTTATGTAACCAATAAATTCCTTAATTTGATTTGGCATTTTTCACTCCCAACAGGTCTTGGCTAATCTAGGCACTTATCTTTTCACTCTATATATTTGTGTAGTTCGATTGTCTTTAAAAAGAGAAGGTATTAATGTGTTACTTGTATAAAAATGTCACACTTTGATTTAAATATCTATTTGTATATTTGTTTAATATTCTTTTGCCTATTAGATTTTAGGGCAAGGACCACTGTAAAAACAGGGTCCATGACTGCTATTTAGTAGTTGCTCAAAGAATATTTAATTGAAAATAATGGTGTGTTATGGGAATGTCAAATTGCATATATGAGTCAACTGCAGGATGCTTGCGAAATGGCAGGGCTAACAAAGGAGATAAACATATAGGGACAAATCATGAAGGGTGTTTTAAGCCGTTCATAGTCAACAGTAGTATAGGTTTAGCATTGGTGTCATCAATTAAATTCCTGGTCTAAATTCTTCTCCCTATAAAATATACAAACTCAGTTATAGTTTTGCAATGCCAAGAATTCATTATAATATAATTATACTCTCCCATGTCTTTGACCAGGTGGAGAAGCTGGTTTCAGCAGGGTGCATATGAGGCCAAGATAACAGATGTGAGTCTTTGGTAAGCCTGTTTTCTTCATTGTAATGCATTTCCTGCTGTCTGGCAAACTTGCACTGGAGCTCATGATGGGAATGTGTGAAGGGTGTTTCAGAGTGGATGCAGATCCACTATAAAGAGCTCAAAACGTTTTGGGTTGTTGGGACATATCAACACCTTCATCTTCCTTAATAGAACACAACTTTACATATAGGAGACCTTTTCCAACACTACTGTCTCCCCAGCAGAATCAACATCAAAAGTGCAATCTTCATAAAATCTACGCAAGTTCTTTCATTGTTGTTCTTGCCTGTGGTGCACATCTGTTTATTTTCTTGACTTCAGTTGCACATTACAAAATCACTCAGTACACGGATGGAAAATATTAGTGGGAACGTTGACTGCAGCTGTCCTTTGCATAGCCTGATATTGTTTGCAACTCTGCCTTGTATACTGCTTTTAATGCTTTAACTAAAAATGAGTTCTTAGCCCTGGTCATTAAGTATCAACAATCCCATTTTCTCACTAGCCGTAACGATGAACTTTAGCAGACTTTGGCTTTTATTAGATTCTTTGGATATTTAACCATTACTCTCTTACCTGGCCCTACTGCCCTATTTTAGTTCACTACAAAGCAGAGTTTTGGCTATCCTGTTCTTTCATTAGCTAAACAAACACAGTCCAATAATGTGGACTTGGAATAAACAGTGTTGTTGGCCCTGTGGACTGAATCTTTCTGGCTCATTTTGGAAAACAATATTGCCTTCTCCTATTTTGTTAACTGTGGCTGATGAAAGAGCTCATCATTGGGTGCACAGCAGAGAGCAGTGCTACGTGTCTGGGCTGTATGAAATATGGACCTGACTGCGATGCTACTATGGCTCAGTGCTGTGCTCATCTGCCACTCTCAGGACAGATTTACAGGCTTGTAACCCACTTGGGTTTTCTGCTTTGTTTTTCTCCATGTGACACCAGTTCTGGACACTGGTCAAGCTAACCCAACTTAATGGCATCGTTCTAGAAAGCTGGATAGATAATAAAATTGAGCCTGACAAAACTCTCTTAGGGTTAAATATTGTATGACCCTCTTTGGTATAGGTTTAATTGTAATTAAGCCAGAGTATTTTACTCTCTGTACAAAATGTTTTACTATGTATTTGTTCCTGGTGACCTTCATTTTTTTTTTTTTTTCTTGAGGGGTATGGTTATGTCTTTATCTAATTGTGTTCACTTTGTGTTTATTCCTTCTTCCAACGTATTAGTCACTTCTCCAAAATTAGACCATGCTGGATACCATAAGAAACATGGATGTGACCCAAAAAAATGCTGGTTGGTTTCACTCAACGTGACTCATTACCTTAACATGGATCTAGAAATATTGATCTCTCTTGTGCTTGTTTTGCAGGTCTGAGTGACTCAGATTTTGACCACATAGTTAATCTCATTCAGTTTAGTCATGGTGATAAGATATGGCATTCATCTAAGAGCACGATGAATTTCTATCTCCCATAACATAAAAGCCATATCCGTACAAATTCCAAGTTGGTGTGTTCTCTAGGCTGAATGTTCATAAGTATTCATAGATAACTACATTATCCGAAGATTTGTGTATCCAGTGTGATATACTACAACCGTCCCTGTAGTCTTTGGGGAATAAATAGAAAAGGCTTAATAAATAAGTTTTCTAATCAGAGTCAGGATTTATCCCACAGGAAATCACATGACATTCTCTTCTCCCTTCCCCACAACTGTACAACTTGAAACTGCTCTTTGAATTGACTACTCTCTTGACAATGATAGGATTTAGATTGTATTTTTATTTATTGTTGACTGTCAGGAATGAGGAATAGAATGAAAAAACATAAATAGTATAAGATAGATATAAATGGTATAGGTTTTGCTTCCTTCTTGAATGCTATTATGAATTCATATGTTACATGGGGTCTTAAACCTGATTGGATTCCATCATTTCCATGCCTGAATATCCATGGCTTGAATGACTCTGACAAGGGAATAAAATATTAGATTCATCAACTAACTGGTAGTAGTATTTCATATGCTTCTGAAGAACTCTAATGATATCAGAAATGAAATAAACAATAAGGATCCTGAGTTGCTGTGTAGCCACTGCAACAAAATATTTAATTAAAACCAAAAGTATCCATGCATCACCCCTCTCGATGGAAGGGATGTAATGATGTTACATAGGATGTGTCCCAAAAGTACCACAGAAGCATCCCTGCATTACTACTAATGGGGCAGGAATTTCAATAGTGTTACACACAGGAAATGTCCCTGAAGGGCGGTTGATGGGGAAGGGATATTTAATAGTGCTACACAGGAAGTACCTCTGCACTGCAACTGCTGAGACAATGTCAAAGCACTGCACGATGGGGAATGTTTTCAGCTTGGTGCCAGGCAAAAGAAGACTCTTACTGCCAAAAAGAGACTGAAAATACCCTTCCTGCTGCCAGAGTGTGCTTAGAGTGCTCCAAAATGCAGAGAAAATGCTGACTGTGGCAAAAAGAATGTAAAGAGGAGGGAGCCCTCCTACACGAGAAGAGTTGCAGGGCCAGGCAAATAAACCAAAGTCATTTATGAGGCTAACACGTAAAGCAGGCAGCCAGCATTTGGTGACCTAAACAAAAATCTCTGCAAAGGTTCAATGTGAAGTGAACTTTAAGCTTCTGTGGATTAGAAGCCTAGAACTATCAATAAGGACCCTGAAATAAGAAACCCACATCTATGTATACGGAAACAAGGCAGGGCATTTGTAGCAAACCAAAGAAGCTCCAAAAATCAGGAACAACAAAAGAGGAGAAGAGTTCAAAGTAAGCCAGCATAGATATCATCCCTCTTTTATGAGAGTTGAGAGATTTTAACAAATCCTTACTGAGAAGGGCATGAAGATGGAAATCTCAACACCACTGTTCTTGATGGTCATTCCATAGTAAAGGTAGTCTCATGGTAACTGAATAGTAAAATACATTTAGTTCCCTTCCAAAGAGTAGATTTAATCCCTCAACAAATCCTTCCATGGTCCTCAAAAACTCCTGGGTTTAAAATCTCCTCCAGGTATTGCAATTGATAGAAATTTAAATAGACTCTATCTGACTATTACAGTTAAGACTCTGGTGGGCAAAATCAGGCAATCTGCCCTCACCATCCTTTGCAACATAAATTTATCCATGAAAGCAACACAGAAAATGCAACAGGCCAAATGTTCCACTCTATTCAGTCACTGGAGGTTACCTGGACTTTCTTTTCGTGGAAGGCAACAAGATTAGTATGAGTCAAGATATTGAATCTCTTGTCTCCTAAAAAGCCCTAGCACACGTTTCCATAGCCTGAAGGGTCTATGGCCAGTGAGTCTCTATGATCAGAGGTTAGAAAGTAATTGTTAACATTTCTTAAGTCGTATGGAGTTGACCTAACAAATATTCTGACAGTAGGACAAATGGTGAGGCTAAATGAATGACTCCTCATTCCCTCGGTACCCTCTGAATTCCTGATCATTCTTATGCTGCTATACATTTTTCTTTCTTTTACTAAATTTATCACCTTCTTATAAATGACATGATTATTTATGATATCTATTATGTTTGTTTGTTCCCCCTTATTGTTGGAATTGATGCCCCAGGCTGGTTCACTGATGCATCTCTACACCCAAAAATGTACCTGGTACAGAGTAATTACTCAAAATATATTTATTAAAAGTGTTGAATGAATAAATGTTATCAACCTCAATATTATATCTCATCCTCTTTGTAAGCCATTTTTATCTAGTTAATTACATTCACATAGACCTAAACCTAATGGATTAATGAATATCTCCTTTTCTTATCAAAATAAGAACTCTTCCCATATTTCTCTATTACATTCTTAGAACAACTCTTTGTAGTCCCTTAGGTTACTACACTTTCATTCATTTCCTGTTCCTCATTTTTCCTCATCCTCTATGTTCATGTCATCCTGTTAGCATATCCTACATATTCCTGTTAGCATTCCTACATAATGGCCCCAGTTATGTCATTTCCACATATTATACCATAGCCTAAAACAGGAATAGCATTTAGGCGTCATCTAGCTTGCCAACTTAAATTGCTTGGTAGAGGCTTCCCAGAGAGCTGTGTTGAGAAGGATTCTGATGCCATTCTGAAAGTGTTCTGCTTTGGAATATGGATGCCTGTCATGGAGCAGGTAATGATGGCATATAATCCCTGGTCTAAGCTCTCATCAGCTCATACACTTAATGTAGCAAACTCCTTCACAGTGCCCAAGTTTTAGGTCTTTCCTCTGTAATATATTTACTATAAAAGTTTTAAACCAATCTTCCTCAAAAATATTTTACCATGTTTCTTTCCCCTCACTCAATAATTTATAATGGTCCCCTGTTGTCATCAAGTCATATCTTTAAATTAAATTCTAGACTTATCATTTACTGAAACCCCCATTCTCAGAGATTTAATAATTTTCGATTTACCTACCCAGAATCCTTGCTCTAGCCATAGGATCTGCCTGTTTCCTTGCATGTCTTGCTTGGCACTGTCAAAGTCTACTTACACCATACTGCATGCTGCACCTAAAACGGTTGTTCCCCCTCATCTCTCAGAAAAATGACTTCTTCTAGGCAGTTTTCTATAATTAAACATACCTGACAGGTCACACCTCTACCCCTCCTCGGGACTCCTACATTGAGTTTTACTTTTTTTTTTTTTGACATGATTTTGTACATAAACACATACCTATATCTTAAACAGGCAGGGCTGACCTATACATAGCATGTACCTGTGGTTCCTTCCTAGCACTAGGGTCAGGGTTTAGCGTTGAGGGAAATAGCCCACAGTGATTACAGACTAAGCCATACCACTTTCCCCTCTTGCTCGGAGCACTGCAGACATACTCAGCAATGGAGCTCAATGGATTTGCAAGCTGGAAGTAACTGGCGTTGGCAGTGGCCCAACTTCAGGGCCAGGTGTCTGGAAACTACAGTGGTTGTGGGTTAAAGGAGACTTGTACCCATCATTCTCAGATTCTTGGAGATAGTCATAGCCAGGCTGAGAAAAAGAACCATGGGAAATGTCCCAGTACAAATAGTTGGGGAGCTCAGGTGTCTAAAAAAGCTTGAGTTTAAAACACTTGCTCCTTTCTAGAATCCAACCAAACTCTTTTCAAATCTGCCAAAGGTACTTACCCTCTTCATGTACTTGAGCACAGAGTTACTCTGTAGCTGTAAGTGAGCCCGGCTGTGGAGTTCAAGATGACAAATCCCAAGCTGAACATAATTTTAGGACCTGAAAACTGGCAGTGCTTTGTGGCTGTTCACCTCAGAAAGGGCTCTCTACTCTTATCTAAGGTACCCTCATCTACTGTCTCCAGCCTTATCATGAAAGCTTCATGGATCTGAGCCCTGAAAGAGTCATTTGGAAAGTACTGAGCACCTACGATATAGTAGCTACGATGCTCAAGGCTCAGGTAATTTAATACTAGATAATTCCTTGGGGGGGTTTCGAGTCTAATAGTGAAGACAGGCCTATAATTAGATAATTTCATTTTGATGATCTAGATCTAAGATGAAAATATGAATAAAAGACAAAGAAAAAACACAAAAGAGCACTTGAACAAGCCTTGAAGGTTTAAGAAGGTCTTTCTTCAAGAGGTGTATTCAAACTGGGTCTTCCTAATTAAGCGGAAATTCTCTAGGTAGAGGAAGGTAGCAGGGTTGGGGGAAGTGTGTTTATTTAGGTTATTAGGTTTTCATTATGAAGACAGAATCAGAAGTAGGACAAAGGTCTGCTTTGTCCTCCACAAGAATGTTAGTGTTATTATGGAGATGGCTGTATTTAGAAATAAATAAATACAAGCTAAAATGCTACAAATAAGAACCTACCAAACGTAAGGTAGATAGCTAGTGGGAAGCAGCCGCATAGCACAGGGAGATCAGCTCGGTGCTTTGTGACCGCCTGGAGGGGTGGGATAGGGAGGGTGGGAGGGAGGGAGATGCAAGCGGGAAGAGATATGGGAACATATGTGTATATATAACTGATTCATTTTGTTGTGAAGCTGAAACTAACATACCATTGTAAAGCAATTATACTCCAATAAAGATGTTTAAAAAAATAAAAGATAAAAAAATTAAAAAAAAATAAAGAACCTTGGGAGGTAGAAGGGGGTGGGGGATTAGGTAAGGGTGTGTCATTAGTGTGACATATGAGGTAGGTCTTGAAATAAAGACAGAATTGCAGGGTGGAAAACTATTTGGGGTAGCATAAGCCAGGGAATGGAGGTAAGAAAGCTCAAGGAATGTATAGGACACATGAAGAGTGCTATTTAAATTGAAATTTAGGATGTCTGAAGGAGAGTAATAGGGGATCAGTTGCAAAAGGCAAGTTGGGCCCAGCTTGCGGGTAATTGTGACTGTCAGGATAAGGTGATTGGATTTTGTCATGTAGACCTCGGAGGACCACTGAAGGTGTTTGAGTGGGAGAACAACATGATCAGAGTTACCCATTAGATAGGAGAAACCCATTACACAGGAGAAGTACATCAAATACATTGGAGATAGGAAGAGATGGAATTAAGGAATAGGCTTTGAAAGCATTGCTCTCCTCTAGGTGAGAAATAACAAAGAACATGGTCAGTGCAGTAACAATGATAAGAAAATAATGAATTTAAGAAATGTTGCAGTATTGCATTGGTCTCTAGATGGGTGTGTTAATTTAGGGAGGCAGGAGCCGTCTTCTTATCCCCCTGCACTCCTCTGACTGCAAATGGCCCCTAGATCTACTATATAGCAATTATTCAGTTAATAATAAAAGAGCTTCTGATTTACTCATCCCAAAGGTCGGTTTCCAAGTTGCTACTCTACAATTTCAACTTATTTTACACAGACATAATAGAAATCAGACTCCCCCCACCTCCTGTGAGACAACCTCACAGAGTTGTTCTGATGAGATAAGAATAAAGTGTGTAGTACATAAAAGATACCTGATACGTACGCACTTATTAGTATTGTTAGCGGAGTTCTTGTGTCAGTGGCTACATATAGGATTCATAAGAGGCCAGTCTCAATAACTGAGATAGGGTTCTCAGCATCATGCCTGCCCCTCACTTAACTTGGCATACAGAAAAAGGCTGGGGATGGAGACGATGGATGGGCAATTCAGGACACTCCGACGCATCAAATGACACTCAGCTCTGTGCTCAGCATGGCAGAACACGAGGAAGCTTCCTAAAATAAGTTTGGTCCCCCAAGAGCTTATAACCCACTTGGCAATATAAAATTAATATATGCATGAAGTGACTTTTGACCAAGACCAATCAGGGCTGAAGGATGTGTTTCAGATTTTGAAGCACAAAGACTGATGGAGAAGGAAGTTCATCATTCTTTGTTTGCCATCTGCTGTAGTTAATCTTTGCCAAAGCTCTGATAAAGCCACCCTCATTCACAAAGCCTGTTTTGGTTCTACTTCCCTTCCTTCCATCCCACACTACCCCAGTATATTGCCCTTGGCCCTTGGCTTTTCCGTTACAGGCTCCATGGTGGCTTCACAGAGGTCTGGTATTAGTCCAATCCTCCTGGTTAGCATCACTCTTTCTTTACGATATTTGTGGGACTTAAAGATGAACCAGACAGACAAGAACTTTAAACCCTATTATTGCCCTTCCTTGACACTTCCAACAAGTTAATTGTCTGTTTGCCTTCCTGTAATTACTTTAATTACATGCCATTACTGACCATTAATAAATGCAAGTGTGTTTGAGTTTTCACAAATCTCACTTTTCTTACTCTCTGCAGAACTGCATCAAAGCTTTCACATGTGGTCAAAATAGAAAGTGAGGCAACTAAGCACATTCACATTTAACCTTTGGGGCTAAAGTGAAAAATAAAGAATAATTCATGAATGGGCTAATTGTTTTTACCCTGCTTCTGACACTGGCCAGCTTTCTTTCTATAGCGGGTACATATATATGCAGTGTGCTCATTTATAAGACAGCAAAAGTTAAAAGGGGTTGAGAAATAAAAGCTGCCTAATTGCTGCTATTATCTCAACTCAAGGAGAGAACTGCTGGGTGATATAATGAGGATCGAAAAACCACTGAAGATTTTATTGATGGAACACTTTTGCTCTAACTTCAAGCCACAGAAAATGAAGGTCATAATTTCAGTTTTATGAGCACCTGATTGGGCATTTACATCGAAAGAGCTGAACTAAGAGGAGACTAAGACAATGTTCTCTCTCCCACAGTTTACTAGATTACATCACAATATCTAGTACAAAAACAGTTTCTCTAGTTTTATCTTTTGGTCAGCTTTACCAATGAAGCCAACGGCAAGCTTGAGAAAAATGAAATGTATAGAGAACAGTTAGTTAGATGCTCCTCGCTGCATCATTCCATCCACACACAAAAATCATTAGTAAAAATACTGAATTCTGTGACTGTTTACATACTTCCAGCATAATTCGCTTGCTTATTAAAGCATTAAATAGACTAAATTTTTTCATAATGATAGCAATATGCTCTTCTCCAAATATAAAATGATGATGTTAATCCCTAATTACTATAATTTGTGATTTGAGTGTTTTTCTCGTGGTGAAAATGGGTTATGCTAGGTCATTCGTGATCTTTCTCTGCTGTAGACTAATGGCAACACTTGAGAGGAGGCTGGCCAGGGCTGAGACTGTGGTCTCTCTGTAGCTATGGAAAAGCAATTTAAATGAGTTACCCATCCAGGTGAACTCAAAAAGGTGGCGTCATTAGCGCCCAGGTGTTCCTTATTGGATACTCTACCCAGGTTATTAGGACTGATAACATAATTTACCTGCTGCTTCCTGCAGGAGTTCATGTAGTATTTGAAAACATGCATCTTTTTGCAGAAATAAAAACCCAAACACTATAATTAATTCCAAAAAATGATATATTTTCCTGAAATTTGGGGCATATATAGTTTGTGAATCTAGTCAGTAAATTTTGGTTAAATGAATTAGGGAAAATAAAATATATTCCACTTTATGAAACGTCAGTTTTCTGATTCATCTACATTGTTCCCACACCATGAGCCTTTAATCATACAATATGATCTTTCTACAAGACTGCTTAGTAGTACTGTCTCCTCCTTCTTTGAGTGCCAACATCTTTTTGGATGAAAGATTTGTACCTAAAGAAATCATCTGCCCAAGGCCTCCTGGTAAAGGAGGGAAGTGAGAGTGTGCTAGGAAAATAAATCGACTGGAGTTAGGGAAAAAATCTGAGAAATGGAGCAGGAGTTGTCTTAGGATGGGGTAAATGGGATGAGTTCATGGACAAAAAATTAAACAACTGACTGAATTAGGTCAGACAGTTTGCTTGAGCACGTTAGCTCTAGTCTATGTCCACACTTCCTCCATCCCTGTTCCCAGAGTTTGTTTCTAAAATGACTTCAGGTTTGGGGGATTTTTTGTTTTGTTTTGTTTTGTTTGTTTAGTTTTTGGGGGAGACAGGAGCATGGGAAAGGTTGTAGATAGGGTAATAGATAGGTGGAAGAAATAGTACCTAACTCAAACTGTTTCTAAGCTCCACCATTGATTTACATTTAATTGAACTTGAAAATAATGTGTATTGGACTTCCCTGGTGGCAAAGTGGTTAAGACTCTGCCTGCCAATGCAGGGAACACAGGTTCGAGACCTGGTCTGGTAAGATCCCACATGCCGCGGAGCAGCTAAGCCTGTGAGCCACAACTACTGAAGCCTGCGTGCCTAGAGCCGCCCTCTGCAACAAGAGAAGTCACTGCAACGAGAAGCCCACACACGGTAACGAAGAGTAGCCCCTGCTCGCAACTAGAGAAAGCCCACGCGCAGCAACAAAGACCCAATGGAGTCCCCCCAAAAATAAAATAAAAAATTAAAATTAAAAAAAAGAAAATAATGTGTATCAAATTCTCAGATTCTTCACATACATAAAATGAGTATAATAATTAAGTCCATCTCCTTTCATCAAATAAAAGCTTACATTTAAAGGTTGTAAACATCATTTAGAACTCTCCATAAATGGAATGAGATAAAGCCTCTCCCAACCTGATTTTAATAACTTTTATAGTTCATTTCTCTACCAATTCCTCTGTGAAATCTATGTTTAAACTAATCACCAGTCTTGAGAGTAGAGCCAAATGAATGAATGAATAAAGTGTCAAGATCTCAAATGTAGAACCTTTTTCTATCTGCCTTTGCTTAGAATGCCCTACCTATCTCCTCTGCTTGGAACATGCCCAGGTCTCCCTTCACGACCTAGGATAAATGTCACCTCTTCTGTGGTACAGGTCTTCCCCCCAACAATTCTCTTTGTTCTACCATACTCTGCACAAACTCTCACTAGACCACTAGAGCCCCATCATTTAGTAGCATCACTGTGAACAACTTGAGGGAAGTGCTCACTACTGGCTTGGTACTTGTATTAGTCAGGACAAGCTCCATTATGCAAGTCACAAACTGACCCCCAAATCTCAGTGACTTAAAATGACAAAATCTTATTTCTTGCTCATATTTTATGTCCAGTGTGGGGTCAGTAGAGACTCTATCCACATAGTCACTCAGGGATCCTAGTTGATGGACACTCCATCATCCTGTAGCTATATCATCTAGAACACGTGTCTCCTTGATTGCCATAAAATCATACCATAAAATCATGAAAAACTGTATATGTGCTTTCATTTCCTCAGTCTGGAAGTGACACACTCATCACTTCCACTCATGGTCACAGCACCCTGACTAATTGCAAAAGGATCAAGAAATATAGGGGAACAAAGGGAATATTTGCTGAGCATTACTGTCTTTCCCTCAATACTCTATTAAAGTATTGTTAAAATGTCCACACTCCCCAAAGCAATCTACAGATTAAATGCTATTCCTATCAAAATCCCAATGGCACTTTTTACATAAATAAGAAAAAACAATCCTAAAATTCATATAGAACCACAAAAGACCCAGAATAGCCAAAGCAATTTTAATAGAAAGAATAAAGCTGGAGGTATCACGTCCTGATTTCAAAATATATTGCAAAGCTTTAGTAATTAAAACAGTATGGTACTTGTATAAATACAGATATAAAGATTCAACGGAACAGAACAGAGTTCAGAAAGAAACCACAAATATGTGGTCAACTGATTTTTGACAAGGGAAACAAGAAAACACAATGGGGAAAGAAAAGTCCCATCAATAAATTGTGTTGGAAAAACTGGATATCTGCATACAAAAGAATGAAATTGGACCCTTATATTACACCATACTTAAAAATAAACTCAAAATGGATAAAGACTTAAATGTATGACCCGAAACTATAAAACTCTTAGAACAAACATAGGAAAAAAGCTTCATGGCACTGGTCTTGGCATTGATTTTTTGGATATGACCAGAAGCATAGGCAACAAAAGCAAAAATAAACAAACATAAACTACATCAAACTGAGAAACTTCTATGCAGCAAATGTAACAATCAACAGAGTGAAAAGTCACCTTATAGAACAGGAAAAAAATAATTGCAAGCCATATATCTGACAAATATTAATTTCTAAAATACATAAGGAACTCCTACAACTCAATAGCAAACAAAAAAACAAAACAAACAAACAAGCAAAAAATCACCCAATTAGAAAATGGGCAAAGGATTTGCATAGACATTTCTCCAAAGAAGACATACAAATGGCCAACCGATATATGGAAAGGTGCTCAAGATTACTAATCATCAGGGAAATGCACATCAAAAACACAATGAGATATCACTTCACACCTGTTAGAATGGCTGTCATCAAAAATAAATAAACAAACAAATAAATAAATAACAGGTGTTGGCGAGGTTTTGGAGAAATTGGAACCCTTGTTCACTTTTGGTGGGAATGTAAAATGGAGCAGCTGCTGTGAAAAACATTATGGAGTTTCCTCAAAAAATTAAAAATAGAACTATGATATGACCCAGCAATCCCACATCTAGGTATACAACCAAAAGAATTGAACTCAAGATCGCAAAAAGATTATTTCACTCCCTTGTTCACTGAAGCATTATTTACAATAGCCAAGATATGGGAGCAACCTAAATGTTCATCAACAGATGAATGGGTATAGAGAATGTGGTATATTCACACACTGGAATATTATTCAGCCCTTAAAAAGAAAGAAATCTTACCATTTGTAATACTGTGGATGGACCTGGAAGAGATTATGCTAAGTGGAATAAGCCAGTAACAGAATGACAGATACTGCATGATTCCACTTACATGAGGTAGTTATCATAGTCAAATTTATAGAAGAAGAAAATAGAATGGTGGCTGCCAGGGGATGGGGGGAGGAAATAGGCAATTGTTCAATGGGTATAAATTTATAGTCATACAAGGTGAATAAGTTCTACAGAGCTGCTGTACGACATAGTGGCTATTGCTAACAATACAGTATTGCACACTTAAAAATTTAAGAGGGTAGATTTCTTGTTAAGTGTTCTTACCACAAAACAAAAACAGAAAATAAAAAACAAAGTGACACAAGATAACTTTTGGACGTGACAGATATTTTTATTACTTTGGTTGTGGTGATAGTGTCACAGGTGCTTGAATATGTCCCAAATTATCAAACTGTATACATTAAAAATGTGCAGTTTTTGCCTATCAGTTATATTTCAATAAAGCTGTAAATACTCTATTAAGCACTAGGGAAACAAAAATTATTAAGACTTAGTGCCTTCTTGCTTGTAGCCCTTTGGCATAGATACTGAATGGTTTTAATAAAGCCAGTATCTACTAGAGTAATGTTGCATAAATGAGCATTTCATTGAGGTCACACAGTCCCTTTGAGAAGAATCATATTTTAAGATGACTCTTTGGAGTCATGTAACAGTTGCTGCAAAAATATACTCAAAAGTTTAAGACTTAATGCCATGTACCCTTTGATACATGCAATTAAGTTAGGGATGTTAGAAGTAAAAGTGTTTGTAATTTATGTTTATGGTAATTTCATGGGAAAATAGAAAAGATCCCCAATGTATTGAGCAAACATTCCACAACTAATTAGGCCATTTACTCCTCAATCTACTTCTCTAAACTGAAAGGAGAGAGGCTTCTGGCTAAGAGATTCTGACCCCGGTGGCGACAGGGAGGGTCTGCCTTCCTCTAGGCTCAGTTGTAAGCCTGTCTCAGGCAGCCCTCAGGCTTCTTCCGGACTCAGTTCACTCCACAAGCCCACAAACAAGGCAACAAGCTGACAGGAACTAAGCCAGGATTCCTGGCCTTCTATTCCCCCTCATGTGCCAAAGGGAAAGGAGGCCACCTTCCAATATCCAGCCAGCTAGGAATTAAGCCTCCTCCTCCCCTCTTCCTTTACCCTCGCCAGACAGCCTGTGGACAGTCTTCTCAGGCTTCCGGCTCTCCTAGCCAACTGGGAAAGGAACGGCCTTTCCAGACCCTGTGAGCTCGCCAATAAACCCTTTTTTTCTACTCAAGAGCCAGAACTGGGAGATTACAAAGCCACTGTCACAGAATGGTCACTAATAGGGGTTTCAAGAGACCAAGGGAAGGAAAGAATTTCTGGGTCAAAGAATAAGAAAGACAGTGGCGAGCTTCTAGCAGTGCAGTCATGGTTTTCTATAGTTTGCTGATAAGCAGAGGAAACCTTTTCCTTCCAAGGGACCCCAGGCAGGCTGGAAGATGTATTTCTGAAATCTGTTCAAAGCCACATTTCATTAGTTTTATTTTATGAGAAGCTTTCTTTTTGTGCATTAACCCCAATTCTCTAACGCGTGAGAAATTTTTGATACTTTATGAAGAGACATAAATGTTGGTACCAGATCTCTGTTTCAGAGGTAGACTTCCCGGGGGCTTGGTGAGAAAGCAGCTAGAGACACCCGTTCTTGCAGATTGCATTCCTGTGTGCCAACAGACTCAAGCATGACTACTGAACTGAACCTGTGGTGCAGATCTCCTCCAAGGTTAGCCTTAGTGTTTCCTGGCCCAGGAACTTCCCCAGCCCAGCCATAGACCTCTCTCAAGTGGTGCTGATTCTCTAACTTGACCTGATATTATCAGGGATCCACTGGGCTCTACAAATCACAAATCTTCTCCAGGGCCGGTTTTAGATTGGCACCAAAGCTACCTTTGAGGCAGCCAAGGAGGAAGGCCTAGTGAGTAGCAGGTACTGCAGGGCTGTGTGGCCGGTGTGAGACCACCATACCTTTCTATGGAGGACTGACTGTCTGGCTCCTCTTCTAACCATTTTCCAGGCCACCAACAGTATTAGCAAAATATTTTTTTCTCAAGCTGACCCTAAAGAAGAGGTACTGTCTGAATCTGTACTTCCTAGGAAGTTCCCATGATTCTTATGGGAACAGAGCACTGTCTAACTCCATTTACTTACAGTTTCTAATGTAGGTCCTAGACAAGGCAAAAATGTACTCTTAAGCTCTTCCTCCAGAAAAATGGCTTTCTCAGCCCTCTATGTCTACATAACTATTAGCCACCAGGCAAGTAGCTCTTGACAGAACAAAAGCACATTCAACCCTAAAAGTGAATGACCTTCTAACTTAGACTGCAGAAACCAGTTCCAATCATCAAATCAACATTTTCCAGCATCAACAACTTAAAATCCATTCTTCGCCCAGCACTCCTCTGTATATATATGTCTCATTTAATCTTCAATACAACTTGATTATATTGATGTTACTCATATTTTTCAGATGAGGAAGATGAAGCTCAGGGGGAAATCAAGTAACAAGATCAGTGTCACACAGATTTATAAAAGATGCAGGCAAGATTTGACTGCAGGTGTCTTTGGCCACAAAGCTCCTTTTCTTCTACTACATCTAGGCATTCACATTCCTCCAATACCGTCCTGGAGCCATTTTGGATGGAGTGGGATTGCATGATTGGGAAGCAGGTAACACTCTCTTCAAGCATTCTCATTACCTCTTCCAAACTTACTTTACCTTGCTTTGCATATTGGGTTTTTATAAAAGATTTTCTTTGAAGATAAGAAAAGTTGGACCACAGAAAAATACACCATCTGTCCTCCTATTTCAGGCTTTCTGCTTAGAAAAAAATAACAGCTAGAAGAGCAATATATGATTACTGAGGTAACTTCTAAGGATAAGATTTCTGAGAGATCCTGTGGCACATTTATCAATTACCATGTTAACTTACTAGACAATCAGATGATACCGCATACTCCCTTGTGGCCCAAATTTTGTCCCATAGACAAAAACTGTAATTAAGGAAAATGAAAATGACCGAATTTCAGACTCATTTACTGTGTTTTAAGTTTGGGAGAAAATATCAAATTTCCCCAGCTCTTCTGATTTGGAAAGGATAGGCTATTGACAATTAGGACAAATGAATTTCTAAACCTAATACTGCCACTAGTTAACTAAGTGACCTTGGTCAAGGCATGACACCTCCTGGGCTGCAGTTTTTGAAAATGCCATCCATCTTTAACATTTTCTGGTTTCTCTGTACAATAGGGGGTAAGAGAATGCACAGGATGTTAGAACCCACCCTAGCGTCTAGTAGAGTGGCACTCTGGCCTCTTTAAAGAAGGAAGAGGCAATGCCAAGACATGTGGCCTCAGAGCTGAGCTGTCATAAGTGGCTCCCATCAGTCATAATTGCCTTCTGGCTTCTTGCTGATCTCAGTTAGCCTTGCTTTCCAATGATAAAACATGTTTATCCTCTTCTCTTTTCTTGTCTCTTCTCTACTCTTCTCTCCCCTTCTCTTTCTTCGTGCGCGCGCGCGCGTGTGTGTGTGTGTGTGTGTGTGTGTGTGTGTGTGTGTGTGGCAGTCCAGCAGAACTCTGATCATCTGAGGTTGGTATATTTCAGGAACTATCTCCCTTTCTCCTGATTTCTCAACCTCAGATGTTACTATCAGGACTTTACTTAACAGCTGTGCTGAGCACCTACTTCAGAGAGGCACTCCCAGATAGAAACAAAGAACAAAGTCTTCAGAGAGGCACTCCCAGATAGAAACAAAGAACAAAGTCAAAAGCCGCTTACTTTGGTAGTCTAGCTCCTCCCACTAGGCCTAGCCCCCAGCCTGGCCCCCAAACCAAGTAATCTGGGCCTGTGTGTCAGGCTGCTCTCTACTGCCATCTCATGGTAAGCCAGCCTTTTTCTGAGAATTAACCTTTCCATTGGAACAGGGCCTCATGGACAAAGCAGACATAAAAATTAGGAAAGGTCCTGTCCACAAGAGCAGCAGTCTTTATTACAGATTGCGTAGGACATGAAGGTTGGAAATAACTAGAGAATGACTGAATGGGTTGTAGTTTAAGCAAGGAGTATATCAGCACTGATTCAAGAAATAAGAAAAAGTTACTTAGAAGAAAAGGGAATCCTGAATATTCTGAGTCCCATCTTTTTTTCATGGGAGTGGGAACTTTAAAAATACTAGAATCTTGGAGACCCATTTATAGGGATTAACAGACTTAAAACTGTACCAAGAGTCAACAATGGTTTCAACACCATCACCGTTAACAGTCTATCAGTGTCTCCCAGGGTCTGTACAGATGTTCACAGTTACCATGATTCTCACTTAAGTCACCCTATAACACTGTCACTGTTTGAATAGAACGGCTTACTGCCCTAATCCTGCTCCCTCAAATATTCAGGAGGCAAAATGGTCACATTTCCCAGTCAATTAACAGTCTTTCTTTGGTACTTGATCGCTTCTGCTTGTGTCACTTGGTCATAATCAGGAGTATTTCCCTCTGTATACACCACACAACTTGCCCTGCTCCGTCAACTGCCTGTCTGACATGGCTGTTACAGTATATACATTTGGTTGTGAAAAGAAAATACCTGACATTGATTTAAATTTGGAAACACCCCTGTAAGGCTTGTTTGGTGTATGGCATGCAGCAAACTGACCTAGATTATTATTCACATGGTATGCTCTGAAGCAGTGCCTCTATTATTTATCTTTATTCTCCTCCTTTTGTGTCTTTCTAAATTGGCAATGCAGGTTTAAAAAATCATGGTAAAACTTGAATTTTGATCTATACTAAATCAAGAATCCAATCTGAAGAGCTAACCCAGCCTGACAACTTAGCACTAGTCCAGTGTTAGTACTGAAGCACAAATCCATATTAGATGATAGATATTTCCTTAAGAAGAATAAATCTTCCAAGTTCAAACTTAAATCAAATAGCAGTATACACATGTGGAAGAGACATAATTGCAAAAGACCCATGTCTTACCGTTAGGAGTCTTGGTCTTCCTCAGGATTCCAGGTTGTCAATGTGTGGCCAAGAGATCCAAGGCTCTGCATTCTATAGGAAGTAGGAAAAAAAAGAAAAGAAAAACAGACATTAAAATAGCTAAAAATGCAGTGAACATGCATTGCCTGAAGTTTACTAAACGAAGAGAAAATAAATTGGAGTTAGGTTTATAATCCCAGTTTATCTAAGCAATTCAAGGCCTTCAACCAAAAAGATTTCTCCATACAGAACTAATATGTGAGCCAACAGCCTTGTACAGGGCCTTAGAAAGCATGCCATATGGTTACTATAGGTAATAAGACCGTGTTAAGTAGAATAAGGACACGGATGAAATAACACCAAGGCACATATGACAATGTTCATTCCTTTTCAATTAATTCTGCTGAGTTCAAGGAAAGAGTCTTATTTTGATTAAAGTATGTCTCTCATTTTGCTAATCTCCCTTTTAACTAACATAGGTCTTGGCAGACCACAAGATTCAGCTAGTATTTATTAATCATGCTTGTTTGTATTGTGTTTATATTTTTCACAAGCCATAGGAGTTTTCATTTACCTACTTGTGGTAGAGATAAAGTGTTTCCTTTTAAGGTGGTTATAAGTTTAAGTGTGAGTCAACTTAAAAAAAAAACTTAAGAAAATAATAGTACTTCTGATATACCGATATGGCAAAAATCACGAAGGTAATAAGTAGGCGACTATATTTGTGTACTATTTGTATAAATAAGAGAGGTAAGCATACATGGGAGATCGGAAGCTACATTAAGACAGAGTCAAGTATTTCTTTGTTAACCTTATCTCCAATATATAGCACAGTACAAAGCATATAGTAGATACTTGATAAATGTTTTTAAAATAAATGAACAAATAGACAAATAGCTTTTGGAGAATCTGGAATATGTTTAGATATCTGAGCTGCTGATGGACATGGAACAGGGCTTGTCTATTAGTATCGTATTTCTAATATCTAGTACGGGTACTTGATCTAACAATACTCCGTGAACCCTTGTTGAATGCATAATTGAACAGGCTTAAGTGTCTTAAGAAAATTCTTCAGAAAGAAAAAAACAGTGAACACCATTTTGATGTCCCACTCCCCTCCCCCGCAAAAACAAACAAACAAAAACAACCTTAGAGCAATAGTTCCAAAAGTTCCTGGGTTTAGATGATGGCATTCCAAAGTTCAGGCAATAAGGGGTGCACGGCTATAAAGAATTTAAAAGCAGTAATACATCCACCTAAAAGCATATCTGGCTTTTATCATCACCGTCCACCGATAATCCTCAACCACATCAGTGATAAGATACCCCTCCTCACCAGGCAGATAGCTCCCATCGTCCCCCACTTGGTATACCACTGGCTTCAGAAAAGATAGGCTGTTTACCTAAACTAAGTAAGAAATTATGCTAAGGAATCTGGCAGTGACAGATTTTCTGTATCCAGAGACCTCAGGAGTTCAAGGGTCAATGGTAAGAGAAATCTAGGGTAAGTTTTCTACAGAGAAAATTCCAAGGGATCCTGGACAGGGTGGAGTAGAAGGACTTTGTCTTAGGAATCATCCTGAATGGTTTCCCAGTGTGTTGTGAAGGTAAGTGAATATAGCCCAGAGGCAGGACTACTTCTGGTTTGAGTATTACCATCTGTGCCATTCAAACTTGGATATCGGATATTGGCAATTGATCTGTGCTCTCTTGATTGCTGTAGAAGATAACCAAAGAAGAGTATTGCTTTAATATCTGGACAGCCTATCAACAGTGATAATATAAACTAAGGGGCTGTGATCAGCAGATGGTCTTATGGAAGGTCTTGAAACAGATGCTCTTGATACCTCTCTCTTTGCTCTGAAATGGCTTTCCATAATGCAGCTCACTTCGTATCTAGTGTTACCTCTTTCAGGATTATCACCTTAGCCGACTGTGGGCCTTGCTGACTTGTCCTCCTTCTCAGATCCAGCATTCATTCCCTTAAACTAAGGGTATGAGTCAGATGATTCTTGCTTGCTTCTCGTTGCCTGCCTCCTAGCTGAGCTAGTGCTCAGGGTTTAAGCCATTTGTCTCTAGACCATTTTATTCCCTGTCCAGTCACAATGGATGAAGCGTCTCAATTTCTACTAATGCTGTTAATTCAAGCCAAATCTGCTATCATGAGAGAACTCCAGCGACAGAAATCACTGTCAGCTGTACCTGATTTTCCAACAACGAAGAAACACAGATATTAATATATATATGTATATATATACACACACACACACACACAAATACGTACGTGTGTCGGTATACATATATAACTGTATATAGTATCACATATTATTTAAATTAAAGGATGTTGAAATTGCTGATTGCCTTGATTGTATTCTATCTCCAACAAGAAGGCAGTGAGATATAATGCAGCAAGTGACAAACAGTGGCACGAGCCTGTCATTTACATAACATGTATACAGGTCTATGCTTCACCAAGCCCTGTTATGTAAACTGCCTCATCTGAACCTCAAAACAACCCTGTTGATTTATTATTTCCCATACGACAGATGAGAGAAAACGAAGGCACACAGAAACAGAGAAACTTTTTGCAGATCACATCGCTAATAGAGGATGGGGTTCAAATTTGTCTTCTTTCTACTTGCTGCCCTAGCAGGCACATCTACTAAATGGCATCAATTCTGTTGGGTTAGGTCCTACAGAAACCCATGATGGTAAAGAACTATATCAATTTTCCCTTAGCACCCTGTTAGAGAAAGCATAGAGACAATACCCTCAGACCAAGCAAAATGCCATGATATGTAAAAGGAATGTGATAACGTACAGCAACAATCCCACCCATTTCCTACAAATCTAGATTGACTCTTACAAGTTTATCCCTAATGAAACAGCCTTCTACATTCCTCCACCCCTTCCTTTACTTCTAAATCTACCATTTAGCTAACTTTTTCAAGTTATTTTTTCCTACAAATTTGCTGGCCTTCTTGCATTGCCAGCTTCAAACGTTTAATGAGAACACACTGGTCATAAGGCCTTGAGTCAACTCACCTTCTCGAGGTTGTATTTTCTAGCAAGCATTAGCATAAATACCAGCATGTTTACATCATAATTACTTTAATTCCCTTGGCCCCAACAGACCTGGAGTACTGTCAATCCACAATGATTTCAGGGGTAAGGGATGATTACTGGTCCATGAAACATAAATTACAATAAATGCTTGGAAACTTGGCACACCACTTCTAAAAGGATCTCAGCATTGCATCAGGAGGACACAGGGCTTTCTCACTGATGTGAGCAAATCACGATTTTCTAGGTCTTCAGGTTTTCATTTATAAAACAAGGATCAAAATTCTCATCTTTACATTTTCTCCATGAAAATTAAAAATATGAACATTTTGGTATCTGAAAAGTGTGTCAAAAGAAAGCATGTCAGAAAAGTATGTATCTTCCTGGAGAAAACCACTAAGTAAATATTACTATAAAATTGGCAAGACCCTTTCCTTTCTCTTTTCATAAAAGAGTTTAGCACCACTAGCAATGGTGCAAAGCAAGTGTCTAAGAAGTAAGAATTTTAAATGGCATGTGGACAATTATTTACACACACAAGAATGTACAGAGATCTATATTTAGGGGCTTATTATTAATAACCAGACAATTAACAGTGGTAGAGTCTAAAGTTAAAGGCCCAGTTTAAGTGATTACAGCTTTATGAGGGATATTTCCATTTTTTTATACAATAAAGATCCATATATCATTAGTCAAAGCATATTTATTGATTATTTAACATGTGCAAAGCACTGGGGACATAGGACTGAAGAAGTTCTTGTGTTTATTGAGCACATACCATATTCTACGTGCTGTGCAGGAGCATTTGCTTGTGTATTTGTGAGTAGTGAGGGTTAGGGGGTAGGGACGAAAAAGAAGTATGGGAGAGAGGAACGGAGAATTCTAGCTCGAGTCTCAGTTCTGTTCATCACTGGGATTCATACATATCTTGTGGAATTATTTTTCTATTTGCACAAGGGACTTAGGAACTTCTTAAGGGAGTGCAAATTCTGACAAAACCACTTGGTCCATGACAAGACCTCATTTATCAGTGAGATAAGGCAATCCATGGGACTGTCACTTTGTGTTCTGACCTAACTGTGCATATGGACCCACGTCTATGGCACTTGTCTATTAAAGAGGTATTTAAATTAAATGTGGGAGAGACAGAAGAGAGAGTTTCCATTTTGGCAAGGGTGCAGGTGGTTTGTACATATGGAGGACTGCAAAGTATCCAATATAACTTTGGCATCTTGAGAGTCTACCATGGCGGCATACCAGTAGCCCCTCAAACCAATAATCTCAGAAAAGTGAAAAGCAGACCTGGCCGTGCAATACACTGCAGGCAGATCTGGGGGTATCAGGAAGCTTGGCCCTTGGCATGAACCTGGGCATTGGTAGCAGTGGTTTGATATGAAGCAGAGAACACAGGTATATCACCAAAGGCACCTGAAGCAGGATGGGGTGGGAGGTGGAATGTCTCATGTCATACAATACTGAATGCATACCTTAATGAGTACATATGAGACACCTCTAGGGACACCATGCTACAGGGGCTGAATTTATTAGAATAGCAGTGAGTGGTCTACCTGCATTAATACTTTTTAGTAGTTATTATTTATATGACTGTGGAAAACATGTTTTACACGGAAAGTATATTTAACAGCAATGACAATGAAAGCCCATTGTCCTCATCTTGCTGATAAAGAATTCTAACCCTCCAAAATGAAATCTCTTATTAGGGTCACTATATAGGTTGAATGGTGGCCCTTAAAAAGATACGTCCGTGCCTTAACCCCTGGAGTCTCTGAATATTGCCTTATATAGCAACAGATGTGATAAAGTTTAGGATCTTGAGAGGAGGAGTTTACTCTGGATTATCTAGGTGGCTGTTAAATGCAATCACATGTACCCTTATAAGAGAGAGGCGGAGGGAGTTTTGGAACAGACACACAGAGAAGAAGACACACAGGAGAGAAGGAGGCAATGTGACCACAGAGGTGAAGACTGGAGTGATGCAGTCACAAGCCTGGAGCCACCAGAAGCCGGAAGAGGCAAGGAACAGATTGTCCCTAAAACCTCCAGAGGAGTCAGGCTTTGCTGACACCTTGATTTCAGACTTCCAGCTTCCACAACTGTGTGTGAGAGAATACATTTCTGTTTTAAGCCACCCAGTCTGTGAGAATTTGTTAACAACTGCTACAGGACTAAATACATAGTCACACAATTAACTAGCAAGAGGAAGCGAGATGTTTCGGATCTAAGTTTGTCTGACTTTAAAATCTGTCTCTTTGGGCCCCACTGGGATGCCTCCCTTATGCCATCAACATATGCTGTGGCCATACGGTTCTTGGGCCTTTCAAGATACTTACTTACTATCTACTTTAGTCAAAACCACTCTCTATCTGGAAATCACTAAAAATTGCTGTATATGTTATGATTTAAACAAAATGTATATGCAGTAAAGGCTGCAGCAGTTGAGACGAGAGAACTTGTTATGGGCAGAGATTATCAGGAAAAACTGTATGAAGGAGAAGGTTTTGAATTATAAGGAAAAGGACGCACATAATTGCATAATTGTGAAGGACCAGGTAGAACATTATGGGGTCTCTGAAGAACAGCCTGAGCAGTATTTCAAGGGGAAAATTACAAGCCCCGTTCACAGTACACTGTGTAAGCCAGCTTGCAATTGAAAGTCTTGTGCTTAAATGAAAAACTAATTAGATTTACATACTGGTTGTTTCTGTTATTTCTATAGTGGATTGTTACTATCCTTTCTGGAATCTGAGGTATTCTTATTTACTTACTGAAGATCCTTCTCTTAAAAAAATAATCCTTCCCACATCCAAGGCCATTATTGAATTGGTTTTATATCTACATCTCTTTATGGTCAGGCATTTTCTTTCTGTCCATGTGCCTCTTTCAATGCCATCTGTTTTGCTAAGGGATTTAGTGAATTACAAGACAGACCAGCAAAATACAGATCATAAATGCTGGGTTCTTGAAAAACAAGTTTTAGCTTTACTTCAGCCCTTCACCCCCTCCACCAACGGTGAATTAAGTCATCTTCATGGGAGATAAAATTTCTTATACTCCTGCCTAACCTTAATAACCAGAAAAGGCCTTTTATCTATTAATTGTAAATGAGCTATCACAATTTGCTATGGCTCACAGAAACAGGAAAAAACAGTAACCACAAGCCACCACAACTAATGTGTTTTTCATTTTCTCTGTGAACCTAAACAACTTGGTAGTCTTAACTCTAGTTCATTACTGCCAATGATTTAATCTCTATGGCAGAGAAGCAAGAAATATGTTTATGTCCAGGGTAGTAACAGCGTCACTAAGATCAATACTCACAGGTACTGCAGGAAACAGGTTCAGTCTTTGCAAAAACACCTATATGCTTCCCACCTGAGAAGAACAAGGCTGAGATGGGGCGTTTGGGGTGTGGCTTTCAGCCTCTAGAGCTATTGGTCAGGCAACATACAGTAGCACTTTCTTGCTACATAAGGCACAGAGCTAGGGAATGTGGGGAATAAAAAAGGTTTAAAGTGTCATCTCTGCCCTAAAATTCTAGTTGGGGAGATGAGAAACAATGTCTTATTATTTTAACAGTCCCAAACAATCAAAACCAAAAGAACCTCAAATAAGAGTTCAAGACAACAAAAATAGCACAAGATGGGACACATTTAATTATCAATAATTGCTACAGGATGTCAGAGAAATAGAGAGAACATATCATACTGGAGTGGTCTGGAAAAACTCCATGGCAGTACCAAGATTCAAAATGAATTATGCTAGATGGATATAAAAGGCCACAATCAATATCTAGAATCACCAAATGGTACCTTTATGAATATTCAATATACTCTGGTAATGCACGAGGAATGCGTTTCTCATGCGGCAGGATCAAATCTGCTGTGAACTCACTTGAACCGGTGCACATCTGTAGCCTTTTTCTTCTAACACAGTATAAATATGAGTATGCAAATAGACACATACATTTCCTTTACCTATTATACAAATGTGTCCTGCAAGTGGAAGTTCTAATCTTATGGATTTTATCCCTTTGGAACTATTTGTGTTTGTATTGACCTTAGTTCATCCTTCTTAAATTAACATAGGAGGACCAGATTTTCCATTCCAAATAGAATGACTCATCTAAGTAGAGAAAGCAATAAAATTTCCAAGAAGGAGCCTCTTCCTAACATCCTGTACACCTCACTTTATCAATAAGAATGTACTTGGAGATATTAGGAGTGGTAGTAGTAGCATTATTACTACTAATTTTAATGATGGAAAGATTCTGGACCCGTGTCATCTATTATATTTTCATACAATTATCAAGTCTGACAGACAAACCTCAGATTCTTGTTCTACCAGATTCAACTTAACTATTTCTCTGACAAATAGTACAGAATGCCTTCTTTATACTAAGTAATGTTTCAGGCACTGCAATTACAATGGTAGTGGCGGGGAAGGTAAAAGGTCTGCATGTTCATGGAGTTTACATTCAAGTGTGTGTGTGGGGGGGGTGTGGGTGTGTGTGTTGGGGGGTAGACAGACAATAAACAAGTGATACAGTGACTAAAGGTAATTCAGATTGTGAGGTATCTGCTATGTGGAAATAACGGTGATGTGATGAGATGGTGAGTGACTGTTGGGGGTGGTGGAAGTGGGAGTGCAGTTACTTTAGATGGTGTGGTCACCAAAGGCCTCTCTGAGAAGGTCACATTCAAATTAATAACTGAATGAAGGGAAGAGTGGTCCAGGTAGGGAAAAGAGCAAGTACGAAGGCCCTAGGGTGGAAGTGAGCTTGTTCAAGGATAAGCAAGAGGATCAGCAGGGCTGAAGCAGGGTGAGAGAGGGGGAGTGCTGGGAAGAAGCAGGAAGAGGAAGTAGGCAGGAGTTAGACCAGGTGGGGCCTTGTGGACCATGGAAAGGATTCAATATGCCTTCTTAGGGCAAATACTAATAGCAATTTCATAAGATCAAGGCAAATTTAGTTGAATTCATTTCTAAGTTATTATATCTGCTGTTGTATATTAAGATACTCCTTGGTAACAAACATTTTAGATACTTATTTGAACATTTACTAAAAATATAACATTTACCAAAACTGAGATTTGTTGTTTACATAGTTTGATGACCCTATTTCAGCTTAAATAAAAATTATGGGATTTTTACAATACATTTCAGTGCTCCCCATCCGCATCTCACAAAATTATCTCCATAAAAGGATCACGTAACACTAACAAATCACCTATTTTCAGTTGTCTTTGTTCCTTCTTATACTCTGTCTTCAAGCATACACCATCATGATGTAGTTTTTTTTGTTTGTTTGTATTTGCGGTACGCGGGTCTCTCACTGTTGCGGCCTCTCCCGTTGCGGAGCACAGGCTCCGGACGCGCAGGCTCAGTGGCCATGGCTCACGGGCCCAGCCGCTCCGCGGCATGTCGGATCTTCCCGGACCGGGGCACGAACCCGTGTCCCCTGCATCGGCAGGCGGACTCTCAACCACTGCGCCACCAGGGAAGTCCGTCATCATGATGTAGTTTTAATCACAACAGATATATGATTTTCCTCCAGTGCTTTCAAAGCACATTTAGATTAGGGTACTTATTATTTTGTAAGATTTGGTCATTGGCAAGAAGATTTCTCAGCAACTCTAAATAAGCTTGGTTAACTGGACTTCATTGATCACTCCTTGCAATGATTTTTCCCCTCTTTGATGCAAATCTTCACTTCTTATCAAAATTGCTATTTCAGGGTAAAAAAGGACTTCAGAGGAAAAGTAATTTCTGATAAGCAGTAATGAGTCTGACTTCCTCTTACTAGGCTTCCTGGGTATAAAAATTAGATTCTAAGTAATTTCTAAATAATTTCTGAGAATTCACAGGAGGAGAATTCCTCCTTTTAGCTGAGTGCCATTTGTTTGCAAATGAGAGAAGACACAGCTGTGGGATGGCTAATTAGAAGACTTTAACCTCACCTAACTATGTCTTAACAAAACCTAGAAAATCGAATTTTTTCTTAGTCTCTGTGTAAGATTTTTAAACTCTCTGACTTGGGGACATTTGAATGTAGGGATCTAGAGAGCTTGAAAAGTCAACGGAGGAATTAGTGGAATTGATTTTTAGGAATGGATTTTATTTCGTAAATTCATGTGTTACCTAGAAAATTGAAGTAAAAGGACCAAATACAGTATATTCTATACTACTCCACATTTTCCCTCAGATAGTTATCTCTGGTATTGCCACAAAGGTGAAATCCTTTTCAATAGAATTTAAGAGTTTTTTCTATTGCTAATAAAATCTAGTATTGGTTTAAGTAAAAGGCTATAGGGAAAAATAAGAAAATCTCTCATTTGTTTTGTGGTTATTTTACAAGGTTTAATTTCCCTTTCAGGTATCACAGGTATCTCAAACTTAATACAGTCAATACAGAAATCTTGATTCCCACACTCACTATCCCATCTATTAGTCCATGGTATTTCCTACTAGTCACCATGCGCCCAGTGCCAAATCATTCTCTTCTTTCTCAGACCTTCCTTCAACTCCCTCCATGTCCAGTTCATCTGCAAGTTCTATTAACATAGTCCACAAAATATATCACAAGGCTGCAATCAAGGAATTGCTGGGCTGTGTTCTTATCTGGGGGCTCAACTGAAAAGAATCTGGTTTCAAGCTTATTCAGATTATTGGCAGGATTCATTTTCTTACAACTGTCTGACTGAGGGTACTGGCTTTTTGCTGGAGGTTGGCTAAGACTGCTTTCAGGTCACTGTGGCCACAAGAAGTTCCTAAAGGCTGTCTATATGTCCTTTTCACATGGGTTTCTCCAACATAGCCACTTACTCCATCGAGCCTATGAGAAGAGTCTCTGGTTTGGGTAGGCTAAGACAGAGTTTTATATAATGTAACATTATGATGAGAGTTGTTCCCTAGCATCTTTGCCATATAATATAACCTTATTACAGGAGTGATATACCATCACCTTTACCATATTTAATTGGTTAGAAAGAAGTCACAGGTTCTACCTATACTCAAGGGGAGGAGGGTACACAAAGGCTTGAACACAAGAAGGTGGGAATCACTGGGGCTTACCTTAAGGTCTTCCTGCCAGATTATAACTGATATTATTTATTACAGTTTTAAAATTTTATTGTTCTTGGCTCATGTTCTTACTATTTCCTTTCTTTTGCTTACTTTGGTTTAAATTGCTTTTCAGTTCAAAATACACCCTGATTTCCTTTTTGATCTTTTCTTTGATACACAGGTTAATTAGCAGTGTGTTAGTTTCCAAATACTTGGGCATTTTCAAGATATCTTTCTGTTATTGATTTCTAACTTAACTCCCTTGTGGTCAGGGAATATACTTTAAATATCTAGAATCCTTTTTAAATTCTCGAGACTTGTTTTATGGTCAGAATATTGTCTATCTTGGTAAATGTTCCATGAGCGCTTGAAAAACAATACATATCCTTTTATTATTGGGTAGAGTCTTCCACAAATGTCAATTAGGGCAAATTGGTTGATAGTGTTAAGTCTTTTATAGCTTTATTTAATGTACATTTTCTACTGCTATTGAAAGAAGGTTGTTGAAATCTCCAACTATGATTGTCAATTTGTCTAATTCTCCTTTTACTATCAGTTTTTGCTTCATGCATTTGGAAGCTTTAAGTGCATAAATATTAAGAATTGTTATGTTCTCTTGATGAATTGACTTCTTTATCATTATGAAATGATGCTCTTTATCTCCGGTCATATTCTTTTTCTGTTAACAATATAGCTACTCAACTTTCTTTTAAATAGTGTTATGGTATAATTTCTTGTATCATTTTACTTTTAACTAATTTTTATATTTCAAGTTAGTTTCTTGTGAGCAACATATCTTGGTTCTTAGTTTTTTATTGAGTCTGACAATCTCTCATTTTTAATTTGGTGTTTAAACCATTTACATTTAAAGTAATTATTGGCATCAGTCCCCAACCTTTTTGGCACCAGGGACCAGTTTCGTGGAAGACAATTTTTCCATGGATGGGGTGGGTGGGGGGAGGGATGGTTCAGGCAGTAATGTGAGTGATGGGGAGCGATGGGGAGGCAACAGATGAAGCTTTCCTTGGTAGCCCACAACTCACTTCTGTCTGTGCAGCCCGGTTCCTAACAGGCCGCGGACTGCTAGCAGTCCGCGGCCTGGGGGGTTAGGAACCCCTGATTATTGGTATCATTGTATTTAAATCTACCAGGCTGTTCATTGTTTTATACATGTCTCATCTCTTCTTTATTCCCTTTCTCCCTTTATTACAGATTGAATGTGCCCCCCCCCCCAATTCAGATGTTGAAGCCTTAACCTGCAATGTGATGTATTTGTAGATGGGGCCTTCGGAAAGTAATTAGAGTTAGATTACGTCATGAGGGTGGGGCTCTCATGATGGGATTGGTGGCCTTTTAAGATGAAGAAGAGTGATCTCCCTCCCTCTCTCCACATGTACAGACCAAGGAAAGGATATTTGAAGATATAACATTAACGTGGCCATCTTCAAGTCAGGAAGAGAGCTCTCAACAGGAACTGAATCAATCAGCTGGCACTTTGGTTTTGAGTTTCCCAGCTTCCAGAACTGTGAGAAGTAAGTTTCTGTTGTTTAAGGCACCCAGTCTATGGTATTTTATTAGGGCACCCTGAGCAGACCAAGACATCCTTTTATTCCTGTTTTCTTTTGAATTAGTGGAATGTGTTTTTAAATTATTCTACTTTATATCCTTTGTTAGCCTATTAGCTACGTCTCTTATATAGTGTTGCTTTAGAGTTTATAGTGCATACATCTTTAAAACAGATCACTTACTTCAAGTAGTATTATGTCACTTCATGTAGAGTATGAGACCATTACAACATCCATTTCTCCTTTCCCATTTTTTTGCTATTCTTATCATCATGCATTTTACTACTACATATATAATAAATCCCCTCAATATTATTTGTTTTAAATAATCAATTGTATTTTAAAAATAAGAAAAAGTATTTTAATATACACCACATGTTTATCATTTCCAGTGTTTTTCGTTCCTTTGTGTAAATTTAGATTTCAGATTTGTCTGTTTGAAAATATTTTTATTTTGGTTTTCATTTTTGAGATATTTCTGCTGAGTATAGATTCTAGGTTGACAATTTTGTTCTTTCAGTACTTTAAAGATGTTGCATCTCTATCTTCTGGCTTGCATTGTTTTTAATGAGAAGTCTGCAATCGTTCTTATATTTCTTCCCCTGTATGTACTTTGTCTTTTCTTCTTTGGCTACTTTAAAAGTTTTCTTTTTATTACTGGTTTTGGCAATTTATGTTTATGATATGCCTTGATGAAGTTTTCTTCATGTCCTTAGCCTGGTATTCATTGAAATGGTTTCTTGGATCTCTGGGTTTATATTTTTCATCAAATTTATAAAATTTTTACCCTTTATTTCCTCAAATTTTTTTTTCTATAACTCCCTCCCTTTTGAGGACTCCAATAACAAATATATTAGGCTGCTTGTAATTTTCCTATACCTCACTGATGCTCTCTTCATTTTTTAATTTTTCAGTCTTTTTTTCCTCTGTGTGTTTCATTATGATTATTTTTCTATTGCCATGTCTTCAAATTCACTAATCTTTTCTTCTGTAGTGTCCAATCTCATTCTACGTATTTTTAAATCTCAGTTCTTTTTTCATCTCTGTGCTTTATTTGGATATTTTAAAATATCTTCCATGTCTCTCCTTAACATGCTCATGCTTTCTTTTACTTTTCTGAACATATGGAATATACTTATAATATTATTTTAATATCCTTGTGTGCTAATTCTTTCATTGGTGTCATTTCTGAGTCTTTTGTGTTGATTGATCTTTTCTCCTAATAATAGGTGTATTTTACTTCTTTGCAGTAAATTTTTATTGGATGCTTGACACACGAATTTTACTTTTTTGGATGGTGGATATTTTCATATTCTTTTAAATATGTTTGAGCTTTGTTCTGTGACTCAAATAAATTACCTAGTAAGCTTTTCCAGGCTTGCCTCCAAGCTTTTTTTTATGGGGGACTAGAGCAGCCTTTTTTTTTTTTTTTTTTTTTTTTGCGGTATGCGGGCCTCTCACTGTTGCGGCCTCTCCCGTTGCGGAGCACAGGCTCCGGATGCGCACAGAGCAGCCTTTTTTTAAGGCTAATTTTTCAGTGCTACTAAAGCAATACAATTCTGAGTACTCTACCCAAAGCCCTGTGTATTACAAGGTTTTTCCACTCAGGTTGTTAGGAACAAAAATTATTACAAGTGTTGTGTGATCTCTTGGGACTGTTTCACCTGTCCTTTATAAGTCCTTTCTCCACATATGGTGGTTTCATCACATCCTTGTGCTGAGCAGAATCAAGGAGAACACTTAAGGAGAAAGCTTCAGAGATATCAGAAGTCCTCTCTGTTTACAGCTCTGTCCTCTCCAGTACTCTGTCCTACAAATTCTAAACTTTTTGGCTTCCCTGAATTCTCAACTCCATCTCTTCAGTTCAGGGAGACTACTGGGATCTGTTTGAGGTCCCCTTTCCTGGAAATTCTTGGGACAGTAAGCTGAAACAATCACAGGGCTTGCCTCTTTCTTTTCTTTACATAAGGTATCATTGTATTATACTGCCTATTTCCCAACATCTGAAAACTGTTGTTTTGTATATGTTGCCCATTTCTTATTGTTGAAGGGAGGTGAATAAATGTGGTCTCTGGTCCTCATTCTTACCAGAAGTGGAAGTGATCAGGTATCCTCAATCTTGCCATTTTGTGCCATGACCTCTACTAGCAGTCCTGTGGAGTCGACTCACTCTTCTCAGAATATTGTTATTACATACATATATACAACTAAAGCATAGGATAAAAAAATAAATGAATTATGCTGAAACACATTTATAAAAATATTTTTAAAAATAATTGCATTAAACTAACACACCATTGTAAAGCAATTATACTCCAATAAAGATGTTTAAAAAAATTGCATTACTGTAATATATGTGCTTCTACATGAAGACATTTAAAAATTCTAGCAGCTGGTCTAATAATTACCAAAATTTGAAGCAGTGTTGAGCATAAATAATATTTCCAGATATCTGCAACAGCTGTATGTCTTATGAAAATATCTTTAATTTCTATTGGTGACAAAATCACAAGAACTACTAATACTACTGAGATTTGGATACTGCATCCATAATTGAAGGAATGTTAAATTTCAGTTACACGTTAGCAAAAATAAAGATGTATTTTTTTCTTAGCTAAGTTCATGGACTCCTGCATTGTCCATGAATATCATGGAAATCTATGGACCCCATGTTAAGAAATACTGTTGTAGAGAAACCTTCCTGAATCTTTGATCTTGGGGATTAAGTAATGGTTCATAGAATTTGCTCAAACTTGCTGCTACTTCTATATCCTCATTGTTAGTGAGAGCCTGAAGAACAGTAGGATTAAACTGGATAGTAGGAGAAGCATTTACCATTGTGTTTGGCACCCAGTAAGCCTACATAACATAGCTAGTAATCATCATCACCATCATTATCATGGGGGGACCAGTTTTGTTGGGGGGCAGGCTGAAACATATAATATGAGGGCTCTCTTTTAAGGAAACTTAATTAAATATCTTCCTTTTGCCAATTTTATGAAACCTTATGACTATAAGAACCTATTATTAAGGTCTCTCCGAGGGCCTCAAAGTCTCCTGGGCAAGTAAGGAATCTTGAAACTTAAACTTCATTAATTTCATGGCAAGTCTACTTCCAATTGACATTCTCCTTTTCCTCATCTTCATAATTCTTCAGTTATTCATGATGACAGACTAATCTCTTTGTCCTTGTTAATGAAGAGGTAATGGTATGCGGAAATGTGGAGGGGTGGGGAAGATAGGAGAGAACCACTACCGGGCCTACCCTCGATCTTTGGAGCCCTAGCCTGAGTGTTTGACTCCGGGAAGAAATTATTTTCCATGTTCCCAACAACAGGTGTAGAGTGGACCAGTGACAGAGAACATATGGAAGGGAGGGCCCCAACTAATTTACTTCTTACTCCATTGCCATCACCTACCAAAGTAATAGCACGTAGTGGATGCTCCATGCAAATGTATCAAAACAATGAATGAACGCTGTTTTCTTTTCTAAGAATCTTTTGAAAATAAAAATGAAGTAAAAAGGAAGAAGGAAAGAAAATACTAAATCCAGATATTGCTACAAATTTTTAAATTTTAACCATTGAATCAAATATTTCTCATGCTGGGATGTAGGTAAGTGAAGTGTATTGGGGTGAAGAGGGAAAGTGATCTGTTTAGTTTTTCTTTAGTGCCTTTCCAACTGCCCTGCCAACTGCTGTCATCCTTTCTCTAAGCATGCCTTCCTAACCCTCTCTACCTCTAGTGTGTTATTTCTACTAATCTCTGGTTCCAACTGAGATGCATATGGATAATTAATGATGATGATAATGATGATGATGATGTTGATGATAATAATAATAATAACTAACAATAATGATAACATGTATTGAGTAGTACTATGTGTCAGGTTCTGGGCTGTTCTTTAACAGTATCATCTCAGTCAACCCTTACACAATCACAATACAAGTATTATCATCACCCCCATTTCACAAATTGGGAAATTGATGTTCACAGGTAATGTGTTCAGTGTCACACAATCAGTGAGTAGTGAAGCCAAGACTCAAACTTGGGCATTCTGACTTCAGAGCTTGGGCTTAAAACCATTTAGTCACCATACCACCCTCCTGTAGTAGGAATAAAATTCAGGAGTGATTCATTCAGCGAGCATCTGCATTTTAGAAAGCGTCACTGTATAGTGAAAAGCCTTCAACAATCAAAGAAATATAAATAAAAGGGCATATTAAGTGGTTGAGGTAAACAAAAATCATATCATACAAACATCAGCATGTCCTGTGTGTAAATAATAGAATAAAAAGCTGTGTGTGTGTGTGTGTGTGTGTGTGTGTGTGTGTGTGTGTGTGAGAAAGAGAGAGAGAGAGAGTATGCAGGCATGGTGAACTCTCTTAAGGCATAGCCCTCAAAGTCCCACCATTGCTTTCTTGCTGGTTAGTCTTCACAGCACAACAGGCAGTCTTCTGGGGCAGGGATCTATCTACTGCCCCTAAATTACTGGAATGAAGAAATTGTATTCTGGTACCAGAGAAATTGAACCAGAGAACATCAAATGACAAGTGCGAAATTACCTTAGAAATTAAGCTACATTCAGGGAGAAAAAGCTGCTTTACTCTAGGATCATTAATGGGCAAGAATTCAGTTACCAAAACTAGACCCTAAGTTCTTGAAGTATATTATAAAACTCTAAGAAGGCAGGGATTCATAGCCTGTGATTTATGTTTGACTCTTACTAGCACAGCCTAGTATATAACCACCAGCCTCTCTATTTATGCTCACTAAGTGCATGAAAAAACTGCACTGTTTCAAACTATATGTTCTCCACTTGATTGCAGCACAGGCCTTGTATTACTCAGAACAGTAGTTGGGTAGCAGCATGCTTTTGTCCACTTGTTGTTTAGTCTGATGAAGTCCTGGTTGTCACAGTTACTGGGATGTCAGATACTCATGGCCAAAGAGATTATCAATAGGTAATAAGCTTTATAAAGAGCATGGCTCTCTGGGCCTCATTCAGGAGGGCTCCTATTTCCAACAGGTGTTTGTTTGGGATCACTCTACCTTGCAGCTTCATCTGCAATAGCTTTCAAACTTGTGTGTGGCGTGTCAGAAATTCTGGCCACAGGATGGGACTTCCAGGAGTTCTTGATTCCCCTTCCTATGTCATTTTTTTGAAGAGAATTGTTAGAAGCAAGATGTTTTGAAATAGATCAAACCAGTGACATTTGATTCTGCCTCTTTGTGGAGCAGGGCTATTTGTTTTAGTTCACGGAATAAAACTGAAAACTTACAGATGTGCTGTTACTACTTAAAACTGAACTCTTCTCTGAACATGAAATACAGACAGACCCTAAGTACCATTCCCAGCTCTTTCCTCTCAGTAGGATACAAAGCTTTTGTACACATAATGAACTCAGACATTTTAATAGCCGATTTGTATCCTTCAGGCTGCTGTTGTCATAACCTCTACTGACTCACTGAGGATTATTATGTGGGGCTTATCATTGTTGATTTACTTTTTTCGTATCTGTTCCTAAAGCAATAGATATTGTCACTTCCGTTTAAAACACATTTGTTGAAATGGTGCTTTTTTCTAAAGGGTGCTGAAGTCATTTTTATTTAAAATAAATTAATTAAATTTATCTTCCTCATTTGCCTCTACACAACCTTTTGGGAACTTGGAAATTAAATTTTCTCCTAATGTTTTACTTTCCAACTTGGCAAACACTGGCGTTGTTTTAGTTTCTGAACAAAGTTGAAAAAACACAGATTTCTTTTCAAAAAACACTTCAACTTTGAAACAAGAAATGATAATGATTCTGGAAATTTATCTGCTATGGTATGAGCTTTACTTTTCCTTTTTAAATGAATTGCAAAGGAGAGGATAATGTTTAAGAAATAATGAGATCATTAAAAAATCAACTAAAACAAACAAAAAGCACCCAGGGGGGTGATTTCAACTGTAAATATTTTCATTTAAAAATATAAAAGAGTTCATGTTGCCATTTAATAAGTATTATTATTTGATGTTGATAAACATAGTAAGTCACTGACCAGAAACTGAAATACACATTTTTTGAGTAGGCCAAATTAAAACTTTACTAATGGTAATAACACTAAGATCTCCCAAATATGCCAAAATGAAGAAACAGATCAAACAGAAATTGCTATTTATAACTTAAAATACTTTTTCATGCTTAATTACATAATCATGTAATAAAAGTATTCCTGTAGCTTCAGGAAATATTAAAAAAAAAACTGCCCCGTTAAAGTTCAATAACAGATTCCTTTTCCTTAAATATATCAGTATTTTTAAATGAAAAAATAAAAGATTATTATTATTAGCTAATTACACACTAGAAAAACACGAATTGCTGGGCTTCCCTGGTGGCACAGTGGTTGAGAGTCCGCCTGCCGATGCAGGCGACACGGGTTCGTGCCCCGGTCCGGGAAGGTCCCACGTGCCACGGAGCGGCTGGGCCCGTGAGCCATGGCCGCTGAGCTTGCGCGTCCGGAGCCTGTGCTCCGCAACGGGAGGGGCCACAGCGGTGAGAGGCCCGCGTACCGCCAAAAAAAAAAAAATAAATAAACACGAATTGCATACAGCCTTATAATTTGTGGAGGTACTTCCATATATATATCTTGAAGAGGTAGATAAGACAAGTATTTCTTATTCCTACATTTAAAGACAGATATGAAATAAAGCTCAGAGAAATTAAGTAATTTTCCCCAAAACACAGATTAAGTGTCAAAGCTGGGGCTTGACCACAAGTCATTTGCCTTTGAATCCACTTTTTGGTTGATCAAGAAACACACCCTTCTTTAATTTCTGCAAAAACAATGAAGACAGTTTTCTATGTGATTTAGTGACACTGAAGGACCCCCGTCTTTCATTTGCCTCATCATTATTATCAGATATGGGTATTTCTTTAGTGTAGTGCTTACAGCTAAGGAGAACCCAGAGAAGAAAGAGTGAGAAGGGCAAGCTGTAGGCCGGGCCCTAAGGAATTGAGAGGCTCATAGCGGAGCAAGCCAGCAAAGCAAGTAGTGACAGAAGATCTACGTGTGAACAAGACAAAGTACCAATTCTAAGCACCAGTGGCCTTCACAAAAAGAAGTGATCAGCTGGGGACTCAGGTGAACAAGAAACAGTTCAATTTTGGGTTTTTGTTGTAAGTCAACTACATTGAGGTATAATCTGCATATAATAAAATGTATCCATTTTCAGTGTGCTGTTCAGTGAACACCACAATCAAGTCCAAGAACATTTTAATCATCCTTAAAGTTCCCTCCAGCCTTTCTGCAATCCCTCCTCCACCCTTGGCCTCATACAACCACTGATCTAGTAAGTTTTTTTAAAATTTGGAAAGAGAAGTAAGGGAAACAGTAAGGATAAAGGGAAGACTGAAATCCGATGAATTTCCCAATTGTTAGAATTCCAAGTTATACGTCTAAGTACAATTTCCGGGCAAGGAAAGAAAAATGAGTCAGGTTTGTCAGGGAGGGACAGCCACCTGCTCTCCTATGTAACCTTCCTCCTTTCCAACAGTCATTTCCTGGTTTCTCACTTCCTGTCCCATAACCAACCCCAGGCTCATCCATTGCTTATATTTATAGGATGAAAATGACACCTGCAGAACCCTGCTGTATTGGGAAGCTGCAAACTCCAATCACCATCCCAAATGTCCAAGAATCCTAACCAAGATTCTACTCATTAGTTCTTAAACTTCTGGGGGATCACAGATCTCTTTGAAGAAGGTTTTTTGTTTTTTTTTGGGTTTTTTTTGCGTTACGCGGGCCTCTCACTGTTGTGGCCTCTCCCGTTGCGGAGCACAGGCTCTGGACGCGCAGGCTCAGCGGCCATGGCTCACGGGCCCAGCTGCTCTGCGGCATGTGGGATCCTCCCGGACCGGGGCACGAACCCGTGTCCCCTGCATCGGCAGGCGGACTTTCAACCACTGCGCCATCAGGGAAGCCCTGAAGAAGGTTTTGATCCTCTCCTCAATAACATGCACCTCAACAAACAATTTTGCATTCAATTTCAGGTGTTCCACAGGGCCCCCAGAATCCATCCCTGGTATCCAAAGAGTGTCCTTGGTGTTCAGGGTAAAAGCTTCCCATTATCTGGCGTTTTTCTGCATCTTCATGCACTGGGCATACCAGGGAGAAATATCTCCCACTGTGCAAAAGGAACCAGGAGAGCCTCTGCATCACCAATTTTAAGTCCTACATTAGCACTTTCTCTGAAAAACATTTTAGGAACTTTTGTAATACCTTATGGTTCCTTGTGCTGGACTTGGAGATTTTCCACCACGTTACACATGGAAATGAGGTTCAGAAGAAAGACATGTGGGGAAGGGAGTGATGTGTGGTCTGTTGAGAAGCAATGCAGCAAAGGGTGGAGAGAACACAAGACATTCTAGGGTTCCCCTTAGACCTGTTTCTGCCCCAGTAGCTATGGGTATAATGTTGAGAAAGTCACAAACCTCTCTGGGTAGTCCCAATATGCCCATCTTTCAAATGAGAAGGGACTGGATTGGATAGTGCTTTAAGCTCTAGGATTTCATATCCCATACCTTCTTCCCTTAAGTCAAACTACCCTTTCCCTTTTATAACTGAAATTAAAAGATGCTGGACACTGAGGTCACCACATAAGATATCCAGCATACACGCGCCAAACATCCAGACATTTGAAAAGCCCATAAAACAGAAGTTATCTGGAATGGCCAGGAGGACCCAATTTCTGAGAAGAGAATCCACTACATTTAAGTCATTCTCTCACAGATGACTCCTTCCTCAAGGGCTCACAGAAAAGCAGTGCTCTGCTTTAGACCGTAAACACACTAACAAGGTGACAGTCACAAGCACAGTGACATCCATGACCATCATACTTAGGTGGGTGGTGGGGGCTATGCTGAGGAGCATCATAGCCAATATCATCTAGCGCATCCTAGGGAATCAGTAAATAGACACGGCTTGAATGAATACACGAAGAGAGGGAAATTCTGTTACATGAACTGGAAACAGAAGGCAGAACAGGGAGTGAATGAGTTAGATATTTTGGTTCATTTTAACTGGGATTATCTGATTTGCTAAACGTGTTTTTAAGGTAAGCTTGCCTTGGGAGGTTCTTACCCTGTGCAATGGGCACCAAATTTGTTTTATTTGCTTCATTTCTAATCCTATTTTTTAAAAGACAATTAAAATGGTGCCAAATAGTCCCTTAGGCACAAGAGGTCAGCCATTCTCAGAACAGCTTTCTCTGGCTTCATAGTTGTGGAGCCTGTGATATGTCTCTGGGAGTTTCCCTAATTCTTTGTAACATTTTAAAATAAGTACTCTGGGACAGCTAAACATAGAACTTGTCATCTAAATATGCATTTAGAGACTTCTAATACATATTATAAATATGTATTTAGGGATTTTCTTACAAGGAATAAAGAGCTTTATAATAACTCCTTTGGAAGGACTGTGCTCAATTGCATTATATGTGTTCAGTCTCTTAAAAAATTCATGATATTTTCCTGATAGACCAGGATGTCTGATAAGAAATGGTAATGAGACACTGTCAGTGAGGCATGGAGAATCTCAAATTCCACATATGACGAGAAGCCTCATTCTTCATAAAGACAAGGTATGTGGTGAGGAGCTCAGGATACTTTGTTTTTTCTAATAAATAATGCAATACACTTCCTCACATGTCAGCCCATAAATGGGCAAACACAATCTACATGAACTGGGTCATCCAGGTTCAAGGCAATTTGTGAGAGAAAGGCTTCCCACAATTCTAAGTGGGAGATGGAACCTGCTTTTAGATGTAGACGGATGAATGCACCAAATTCCTACATAAGATCCTGCAGCCCCTTCCCCGGTCAGATCCTTTTGGCTCTGCACACATACACCTCACTATTGTCTAGAACAATGGACATTTTTGTTCAGTTTTTGATCATACGCTCCATTAATAAAATATTTTTGTATTTTACTCCAGTATATGTATATTCATCAACTCATAAACTATATATCTTAAATATAAGTAAAGCTTAATTTATGTTTTATTTTTAAGTAAAACGTGAATATACGTGCTAATATTTTTCCCCACACCTCAATAAATCACCAGGTTCCTGGTTTTGGAGAAGCCAGCCCAGATCGGGAAGCATGCTCACTTACTATGTCCTGTCTAGGACCTTTCTTGCTTCACAACAGTCTCTTCAAAACATGCATAGGGCTTCCCTGGTGGCGCAGTGGTTGAGAGTACGCCTGCCGATGCAGGGGACACGGGCTTGTGCCCTGGTCTGGGAAGATCCCACATGCCGCGGAGCGGCTGGGCCCGTGAGCCATGACCGCTGAGCCTGCGCGTCCACAGCCTGTGCTCCGCAACGGGAGAGGCCACAACAGTGAGAGCCTGCATACCGCAGGAAAAAAAGAAAACATGCATAGAAGGGAGTCAAAGCCTGTAGCCATAGCAGCACACAGCAGCAATTGTCTTTGACTACAAGTGAAGGTATGAATGGGGCAGAGGATGAGTTTTCATCTGTTTGTTTGCTAGAATGAGATTCTGGATGGACAAAGCACCATGACTCCCAGAAAGATTTGGACAGAGTGGAAGGAGGAAGAGGATTTGTCACGCCCTCCCTGCTTGAGTCACTGGCAGGGGCTGTTTCAGAACAAAGGTGAAGACTCCAGTCCTCTTACTGGAGGAAGGTGTCAACCTCGGTTGCTTCTGCAGGCAGAACAGGTCCTTTTACCGCAAGCAGCCTCTTGCGAACAGAACATAACGCTAAAGCAGGGCTCTTCCTTCAGCCCTATTTGCTTCTTTCTCTTCCCCTCTCTGTTCACCAAATTGAGTCCCCCTGGCCCTCTTTCTCCAGTGAGGCCCTGCTACCAGGAAAATACAGTGATAAATAGATTCATCCATCCTTTCACGTGACAAATGTTATTGAGCTCCATCAATGTGCCAGGTTGAGAAACAAGTGGTTGATCAGGCATTACTCCTTGGAGGGCTATCTGCTTAAACAGTGTGCCCTACTGCTAACGGTTCAGGTGCCAGTAACCAGACCTCCAAGCACTGCCAAGGCCGTGCCACAGGCCACTGAGGCCTCCCAGCACAGCCTCCATCCACAGCCTGGCCCATCAGCTGAGTCCAGATCATACTCAGGTTATTTTCCTGGAAAATAGCCAGCCCTTCTCCATTCAGTTGTCACAAGGACATGAACAAAGATCCTGGCCCAAGGTTCATGATACACTGGGATTTCTTCCTGGGTTGAGGATATGCAGAAAGGAGTGCAGAGTCACAGGAGGGGGCAGGTGAGTGCAGAGCAGTGCAGCAAGACCATATCAGCAAGGCGGGCTTCACGAAGCTAATGTTAATACCTCTACAACAAGGATAGCTTCTGTGTCCCTCAAAAGCACAGTGTAGTTGGGTTGATTTCTTGGTTTCTCTGAAAGTGTCTTATAGTTTTACCCCCACCTCGAGAGGACATTGGTCACATTCTCTTGGAGAAGGAAGTGTTCCATGTAGCTTGGAAAGGGTGGGTGTGGGGGTCATTCTACCTAAGTGGCCATTGGCTTTAAGATCCAGCTAAGTTGCCAGGTCATTCATTCATTCATCAAACATTCATTAGGGGATTCTATGAACCATGAACAGCACCGGAGGCCTGCAGCAAATAAGGTACAGGTTCCGCCTACAAGAAGTTTGCAAGAATTGAAGGATGATAGAAGTTTAAATTCATAATAATAGAGAAGTGCAAAAGCAGATGTATGCCATGTTCAGTAGAGGTACATGTGAAAAAGGGGTCAATCCTGCTGGATGCGAAGGCTTCAAAAAGGAAATGCTGACAGAGCTGAGAGGGCCTTGAAGGATGAACAGCAGTGCCAGCACACGAAAGGAGGTGAGATACTCCAGTAGAGGAAGCAACACGTCAAATCTCATGGCAGAAATGGAGACCTGGGTGTTGTTCAGTATGGTTGTAGCAAGGGGTGTCTGTGGGGATACAGCTGGAGAAAGAGGTCGGGCATGTAGGCAAGGAAAAGACCATGGAAGGCCTTGTGCGTCACGCTGAGATTTCTGGGCTTTATCCTGTATGCGAGTGGAAATTTCTGAAAGTTTTTAAGAAGTGAAATGTATTTTAGAAGGGAATAGGCCTGTTGAACTCCTTATCACTTTGCTTAGTATTTCAAAACAGGAGTTCTCAAAACCTCTACAACACACGTGACATATGATATTCCCACTTGCAGCACGCTTCCATGGAACATGGTTATAAGTAAGGTAGGGATGTTATGTTTAATTCGGCACACCGGCTGCAACTCCATTGCTCTCTCTCTCTTTCAGGAGGAAGCTTGTTGGATTTCAAGCAAAGGAGAGTGGATTTATTTATAAAGATAATATTGAAAAGAAAAATGAACCGTGTGTGAAGTTCATTACTAACTTACTTATGAGTAGCTAAACACCTGTTCTACAACCGATTGGGGCTTGTCAGTGAGTTATGACAATGAGTGACCACCACTGTTTTAAACAGATATTTGCATTAGTGATTCCTATCTTAAAAAAGCCTAAACACCCATTTTGTTAACTGAAGAATTGAAGTGTATGCGTAATTTATCTATATAGTGTACACATACAACTTAGCAATGCAATTACAGACCATAAGAATATGTATACTAACACAAATACACTCATCATGTTCATCCCTGGGACCCACAAAGAACCTATCATCCCATGGACACCCCCAGTGGTACAGGCTGGCATCCCCTGAGGCCAGTAAGCTCTTTGTCTCAGATCATCCTCACAGGGGCCAAGGAGGAGTCCTTCCTCTCCTGGAAATGATCAGTGCCTCCCTGTTCCACTTAGCAGGGATTAGGGAGGACAGGCTGTCAGGGAGAAGGAGACCATTAAGGCTGATCACCCAGGGGCACGTGGAGAGAATGGGTAGCAGAGGATGGGTGAGGAATGGAGAAAATTTTCATGTAAGAAAGAAAACATTTGTGCACAGATATTTATTTTCTCTTGCACAAGGATTACCTATTTTCCTTTAGGGGGAGGGAAGAGGGAGGTGATCACTGTGCATTCTTTGTGAGTCTAAACTACTTTTATGTTTAACGCTCATCTCCCAAGTCTGTATCGTGTTGCCAGATATTCTTGATGTAACGTGTGTCAGAGGTGAGCCGCCTCCCCCTTTGAACATAACCTTTTGAAACTGATATTTGTCAAGTATATGGAGCTTGAATGGGGGACATGAACATATGCCAAAGGGGAGGAGGACATTCCTTGGCTTCTGAAATGCCATCTGTTTTTTTTTTTAAGTTGTAAATTTGAATCAGAAGAGTAAAAATTAAAAAGTGAAAAAAATAATAACCCTCTGACTAAACTGGAAACAATGTAAGCATCCTACCAAAGAGAAATGGCTCAATAATAGGTAACACAGAGAAAGAAGGAATATTATGCAGCTACTAAATTAGTACTAAAGAAATTAGTACTAAGACACTAAGTACTATGCTAAATTAACGAGTATGGAAGACAAATGGGTATATATCATAATTACCAACATGTAAAACAGAGCCGAGAATGGGTATGCCCTGAGCAGAGAGGGACATGAAAGAGTTGACATATAACTGTGGTGGAAGATGAGTGAGTTTTACTTACTTTCTCTTTTTCCTATTTTCTACAAGTTTTCTTTGATGACAGTATTGAAACATAATGATAATATGACCATAGCACAACATCAAAATTTAAATATTTTAAAAATCTGAGATACAAATAAGAATTTGTCTTACTCTGGTAATTTTGTACTTCTCCCAACAAATAAACTAGTCCAGCTCATTCTGGAGGCAACTGAGCATCTACCCCATTGTCTCTGTGATGACATGTACTTCTGACACTTAAAGGACAGAGATTGGAGAAGCAGCCTTCCAACCTTGACAGCTTATCCTGGAGTCATGGGAATAAGTTTAGTTAAAGGAAATCAGCTAACCCTACACTCTCAGCTGTTCTTCACTCGCCAGCACTTTATTAAAGGCTTATATATTCCACCTCCACTGACAAGCCATCCTTACTCATTCTAGCTAACACGAACCTTCTCCTTTTTGAACATCCACAGCCTAACTATCAAGACTACTTATTTGGGGGTCATACTGTGTATTGCTGGTAACTCTGTGTGTGTGTGTGTGTGTGTGTGCGTGTGCGTGTGTGTGTGTTGATTATAAATTCCATGAGAGTTTGTTATTCTCCTGCACGTAGTAAGTAGGCATGGGGGAAAGTTCCAAGATACAGTCACTGGTGAGCAAGACAACAGCATACTCAGTCACATCTCAGCCAGGTGCAGATCACATGCAGAATGGGGGTTGTAGATGACTCTAAAAGGTAAGTGAGCCTCTACTCTGTTCTCTGTATCTATGTGTTAGTTTGCATTTGGTTTGGGGCGGTGGGGAGGGTGTAATGGGTAAAGGGGATCAAAGGTATGGTGGCAGATGGAAACAAAATTTTTGGTGGTGAGTACACTGTAGGGTATACAGAAGTAGAAATATAATATTGTATACATAAAACCTATATACTTTATAAACCAATGCCACCCCAATAAAAAAATAAATTAAAATAAAGGTAAGTGAGACTTCAAAACTGGGATTCCGCCACATCCCAAAGACACTGTGATTTTCTAGATCATCCTTTTGTTTGTCATCCTTATTTACTCTGTTTGTACTAACTGTGGTCTAGAAACAGTGGGCTATTAATAAAGATAACGTTCTTAGATATCCTGAGAAGACAAATTTCCATGGTAGGTAGCCATACTAATTAATTTCCTAAAACCACCAGATGTGTGAATGTACCCCTTTACCTTAAAAAAACTGCAGGACTTCCAAAGTTACTAATGAAGTTTCCTTTAAGGTTATAACCAAAAAATTAGCATAAATGTTAATATTTTCCCAGTGTCTTCTAGTTATTTATTACTGCAAAAAATCACCCCAAAATTTAGAGCTTTAAAACAATATTATGATCTCCCATGGATTTGGAAAGGGCTCAGCTGGTTGGTTTAGCTGGGTCTCTTGTGAGGTTGCAGTCAGATGGTGACTGGAGCTGGGACAGCTGGTGGGGCATCTTTCTGTTCATGGGGTCTCAGGACCTCTCCATGTGGTCACTCCACGTGGGCTAGTTTGGGCTTCCTCGCAGCATGGCAGCTTTAGAGCCAGACTGTTTGAATGGTAGCCAAAGGCTCTAAAAGAATTACTTCCACTGAGCTAAGTGGAAGGTACACTTCCTTTTACAACTTGGCTTCAAAGGTCATTTTAACTGTTCTCTCTTGGCCAACACAGTCATGACAGCTTGCCAAGTTTCAAGGGGAGGGGGTACAACGTAGACCCCACCTCTCAATGGGAGGACGGTTGGGATGGGAGATATGGTTGTGACCATTTCTGGAAATGCCATCTGCCACAAGGTGACATATCTGTCATTGCATTCCATGCAATTAGAAATCACTTTAATTTGCTGAATTGGAATGCAGTTTTCTACCATCACTGGCAGAAGAAAGCTAATTTTCTAGTCATTGAACTCTTGTAAAAATCAGAAACTACACTTAGTTAGAGTAGGATTAGCCTATCTGTTTCAGTTTTGGAGAATGCTATTGTATCTGGTACACTCACAAAAGGCTTAGAGGAAAGGGACGATAAATAATAACTCTAGTCCATTTGGAATTCTTAAGAGATTTATAGGTTTTAAGGTTCTGCTGTATAAAAGCAGTGTTTTCCCTATTTCATAGCAAAGCTTTTTCTATACAAAGAATCAACATCCAGAAAACGTGGCTCTGTCACTTTGCAGCAGAGGACCAAGGCAAATGCACCGCTAGTCCTGGCATTTCTGATCTAGCTGATAACAGTAACGTAGACTTATATAGCACTTTCCTCCCTGGAAGGTGGCTAAAACAATGTCAACTTTTAACATTTAAAACTTTAAACTGTTTGTAGCACTTTCACAGATTTTTTTTTATAATCTGTGGGCAGATTTACTCTCATTTGAATGATGAGAAAACAGAGAGGCACACGGAGATCAAGCGGCATAGGTCACATGGCTAACTGGTGGCAGACAGCAGAAATATGAATTCAGGACCACCAAATACAGGTTAGGGTTTCTTCCTGCTCAGGGTTGTGGGTAGGACAGGTATAAAATTTTCTGTGGCTAAAGAGACATAGAGGAAGTCACTGAGTCTCCCTTTTCTGTACATCATAAAGGGTATCCTTTGAAAGTGTAGCTATAGCCCACTCCTCTGATAGGAAGAGGAAGGGAAGGGGAAATCTTGGGGTACTAAGTGTTTCAAAGAATGTCAGGAAGGTCACAAACCTTGGAAACATTGTTGATTCTCAGAATTTGATGTGTACTATATACAAAATGCTATTAATTGGTTATAACCAAACTTCAGTGGAAATATTGTCAATGAATTGTGAATACAAGGTTTGCTAGTCATTCAGGATCTCTTTCCAAGCTATTTAATTATAATATACTGTATGAAATTAGGAAGAATTTTAGCTGCTTTCATAATGCTAGAAATTGTACATGAGAGAGGTGTGTAAACTTGCTAGAAAGTGCTCGTAATGTATGAGTTAAAAACTTGGTTAGTTATCTTATTTAGTTATACTAATACCAATAATAAACTAAGGAATTTGTGGTCGTAAGTGATCTCTCAGTGTAGAGATGTAGCAGTCCCACTCCTGTATTCCATCCCTCCCAACCAAAAGAACCATACAGAAATCAGCCTTACCCAGGCTGCAAATGCTTTCTCTGCTCCATTCTTTGAATTGAAAAGTTTTGTATTAACAGATATTCATAATATGTCATGGTTTGGAATACATTCAAGTCAATTTAATAAAATATAGCGTGTATTGGCTGTGCTTCCATAAAACATTTCAGCATATGTACTCTTCTAAGGCCAGTTTTGTTCAGTCAACTGGAATCTGCTGTTGCCAAAAACCATGCAACATCTAAGGTTGAAAAGGCAGCTGTGTATTTTGAAACTCCTGCCCCTAAACATTTAAAAGACAAATGGTATATCAAGCTATTAAGCAAATGACATTGTGTCTACATTCTTTTACAGTAATAAACATATCATTTATCTTGCTTGTTGCAACAAGAACATTCCATTTTATCTTTGCATTGGTCATTTCTCACTATACCTTGCTCCCATCCTCCCCATCTGCATATTACATTTTTTTTTTTTTTTTTTACTTCTGACTTTTGTCCACTCTCGTTTATTTCCAGCATTATTTGCTCGGTATTTCCCTTCTCTGTTTAACTTGTCTTTCACTTTCCAGATTATTATTGTTTCATTACATGTTAATTACAAGGTAAAAAAACGTATTTGGGGGATTAGGAATGATTGCCCAGAAAATAGAGACATTTGTCTTGAAGAGCATGTGATCTACTTAGGCGACATCACTCATTTATATATAAGAAGGACCAAAAGAGACTTGTAAAAAAATACAAAATAGTGTTACGTAAAGTGAATGTCTAAAAGCTAACAGGAGATTATTTATGATTAACCGCACAAGGCTGTCATGAAAAGGTAAGTGTCAAGCAGAGTGTCAGAGGATGGTGGCATTTCAACGGCAAAAGGAAGAAGGAACAAGTAACATACAAGATGATGACAAATAGATAGGCTAGTTGTCATGTTTGGTCTCCTAAAGGTCAACAAAAGAATTATAAATGGGAGTGCCAACAATAGGTTCTCCTGAAGTTTCCATAAAAATTTGTCACAGTTCTTTCTTTTTCTTTTTATATGTTAAGCTATCCGAATGGATATATTCTAAATTGGCTTCATGTCCTCACCACTAATGTCTTTCATCCCAGACAATCTGGCTGCATTTCAGTTTGATTAACAAAAAGTTCACAGAGGTCCCCGATGACCCGACCTATTTGCCTATTCTGTTTTTGAGCTAAGCCCCTCTTATCTTAGACATCATTCAACACCATCTCCTTGACTTTATCATTGTACAATTGCTTTCCTTTCCAATTTGATGCCTGCCAAAGTCATTCTTACAAAGTGGTCCTTCCATCTCCCTCATGCACGAATGGCTGTTCTCTTCTGAAGTTTAGTTTCGGTCTTGTACTTCTTCCTCAGTGCTCTGTTCCTTTCCAGCCAACAATTCCCACAATCCCACCCAATATATGTTTGCATCTGACTCTCCCAATGAAATCCTCAGCCCAGTATTTCTTATTGGCTATAGTCTGTCGTCACACAGATTTCTTGCCAATAACAAGTGAGATGTAACCGCAGCCAAGTTCGTTATAAAATCCCTATTCCCTACAGCAAAAACCCACTTTCACGTCTTTGGCTTTATTGATGATGAGGATAATCTCTTGCCTTTCTGTGTCCTTACTCATGGGAGGCCATCTTTAAGTTCCCATTTTCATTTCTCCATTCTGCCAAGTCTCTATATTTTTATCTCCCTCTTAGGTCTTAGACATGTTCCTTTCTCTATTTCTGAAACCACTGTCTTCATCCAATCTCTAACAAACTCACAACTATTCTACCATATCGACCACCGCCCTGGTTTCCACCCCTCCTTTTGTTCTCCCAAGTTCAGCTTACTCACATCTCAGCAACTTGCTTTTATGTAACTCTCCAAACTGGTCATAAAGTGTGTGCTCAATAAATGTTGGAGGCTGACATTTCCTGTCACTTGAGACTACATCTTGGATGCACCGTATCTTTTCCCTCTTTTTCATTAGTGCCTGGAATGCTTTTTTTCAAATGAAACTACCATCCTCTTTGTATTGAAATTCCTCTTGGCAACTGTGATCTTTTGGGAAAAAAAAATTTTAGTAGTGTCTTGGTAAAGAAATTTTAGAGATTTAAGTGAGTCTGGTTTTTTTGAGACCTCACAGTTACTTTTTATCTGATTTTTATTGTCTGTTTAACTTGGCCTCTAAACCCACAGGGCAGAAATTAGGTATAAAGTGTTCAGTTGTGTGAACAGCACTGGCGCTTAGTCAATAATGCACTGTCTACTTTTAGCTCTGCCTTTGCAAAGTGAATGAGAAAAGCCTGTAATGAAAAGATACACCATGGCCAAGAGGATATTGTGCAGATTGTATCATCACTTAGGTCACATGATAAATTCTCTCTGCAAAGGAGAGTTCACACATTCAGAGAAGAAAGTACGGCCAAAATTGTAGTGTTGGCACAGCTCAGGCCCAATTCTATTGGTTGTTTCTAGTAACTATATAAACAGAAGCACAGAATCTTGAGCAGCTTATAATTAAAGACTTCTAAAGAACTGATCTGTATAAATACAGAGACTGTAAGTGTTCAGTTTATATAGATTTTTAAAATAGAAGTGAGCTGACTCACAAACATCATTAAATGTGTACACAAACTACTCACTTCTTGATACGTAGCTATTATTTGATTACAAAAATAAAACACTGCTAATGCAATACTTTCCAGAGTATATGCTCAAATTAATTGGCACAGTGCTTTAACTATACCATGCAAAGAATACAAGGTGATTCCCCTCTTTCACTGCAAAAAAATCAGAAATTAAAAATTTGCAAAAGCTCTAGCTTTCAGGTGACTTTTCAGCTTCTCTCTTCAAATTGGTGGACTAAAATGTTTTTATTCTCTCCCCTTCCACTCTTCCCTAAAATGTCACCCTACTGCTCTAACTGCTTACCTACTGCAAGGTACTGCTGGGCAACAGTCCCATATCAAATGCATTCACTAAATATTACTGCACATCTACTGTGTAACAGGTAATGTACTAGGCATTTGAGATACAGCAGTGAGACAAATCAACAAAAATCCTCTCCCACGTGGAGTTTACACTCTAGAGGAGGAAAGCTAACAAAAAATGAAAAGAAGGAGAAAATTAAGTGGATAAGCAGAATTAGGGACTCTCAGGGTGAGGACAATGGCAAATGATCACGGTAGGCCTCATGAAGGCGATATTTGAGCAGACTTGAAGAAGGTGAGGGACTTAGCCCTCTGTAGAAAGAACATACCTGGTAGAAGAACAGCAAGTACAAAGGACTGGGGGCAGGAGCATGTAAAGAGGGTTTCAGGAACAGGAAGGAGCCCAGTGTGGCTGGAGCACCATGAGCAAGGACATAGGAGATTTTATGAGAGGAGAGGAGAGACGTAAGGAAGAGTCAAATTCCATAGGCACTCATAGGCTATTATAAGGATTTTGGCTTTGACTGTGTGTGAGACGAAAATCTATTATGGCATTTTGAGCAGAGGAGTGACAGGATCTTAACTACATTTTAAAAGATCACTCTCGCTGCTGTGTTGACATAGGATCTAAGAAATCAAGAGAGGAAGCAGAGAGACCAGTCAGGAGGCTACTGCAGTCAACAGATGATGATGGAAGCTTGTACCACAGTGGTAGCAATGAAGGTAGTGAGAAGGGTAGGGTTAAGGATATATTCTGAATATAGAGTCAACAGGATTTTCTGAAAGATTATATGTAGAAGAGAGAAGGACAGGATAACCCCAAGATGCTTTGGTCTGAGCAAATGACATGGGGAAGACTGCAAGTTGAATGCATTTGGGGGTAAAGATTGGAAATTCACTTTAGGATATGTGATGTCAGACAATTCATTCACACTATCCAAATCTGGTAGCAGTCATACATTAGAAGTCCCAAGAGTGAGACAGCTTTTACAAGTCACCCCCTAACTCATCCCAGATTTCGGCAGGAGCTTAAGTCACAACAAGGGCACAGAGAGAGAAAGAGAACTACAGTAGCCTCGTGAGTCAAAGAGATTTTTAGGGTGTTATTTTTGGTGCCTTCAAGGCAAACAGCAGAAAGGTGGAAATGTTGGGAAAAAAAAAAAAACAGGCCCAAGGTTTTTATTTTGTCTCACCTCTAAGAACAAAGAAAATTTGTAATTATAGCAAAGTGGCGGGATCATTTGCATTGGACTCTGACTCAGACAGATCAGTGCTGTGCAGGCCTCTTGAAGATAGCTCTCCTTTAGTCAGAGGCAATGAAAGTGATTGAGAGGCTGCCTGTCAGCGAGGTTGGTATCCAACGTGGGAGATCACTTCTTTTTCCACTTAAACTACTAGACACGGCTTAGTTCCTTTGTTAATTTCAGACTGTGTGGGTGGGGAATAATTTAGAATGAAGGAATAGAATTAATATTATGTAGGCAAATGTGCAAAGGGAAGCTTGTACAATTTATTTTCAGTTAGGCTGGAACTGATTATTCAACAACTTTTCTGACATGCTTGTAGATAACTAATAATTTGGACACGTTGATTCATTCAACAGTAAACATTTAATATTGCTCCCTATGATCATGGATTGTATTAGTGGTGGGGATAAAAGCATAGTAAGGCATGACCTTGCCCGCAAGATCACTGTAGGCCTTCCAAGCCTATAAGAAGGCTAGATGTTCCTTACAATAATCTGAACGAGCACAGGACACAATTTGGAATGGCCACGAGGCAGCAGTTGGCTAACTAGGTGTTTGACTAAAGGAACCACTGAAAATCCCTCTTTTAGGGTGAGGAAAGGAATACCCTTTTAAGTGTTAGTGAGGGACAGACAACCAAACCAACCATTTTTAATGCTGGTTCCAAGCAATCATTTTTCCACAGCATTTTTCTACATCATAGGATTACATTTCCACTTTAGATAAATATTTAAAAAATATATTAATCATTTAGAGTCTATTAAAGCATCACAAATGGTTATTATCTGTATTAGTCAGGTCAGGCTAACAATGATATGGTAACAAACAGCCCCCAAACTCAGTGCCTTAACATAGGAAATGAAGTTTTTATTTGCACCACTACTATCTAACATGGTGGAGGCTGTACTCTCTAGAGTTAATCAGAGACCAAAGTGCTGGAATACTCAGCCTAGGCCCTCAGGGGATGAAAGACTTTTTAATTGAGCATGGGTTTCTCAATGACTCATGCCATTCCCTTCACAGCCCTTAGGCCAAAGCTAATCATATCATTCCTACTAAATTGCAAGGATACATACTGGGAAATATAAAGAATATTTGGTGAGTTCTTTTCTTTTTCATCCCTCCTTTTTTTTTAAGTTGTTTGTTATTATTATTATTGGCCATGCCACATGGCTTGTGGGATCTTAGTTTCCCGACCACGGATTGAACCTGGGCCTTTGGCAGTGAGAGCGCAGAGTTCTAACCAGTAGACCACCAGGGAATTCCCCCCATGCCATCTTTCTGTTTATTTGAAAAACCCAGAGCATGATCCTTCTCTAAGATGTACATAGAAGTTGGTTGAAAACTATTTTTAAAAACCTTTCAAACTTCTTAACAAAAATCAGATGAAAGGATCAGTTTATTCCAGTCAGTAGTGCTTCTATCCAGAAAGAGCTCAGTATGAATCTTGCCTCTCTCAAGCGCCAGATCAGAACAAGGCAAACTGAGCCAGAGCATTGAGGGTCCAGCAGACACGAGCCTCAGCACCTCCCTCAGCTAAAGTGCCCAGAAGGAATGAATCTGGCCCAACTAAAGAGGGAGCCCCGCATCTTCACATTTGCCATACGCAGTTCACTGTTTCTCATCAGGGCCTTTGAGTGTGTATATTACAGGACTCAGGTACGTGTGGAAGACAGAGCTTCTACCATGCAGACAAATTTTATCATGAAAGATGGAGACAGAGTAGAGGGCGAAAATCTATGTTACTAATGGTTTGAAGGGTTATGGAATCAAAGACAGGGACTGATTCTTTTATAAACCAGGCTGCCTCTACTGGAGGAACCTCACAGAAATTTCAGACTGCTGTTTGGAATATCTTCTTCCTCGTTCAGGAAAACAGTCTTTTCAAGTATATCCTTCTAAGAAGGCCCGCTTCCTTACCACCTACAGCTAACCACAAAATCTGCGAAGAATAAGGCGAAGTATAAAAAGGGGCTGAAACTTGAAGTTTCCAAAATAGTTAAGTTTAAAATCTGGCCATTCTCCACTAACTTGCAAGCCGGTGGTTTATTTTTAACATTTATTATCTTTCTTTGGAATCAAGATAAAGCTGTCGAAGTACTGTAGTCTATGTGTGTATCTGGGTGTGTGTGTTTTTTCTGATGACCAGCTGTGTTTAGTCCCTCTTAAAGGTCAAAGGAAGGCTCCTTTTTCTTCCCATCTGGCATATTTCTTACAAAGAACACACTGATATAAACACACATACTCCTCTTGCGCGCTAGGTCTTGCCCTTGGATTGATTCCGGGTTAGTCAATGGGCCCTCACATATGATTCAGAGGGAGTCATGCCATGTGGGACCACACTATCCATTTTGTAGAATGAATTCTATAGGCCAGGCACTATTTATGTGCTGTGTAGGATACAAAGTTGGATCAAACAGAGATTTGACTCATGAATTAGCTTCAATCCAACAGTCTGTCACCTGCCTTTAGTTAATCTTTCTGAAGACTGAGGAAAACGAAGTTGTATTTCTATATCACTTGCTCATGGAGGCAGTCAAAATAAGAAAAACAGCAGAAAATTATCAGGATGGCATGTAGCAAGAAGAGACAGAGGGACAGAAGACAGAAAAAGAAAAACTACCTGCTTTCATTCAGATAGTTTACCTTTAGAGCCCAAACCGTTCTCCTTCGGCTTCAGTGCCTCGTCACCATGAGCCTGTGGGGCACGTCCATCTGGGCGATCCAGAACACACGCATTTCAACAGGATTAAACCCCTATTCTCAAACTGCTTCCTCCAAACTTTCTTATTTTTGTCAGTCCTTTCAATATTCATTACCAGACTTGAAATAACAGAGTTATCTTGTTTCTCCTCTTCTCTTTCAGCCCCCAAACCTAATTACTCTGCCCAAGATTATCGCACAACGTTTCTCCCTTTCCCTTAACAATGCAGCATCTTAACTGAGGCCTCATCCTTGCAAACCTAGATGGTTGTCATTGTTTCATACTTGGTTATCTCACATTTAGTCTGCCACCTCCACACCATCATTTATGATTTTAGGTGACATTTTGGCAATGTTGGAATTTATTGAGATGATAATAACTTATGTCCTTGCTAAAAATCTTAACGTTCAGAATTTTGATGTAATTACTGAATGCCCATCTCATAGTTTACATTTTCAGAAGCATAAGGGAGCTCTGGACAGAATGTGACTATCACAGTACCAGTGATTTCTTTCTCTTAATCTTTTCCACATCTTATAACTGAATTAATTTTGACATCTAAGCCATATTTTATACTTATTCCATTATGCTTTGGAGAGAGACTAAGAGTTATCCATGGATTCCAAGGTTATGAAGGTGTACCTCTATCTCTGTAAATCAGGCTCCACCATGCTCCAAAACTTCAGTGAGTTCTTTTTCTAATTAATCATTAATCTCAACTAAAACTGAGTCCCAGAATGTGTAATCCATGAAATATTGAACTGCAGTGTTTGACAGAAAACAATTCTGGCAAAATTAAGCAAAAGATTCACTAAATTCAGTAATCACACAAATATCTATACAATGGGTCCATTTTTATTAAAATCTAAACCCTGGTATCATGAGGCAAAAAACATCATTTTAGCTGGAGAAACTGACTGGTTAATAAAAAGCCGCTAAAGTCTCCATTTTGCTTTTATTGCTGTTATTCTGTATGACAAGCTGTGTTTAGAAGGCACACTTTACGATGGTTAAGATACTTGGACATATATCTAAAAATCAAGAAATGTACTACCTTTTATTAGTAGTCCAGCAATGTATATAACTCAAGGGCCTGACTCAAACTTATATTTGCACTGTCCTTGAAAAGAGCTTAGCAAAAGAAATTAAGAGTATATTTAGGATGGAAGTGATAATATCTAAAATACTAAAGAACAGACAGCATTTATCACAACTGATAATTATAGATTCGAGTTTGTTTATAGCTTATAAATAGTGCTTTGCCACTATATCTCAGCACGTAGCCCACTGTCTGGTACAAAGACTCAGAAAATTTTTGTGGAATGAATGAATTTTTTTGAGTACCCTACAAACACTGGAAGGATCCATTCACAAGTAATAAATTAATCATTTTACCCACTCTTTAAAAATAGCTCATTAAGTTTTTGACAAATCACTGATGGCCTAGTTTATGTCATGGTTTTAAAAATAATTTTTCACATCTTAAAAATTCACACTTCTCACCAAAGCAGAATGGTGAGATTTTACATTTGATCATTCAGATTTTTAGTTTTTCTAAGCTGAACTGTTTCAATTTGGAAAACACCAGTAGTTCTCACAAGGGATGCACAGACCAACTCATAATTTGGAGTGGTTAGTTTTAGAGCTGCTTTTTCATCTCAAGTGTGGTCACATGATCTCTCCAGCACAGTTGCCTATTATGTTTCCTCTTGGACAAAGCCAAGTCACTTGGCCTCTTTTATTCTTTTTTTTTTTTTGGCTGATTACTTACTAATTCTGTGTGTGGATATATACACATATTTGCACATATGTATATGTACAGATATATGTATACATGTACATTACATATATATAAGTGTGTATATGTAAATGTTTGTGTGTGGGTGTGTGTGTATAAAAAGAGGGGGAATGAGAGAATGAATCAGAAAACTGTCAGCTTTTAATAAGAAAAGATTCTTCCCCCCTTCCAAAATTCACCACCCTAAACATAAATTGCTCTTTATTAGTTTCTATTGATCTATATTTATAAGCCATATTTATTCAAGGATATATGTCCCTACCCTCTCTTTCTTTTTTTTTTTTTGGCCGTGCTACGCAGCTCCCAACCAGGTATCAAACTCGTGCCCCCCTACAGTGGAAGCACGGAGTCCTAACCACTGGACTGCCCGGGAATTCCCCTTTCTTTTCTTATCTCTATGCTATAAAGATAAAGGATGTAAGAATCAAACCTATATAGTTTCATAGAGTAGACACTGGCTCTTCCGCCAGTTGTTTTCAGTTAAGGCATTACTCTTGGCTCTTCTGGATTCATTAATGATTTTGTGAACACACAGCTCTCCTCTGAAAGGAGAAAACATCTTTTAGAGCTCAACAGTCTCAGGCATTGCTCAACGCACTGGAAACTCACCCCAGTAGAGCCATGTCTCATTGATGATGGTTGGGGTGAATATTTAAAAGAATAAAAAGGAGCCATTGATACTCTTAACAGATTTCAAGGGTATCTCAATGAATACAAAGTCTCGTGCATACACGGATTTATGCAATAAATAAGACGCTTATCTATAATTATTATCCTTGTTTCAACAGGAACACTAAGATATCTTTTAGTCACGTAAGACATGTCTTGATGTCAGACACATTTTCAACTGCACTGTATCTGAAGTCTAAATTGTTCAGTTCTTTTGTGCATGTGAGTCAACAGGAGGTATTGAAAACATCACACAAGAAGCATTTTTGTGGGTGCCCTTGGAATTGAGGTCAGCATGATTCATTTACATGCTGGACCTTGAGGCACAATGACAAAACTATCCCTGCTGTCCATAGTGGTAATGCTGCCAGCCAGCCCTGTGTCCAGCCCACGGCTCCATCCAGCCAACCAAGGAGCTGTGCCTAGTGGGCAATCTGGGATCACCATGGGAGGATACAGGTTTGCTGAACAGTGGGAAGAGGAGCAGAGAGAGAATTGTGCTCATACTGAGGATAAAGAGCAAGGAGTGGAGATGTGGACTTGGAACCATTTAGGTTGTAAGCAATGTTAGAAGGGGAGGAGGATCGTGTTTCAACTGGTGTTATGCTCAAATTGTGCTTTTAAATGTTAGTTTGAAGGGTATCCTTCTAAATAAAATTTTAGTTTCTTATTTATTTTATTAATTTAATATAATAAAGTAAATACTTATTTTATTTATTAAATATAAAGTAAATAAAATAATATAATAAAGTAAATATAATAAATAAAATTTTAGTTTATTATTTATTTTATTAATTTAATACAATAAAATAAAGTATCATCATCATAATAATGATGATGATGATAATACCCAACTATATGGTAAAACCCTCAGAAATCAAAGATTTTAAAGAGAAGGCTTAAGACTCACATCACAAAATGTCTTACACATTAAGTAATAGCCATCCATCCTCACAAGAGAGGCCTAGAATGAGGCAGTGGAAAAAGTGATGCCCAAACCTCACAGCCATGGGTACCTCTTCAGACGAGAACGTTACTACTGCCAGGTGTTCACATCATGAACCTAGTATGTTTCATCTGTGTTCTTCAAGGAAAAAAAAAAAAAAGGTAAAAACTTATTTCAACCAAGATGAAGAAAAATCACATCTTGAGCCCTAAACAGAATCTAATCTCTCTAGAGGTCATTGGTTCTTTAATAGCTACAGAAATGACCATCATCTATGATCTGCAGGACTTGCCCGTGTAACTTGCTTCACAAGAAGACTCATTGGCTGGGGCTCCCAACCAGGAGAGCTTTGCCTGGCCTGACTTAGGCTTCCCAGGCAAGAGCGCTCAGTCCTGCAATTCAGCACCCCTGCCTCCACCCCATCCACGAGGCCACAGTGCTGAAATGGCAGAGGGATGGTGAAGACTGAGGAAGGGTGGTAGCATTTGACAAGGTCTTGGTAGTCTTCTCAAGAGACTGGCATTTACTACTTTTCTATGCTTTCCTTTCTTTCTTAAAAAAACAAAAAACAAAAAAACTTGCATGTTTATAGACAGCAAACAAACAGAATGTGTATGTAGCTGTCTTCATATCTTATCAATGTTCATCTGGATTCTGAGACATTATCTTGGGCTGTGGGAGGCTGGGGTGGGAACAGAGGCAGGAGAAGCAAATTATGACCTTGAAAGGACACGTAGATTCTTTCTTTTCCAGCATTTTACATGTTTTCTCCTTGTCTCTCTGCTCTGCTTTAGCATTTCCATGCACAGACACTGAACTCTGACCTGCCAAATGGGAGACCCAGCTCCCGTTAGTCCGTCTCTGTCCCAAGCTTTCTACCCTTCCGTCTGCCTCATTAAAAATTATACATATTTTATACTGAAGTAGGCACAATTAACTTGCTTCTCCCAGACCAGCCCCTGCCAAAGACAGAAAAGCGCTTCCTGGATGATCACAGACAACAAGCAAACACATACGAAGGAAGTGAAAGTTGGCAGTAATCGTGCAAGTAAAAACGGGCCTCCAGGCAAAGTGTTCCCCTCCTCCTTAGCCGTAGGCTTCTAAGCTAGCAAAACGAATTCTCTTTCTCTCTGTAGCAGGGGAAATGGTTTGGCATACCAAGGAGGAGATTCTTTGGAGAATGGGGTAAAGCGGGAACGAAGAAGAAGGAAGAATTTAATGCTAAAATCAGAATAGCTGGTACAGGCACTTTCCCTCCCTGATTAAAGTCTGGCCCCTCCAGGTACCCAGGAGAGTGGTTGTTGAATCAGGTCAGAAAGCATATGAGCTCACCATAGAAGCCTCTCACTGTCAGATTCAGCTGTATGAGTCCCTTATGGCGACTGGCTCCAAACCAACATACAAAACGCTTTGGCTGTTATATCATTTAAAGGTGCAAAAAAGTAAGCAAAACTTTCATGGATGTCTGCTCAGTTACCACTAGGTCCCCATACTGTAATTTTCTAATCACTGGGAAGGTCAACGGGTTGGTCACAAAAATCTGAGAGCTTTAAAACTCCCAAGGACAAGAACAGACATCTGAAAGAAAAAAAAATCCTCTTAAAGCCATTTTAGTTATTGATGGACTTTGACAAGACCAAGCATAGTGGTCTTGACCATAAAATACTCAGAAGAGTACCATCTGCCCTACTGTAGTCCTTCCCAGGCAGGTGTTTCTTGTAGAGCCAAGTATACAATTTTGTTAGTGTTCTATTGACTTACCAAGAAATACAAAGTAGAGTAACAGCACAACACTCCCATAGATATCGCAAATCCATGTCAAATAAAATCCCTCAGAAATTCACACCAGATTTTTGAAGGATTGGCTAGATTGGATATTTCATGACCTCTTGCAGTTTCATCTCACTTCCATACATAACAGCAATACTATCTCGCAGCTGTCTAACATTTTACTAATGAACTCCCCATACCTTTATTTAATTCTTACAAGAACCCTGACAAAAAAGCACATTATTGTGTAAGACAATGCAGAAGATTTAAGAGGCTTACCTGAGGTCACACAGGTAGGGAGTGGCAGAGGCAGGAACTGACCAGCTCACAGTTTCTAATGATAACTTGGGTACTGTCTACACTGTATCACAGCTACTTCCAGCTTGCCTGCTCCTAGGAGTTGGGCAGGCCTTGGGCTTACACAACCTCTACAGGAGGCCTCACATACACCAGTACGTGCTCTACATCTTAGAGAGCAGGAATGCCCTATTTTACTGGAACTGTTCTCCATCTGTCCCTCCCTCTTCCCCCCTTCCCTCCCTCTCTCCTTCCTTCTTCCCATCCTCTTGTCTATTCACCCAATTATGTAACACATCTGTATTGAGTATCTGAGTACCTACAATACACAATGTACACAGATACCAAAGTGATGGGGAGAGAAGAATCATGACACCCACCTTACCCATTTTAAGGGCCAACTTAAGCTTAAATCTGTACCTGAAGACTTTTCTGCCTCTCTATTCTTAAAACTCCTTTTGCTCTTGTAACTGCAGCATGCAGTTGTAACTGGAAATATTTTGGTTTTCTGCAAAGTTGGGATTGACTGATCTCTATTTACACCATGTGTTCATAATAGCTCCACAGTGCAACTGTAAGGTTTTTGATTAACATGTACACATCACACTATTCTTTTTACTCCCACAGTGCTGAGCATTTTATATGACATAATATGTGCTAAATAAATTCTCAGTGGTTAACTTATTGTTGTTCTCTTTAAGTCTGTTGCAATATGGGCAGGTAGATGAACCATTTTATATCTAAATTCATCTATGTGGTTATTAATAACGCTCAACTGCTTCTCTCTTTTTCTGTATTTTTTTAGCTTAAGTCTCTTGTGCAACCTGATAAAAACAACTGAATCTTGTACTTCTGGGGAGCTAACGACTTCAAAGTAATTTATCTGAAAGCAATTTATTTGATTATCCTATTTCATATACCCCATTCCATTTCTCTTTTTCCCTAAGAAGAATATACAATTTCCCTTAGCCTCCTCAGAGAGGGCTGAAAGTTTAGGGAATCAGAAAGGGCTCCGGTAGGAAAAGTAATAATTTCTTGACTAGTTCTGAGGCATAGCTCTTATAGATAGTAACAGTAGCAGTAGTAGTGGTAGTAGTAGTGAGATGTAAGTGAGAACACTAGTTCTTTCAGAATTTGGATCCAGTAGCCCCCTGTGAGTTAGAGATGAGAACATTATCCCCATTTCATAGCAAGCTTAAATAATATCCCTAAGGTCATATATTTAGCAAAGAGCAGGCAGGAATCTAACACAGATTTTCTAGTATCACATCCAGTGTCCTTTCTCATGTGTATATTTCTTCTCTTTCTAAAATAAATCCATTTATAATACGAAAAAGATAGTATTACTGAGACCAATGTTTTCCATGGAACCAAAATTCCATGGGATATTTTAAGATGTGACAGAAACAAAAGAAGTCCAATAAGTTTGGGAAACAACAGGCTAAAAATGTTAAACTGCAGTATTTCTCAGGGCATTTAACCGACCATTGTGCATTGTTGTGTGTTGTGATTCTCCATGAGTGTGCAGCATTTCCCAGACCTTTTGGACTGCGGAACACATAGTACATGGCAGGTATGTGTACAGTGTTTCTCAAACTTATATAACCAAGGGATCATTATATTGCCCGACATCTCCTGAGATTTGTGTCCCAGAACATATACTTTGGGCAATTCTGATCTCCATCAATGCCTCTTTTCTCCCTACTAAAGTGTTTCATATTGTGGATTCTTGCTATGTCTTGTCTTTAAATTAAAGGAAATGATGCTATCACCAAAAAATGGATCTTACTTCAATAAGATCACAAAAGAAAATGCAAATATGTCTTATTACACCCTACTGCCATTTGAAATTGCATTTGGTCCCTCAGTTATTAATTTCTTTTTACAATAGTTTAACCTGTATAAAGAAGCACGTGATTTCTACCATTTAGACTCTATCAGTAAAATGATCGTTATGTCTTTTTAACAGAAAATATTCTCTTCAGATTTATGAGGTGCATCTGGCAGAGAAAAACTGTGTAATTTACACGGTTCATTACCACAGTGGTAACAAGAATAAGAATCACAGCAGCCCTTAGGATATTATAAAGCAAATCTGAAACTAGTCCTTGCTAGTGTTGGGCTCCATTTGGGGAAAAATACTTGGTATTTTATAGGTGTGTGGAAGAGAGAATTTGAGTTTCTATACCCTGTAGGAAGCACACATCAGAGATGTGCTTTTATATGTTAAAGAAAATGTTAACAGAAGACCAAAATCTATCTTCAAATACTTCCTTCTGTATCTCCACGCCTTTTAACTTGGGAAAAAAGATTTTACAAGCAATGGCCCTACGGCCTTATCTTTCTCTATATACAGACCACATCCTCATGTGTCTCACGTGACAGGGTCAGAATGGAGCTGGTTCAATTAATCCAAATACTTCCATGCAGGGTACTGACTATCAAAACTGAATCCACTGTGTTTTCCTCTGCATCAGAAGCTCTGCAAGTTCTTGTGAAAAATGGGGAATTGCTAGACAGCAAGATCAAATAAAACAGAAAAAAAAACCAATTAAAACTCTTGTACTAAGCTATCTCAGGTCTTAGGTAATAGAAAATCAGTGTGTATATGTTTCTGGAATTTGGGAACATAGCAAAAAATTGCAGAAGGGCTTTCAAGGGATGAGACAAGTAGACAAAGTAGCATTTATTAGTACATAATAGCATAAACACAGAGTCTCTAATAGGTTTTTTTCCCCCAATTGTTATGGAACACCTATCAATAGCCAATATACACACAAAAATCTCCAGCAGAGAATAAGAGTAATTAGAACAGGTGTTTATTGGGCTGGGAAATTAGAAGGGAGACTTCAGATTACACACTGAAGAGAAGCCCCAAAAGTGCCCTTGGGTTCTGTGAAAACTTGGAAGCGGAAGAAAAGGCCTCCTTACTATTTAAGTCCAGTGAAACAAATTCCTGTAGCATTCAAGAGGAAGGTGAGGGATACCAAACCACACCTGTACTATTCCAAGGGGTAAAAGGGCTAAACCACAGTACAAGGAATTAGCATTCTTTATTGGGAGGGGGACTCCATTAGCCCATTAGCCTTTTAGGCCAACATAGAAGTTAAAGATAGAATGCATCCATCTTATTCAGATTTACTCTGCCTATGTCATAGAGCAACAGTACCAATCTCACAAGGGATGAGAAAGTTTAACATTAGCTAATATTGTTGAAGGGCATCTCTCATATGCAAACACTTTTTAAAAACTGATGCCTGTGTTTAAGAAGTCAGGTTACAGCTTACAGTAATCTTTCTACTTAGAAATTGGTCCCAGTAAGAATAAAGGACTAACACTTCATCTTGACCTCTTCTTACAAGATTTATTCATTCATTGTTTAATGGTTTATAGTCTCCTCTCTCTCCCATTCAGATGAGAGCAGTAGGATCCATCTCTGATTTTTATTTCAGGTTTCTCAAGCTCTACCACTTGCCTTGTTCCAAAAAGTATACAGTACACAGTCAGTGGTCAGTGAATAAATGGATGACTATATAAATTTAAAAATAAATAAACTGAGGATATAGTATCTCAGACATTTATTCTGAACAAATGTTCTAAGTAATTATAAACTGATAGGCTCTGATTTAACCAAGATTTATGGTAGGTAAAAATTTTATTGCATTAAAAGTTGTTTTATTTCATCCTGAATGATCTCTAGAAGCAACTGAAAGCACAGTGCATTTTTAAATTTTCAGAATGAGTTACTTTTTTTTATTACTTAGAATGTATGCAGTATTTTAAAGCTCCATATATATTCTAAATCCTTCTCTTTATATTTCCATGGGAGACATCTATTTTTAATTCCCAGCAGGAATTACAGGTATTGGCAAATAGTCACTACACACTCTTCTATGTACACACAGGATGTATTAAGTGCACTTTCCTAGTTGGTAGAGTTACTCTCTAAACAAATACATTGTGTAACATAGCAGCTGAATAACACTCTATGTGCCATGTGCCATTTGCTGTTTCAGATGTTGGTTGCTCTCTAGGTCTTCATTGACCTTCTATTTAAAATTTAGTAAAGTTGCAAAAGTCTGTGAATAAGAATCATTCTATGAGCTTGTTTTATTATATTAGAAACTAGTGGAGACTGTGAGTTTCTTGTTTGTCAATTATGGACAAACATGTTTTTCCTGCTCCCAATGATTGGTATTATTTTAAAATGGTTTTAGTCTTATTTAATACTGAAAGCAACAAGAGAAATTGGAAACGGTAAAGAGTAATGTCAAACACCAGTTAATTTTAGACAACTCCCACCCTCAATGCACAGACAAATACTTGTCCTGGCAAAGCAAGACTGTGAAAGAATAGAATTAGAGTTTGCTTGCTGAACCCCTTAAGTCTGGGGAAAAATCCATACTTAATTTGTTTATTGCAGTGGTGAGTATTTCATATACATCAAGACACACTATAGTATATCCAAAAAAATGGAGTATAATTTCTCTCTTGAGGAAAAAAATTGATTCTTTTATTCTGTGGATTTGTAGTTGTTGTTTTTCTTTAGTTGTCATCTAAGGGTTTGATTGTAGTCATATCTGTTCCTTTGATGAGGACTACAAATTTCATTAGAAAAGGTCCCAGGTGAGCTGTCAAGTATGTTATTAGATGTGTTTTGACTAAGAAAGCAAGAAGGGGCTTCCCTGGTGGCGCAGTGGTTGAGAGTCCGCCTGCCGATGCAGGGGACACGGGTTCGTGCCCTGGTCCGGGAAGATCCCATACGCTGCAGAGCAGCTGGGCCCGTACCCCAAAAAAAAAAAAAAAAAAAAAAAAAAGAAAGCAAGAAGGCAGATTCAGAATGAGCATAAGCATTCAAATAATTCTTGTAACAAGACAAGAAAGGCTAATTATGATCGATCTATTTTGTTGTTTTAAGAATGCCTGAGAGGAGCTGGTGGTAAAGATCTTTTATCAATGGAGTAAGTCTGAGTTCTAGGCCCCACGGCAACTATATGTTCCTTAAATATATAAGCATATTTCTGAGAACTTCCATCTTTGGTCTCCTTCAAAGCAGATGCTGCTTGGGTGGTTCTCTTTTGTCTGAGTGTGTTCTATCACTGAAAGCCAGAGTTAAATGTTCCCCAAGGATAGAGGTGTGACCCGTCATTCTATAATATATGCAGTACAACATACACATTACAGTGACTCAGAGTCAAACGGAAGGAACAGGAACTCAGCTTATAGCTCTTATTTCAGCAAAAGGCCAATCCTCACCTTTCATTTATATATCTCTGTTAAAGGCTCTTTTAGCCCAAGGGTTTTTTCTTCTCTCTCCTACCAGTTTCCTTTGAGAGTCGGCCTTCCATTTCAACTGACTTATTTTGTTGATAATGTTTCCTTTAAGATGATTATTTGCTTAAAGTTCAAGCTAATAAAAGTAACTTATCCTATTAAAAATATTCTGGGGAGCAGAACAACATTTTAGGATGTTAATTGCTCATGTTACCAGTCATCCATGAAACATATGCCAAAAATGCTCTGAAAGGTTCCAAAATGTCTCCTGCAGCTATATATCTTTTGCAGGTACAATTATGTGGGAACATAAATAAGAAAAAGTGCATCCAACATCTGGAGTCAGATGGTTTACTGAAGTAAAATTACACAATTAAATTTAAATGAACTTAATTAAAAAGGGGAGAGGGATCCAATTCAATACGGCCATTCATCACGTCCTCATTGAAGTTTCTTCTAGCACCGGAAAAATACAATAAAGTTGGAATACAAAAGTTGGATAAAGCCTCTAATGGAGTGTGAAAAGATGACCAAAGAGACACAGTCAGGCAGAATATATTCTCTTTTTCTCCCTGCTATTTTAACGACATGGAATACCCAATTGTTTTGAAAAGACAATATCAATCAAGAAAACTGAGCTTGGAAACTTATCTGTTCCAACTACCTCTTCTGTTTAGAGTTTCACTGTACATACTTCGTCACTTAAGGATGGTGATTACTAGGTTTGGTTTTTAATTCAATGATACATGGTGGAAAACTCTAACAATATGCAGCCAAATTTTTTTTAAAAAGGTCCAGATAGGAAAGTATTCATTTCAAATGACCTGCCCTTCCATTTTAATTCTCTGAAAAAAAGGAAGAATCAAAATACTGATCCCTTTAACACTGTAGTACTGAGTTCTGGCTGCTGTTTGATCAGTTTCTGTCTTCTTAGCTCTTAAACATTCTTAAAGCATCTTCTTAATTCTATGTTATGTCTATGTGCTGAGAAAGACATATTAAGACATGAAATTGCACGTCTTAAGTGACCTATCCATAATTATATGAAAACAACAGAATTTTATTTTATTAAATTAATTGACTGACAGATTCTAGAAAATATAGTCAATGTTATTCAGCAAATTTTCACTCCTAACTAGTTCCTACATACTATGGACATTGCTAGATGTTTGGTTTATGAAAACTTTATACCATCAGCTGACACTCAGATTCCCATTATGTCATCTTTCCTTCTTCCCCATAAATATTTAATTTTGTCATACATGTCATTAGTACCTCACCTTCACATCCTCCTTATCTAAAAGAGAGACTTTTAACCTCTCCCTTTGCAACCATAAAGCTAATCTAATACGGTACAAACTCACCAGTTAAGCAGAAAGCAAAAACAAAAAAATCCTTAAGCAGGGTTTCCCTGGTGGCGCAGTGGTTGAGAGTCCGCCTGCCGATGCAGGGGACACGGGTTCGTGCCCCTGTCTGGGAAGATCCCACATGCCGTGGAGCGGCTGGGCCCATGAGCCATGGCCACTGAGCCTGCGCGTCCGGAGCCTGTGCTCCGCAATGGGAGAGGCCACAACAGTGAGAGGCCCACGTACCGCAAAAAAAAGAAAAAAAAACCCTTAAGCAGAAAAAAGGAGTAAACAGTTGAGCAGGCCGGAAAAACATAAAACAGGAAAACTAATCAAGCATCTGAGACTGAAACCAAGGAGCAGATGATAAACGAAGCATTATCAATGCATATTTGTTGAGCACCTACTGTTTATCAGTAATGTACCGAGCACTTTCAAGTACGTTGCAGCCGTTAACATGGTAACCATGTGATAAGAAAGCAGAGGATAACAGCACTTATGTAACTTCCTCAACATTGGACAGCTGGTAAGTAACAAAGCCAGAATTCAAATACCACCCCTTTGATGCCACATCCCATGCTCCTACCTCTATCACACTGCCTCAGAAACTGCAGGTGGTAGGAACCATATTAAGGGCAATTGAGGAGTATAACAAGATTGAATTTTGGAGTGAGGATTGAGAAATACTGCAGGTGAGAATGAATAATTTTAACTGTTAAGAAAAGTTCGTTCATCTAAATCACGTGTTCTGTACTGACTCATAGCATTTGCTTCCCATAAAAAGTACAGAAATGTTACACTTTAAAATCCTTGCAATATCCATACATTGTAGGAAAAGAAGAGAAACAGCAATTTTATAATTCATAACAACCCCAATGGTACTGATCGTCTGTGTCACTAATTGTGATCCCATTCTATTTATATCTATTTCATATGTATATACTTTATTTTTTCAGAGAACTGAATAGCTGATCATAAGCAGAAAACCGCTTTGCTTTCAAAGTTATTAAGCCTAAGGCTTTAGATTCCATTACAACTTGTATTTTAGTCCCATAGATTGGCTGAACATCTATAGTGCCTCCAAAAACTATTGGACTATTACCATCCTTCCCAAAACAATGTTGGTTTTAGAACGGTCTTAGATGGAAAGAGAAAAATTTGAGTCATTTATGATTCAGATGCAGTTCTCAAGTCACTTTTGCAAAGACAGAAGGTCAGGACGAAGGGGAGGGTCACTAGAATTTGCAAAGCACATACCTTCACTCAGTTCAGAATGCATGGCATCAAGGATGAGCAGAGGGTGAGGTGACCAGTATTTTAGAAAATGTACAGAATGAGAGAATGCTGTACTTCTAAGGAAGAGTGGAAGACAGACATGTGGGCAGTTTTTCATTCATTCACTGCATCAAGGAATGGAACAGGTTGGGGGAGAAAAATTGGGAGGTCGGGAAGGGTTTAAATAAGCTGGTGGGAAAAAGCTGGAGCAAAGATGACAAGAGGCCACTGAAGTGCAATAATGAGTTCCACAGCTGAGCCTGAATCTGATGGGCCAAACAGTAAAATATTCTTCTGATAAAAGGAATTAACAGGGTATTCTGATTAAAGATGATGAACGAACCACTGGGTTCGAGTTTCTGTGTGTTTGTTCTGAGTCATCCCACTCTTCTCAAGGACAACTGTCTCCTTAGCAACAGTAAAGTGGGAACCTCAGAACTCTTCATGTTCTTGGAAAGGTCTGTCTCACCATTCTTGAATTTTGTACTCAACACTCCCCTTAGTGAGATCTTAGTGCCCACACACGATCACTCTCTCTATTACTACTCCTATTCAATTTTTAGTCATTTCTGTATCCAATGGGATGATCCTTCTACTATCCTGTCCCCTCAGTTCCTGGACTTCCTCTCTTCCAAAGATTTCATCAGCCATCATTCCTAAGCCACTCACTTCCATAGTCACACCCTTCACTTTGCTGTTACCAATAACTGCAGCCCTTGCAAAACCTCAATTTCAAATATTCCTTTCCCTGATCATAACTTCTTATCTTTCCTGCTCACTCCCTCTAACACCCAAATCCTACAATTCTACAACCCCACCAGGACCTAAAATCCACACTCTCAGTGTCCCCGAGATATCTCCCCCATGATATCCTCTCTTGCCTCCTCCTTTCCAGCTTAAGTTCCATAGATAATCATTAAAATTACATCTTAGCTCCTTCTCTGCTTTAGTGAACTTTTCTGATGAAATTTTAGGAAATCATTTTCTCGTTGAAGTCACTCTGGCAACCACTCAACACCTTACACTCATGAAGTCTGCTGGGCCTGTTACCTGGTAGATAATCAAGAGAGAACTTGTTCTCTTGTCTCAGAGCCTTTGCACTTACTGTTCTCACTGCCTAGAAAACTCCTCCCCCAGACATCAGCGTGGTTTGCTACCTCATTTCCTTTGCCTTATTTCAAAAAGTCTACATAGAAAAGCTTTACTAGGCCTGTCTACCTACAATTCAAACCCTCACCACCACCTTGTGACATTTCATACCTCCTTCTCTACTTTACGTTCCCTCTTTAGCACTCATCTATATATAAAATACACATCAGAGAATAAAATACATAAACAACACCATATCTTTTAGATTTCTATCTTGCTTACTGCTCATCTCCTCTACTAGAAGGATATCCATGAAGACAAGGATTTTTATCTGTTGGGTTCACTTCAGTATCCCCAGTACACAAAACAATGCCTATTAAATACCTACTTGGTGATCAATAAATATCTGTTCAATGAATGAGTCCACAAATAAATGGATATATGAATGACTAGGGAAAGAGAAAACATAGTTATAAATGCTTTTCACATGGAAATTAATATTTAGAGGTGCCTATTTTGACTATGATATTTCCTGTTCATGAAATCAGGATTTGAGTGGGATCCTAGGATACAGTAGCTGTCATAGTGGTGCCATGACAATATAACAATATAGCTTATTGAACAATAGAAAAACACCAAGAATTAAAGCAAATCCTTGAACAATTCTAAAATTACCGTGTTTAATCTTAGCAGTAATTGTCAGTCCTTGAGGAAAGAGATATTTGGTAGATCTTGCCTTTTCAGGTAACCTATGGAAGTGTCACTTTTCTTTTTTGGAAGTTTCTTTTTTTGTTGTTTTTTTGTTCTTTTGTGGTACGCGGGCCTCTCACCGTTGTGGCCCCTCCCCTTGCAGAGCACAGGCTCTGGACGCACGTCTCTGCGGTCATGGCTCACGGGCCCAGCTGCTCCGCAGCATGTGGGATCTTCCCGGACCGGGGCACGAACCCGCGTCCCCTGCATCGGCAGGCGGACTCTCAACCACTGCGCCACCAGGGAAGCCCGAAGTTTCACTTTTGATGACATCTACTTTCTACTTGCTAAGACATTTCTCCCTCTTCCTGTCCCTCTTCCTTTCCCCCCAACCCTCACAGCACGTAAGTACATAGAGTCTAAAAGCTGATGTGCATGACCAAAGGACGGGATGTCAAAGCATGTCTTCTTGCCTGATATGAGGATGCAATCATAGTATGCTTATATACTTATGTTCTCAGCTCTCCTTGCCCTCTACATTCCCAAAGAAAATTTATAACGTTTTAAAACGTTTTCCAGGATCATATTTGTGCCTTTACAATGTATTTTTATAATGTATATTTAGATAATTAGAATTTTTTACAGATGTTTGATAGGACACCAGAGAACATATTATTAAAAACGATTTCTCTCCTTCTCCCTCAATTCAGTGATACAAAGATTGCCTTTTATCAGAGGCTCTCAATCTATCCCAATTTTCCATAAGTCACTGTGCTGTAATGACACTCTGTCAGATGCAAAAGTTGAAAATAAAAGGAGAAAATTCACTTTCGACTTTATTACACCAAAAATGTCTGAATGATAGATGGGACCACTGCAGATATGGTGGTTGTCTGGTTCCTATTGTTAGTCATGGGTTATTTTGATCAGCTGCACAGTTTTCGTGGGTGACTAGAATAGAAAATATTTGCTGTTTTCTGGAGCTTCAGTGAAATGCTAATGAAAGTAGCTGAGATTTTAAAAACTCTACTTGAATTTCTATCAGTTTCCATTGTTTCATGATCCCATTACTGAGAAGAGACCTTAGGATCCCTTTTTGCTGATTATATCTCACCTCCATTTTGACTTTGGGGAGAAGCAGAGGTCAATGATTGAAAAGAGAAATTACCTTTTAGTTGGGAACACTGGAAATAACAGTATCCAGATCAGCCAGATCGCAAGGAAGTTAGTTAGTTCACTGAGTTGTCAGTAGTATGGTTTACTGTGATGAATAAAAACTATAATTTTCAGGCTAATTGGGTTAGCTATAAACACATGGAAATCTGGATAGAGTATCTTGAGATAACTTTTCCCATACTTAACTTTATTCCTATCTTAATTCTCTTTGGTTACTTTCCCAGATTAGTCACAGAATTTTGTGACCCAAAGAAAGTTGAAACTAAGTTCTAACATGAGGACGGAATGGACCATACCCAGGCTTAAAGTTTTGTTTTCTTTGGAGAATAAACTGGTATGAATGAGGGTGGATTTAATAGTCAGAGAAGGTAAAAATGATGCTTCCATGTAGTTGGGGGGTCTTGAGATGAGGGAAGAAAATGGTACCACACATAGGTGAACATCTCCATCTTGGTTAACTTTGGATGGTGTTCAAATTTTATCCACAAAAAAACTAAATGGGGGCTTCCCTGGTGGTGCAGTGGTTGAGAGGCCACCTGCCGATGCAGGGGACACGGGTTCATGCCCCGGTCCGGGAAGATCCCACATGCCGCGGAGTGGCTAGGCCCGTGAGCCATGGCCGCTGAGCCCGCGCATCTGGAGCCTGTGCTCTGCAACGGGAGAGGCCACAACAGTGAGAGGCCCGCATACCGCAAAAAAAACCCCAAAAAACAAAAAACTAAATGGATGATACTCTTGGTTGGTATTTCATATGTCAGCCAATTTCTCTGACCCACATTCATTACGTTAATGTTCTTTTCTAGCACTCTGGATAAAAAATTTGGACCACTATGTTTTTTGGGTTTTTTTTTAACATCCTTATTGGAGTATAATTGCTTTACACTGGTGTGTTAGTTTCTGTTTTATAACAAAGTGAATCAGCTATACATATACATACATCCCCATATCTCCTCCCTCTTGCATCTCCCTCCCATCTTCCCTATCCCACCCCTCTAGGTGGTCACAAAGCACCGAGCTGATCTCCCTGTGCTATGCAGCTGCTTCCTACTAGCTATCTATTTTACATTTTGGACCACTATGTTTAACTTCATCCATTATTCATAGTCCTTGATTGCTTTTAACATTAGTACATGAACTGGGAGCTCTGGAAAATTTTCTATAACATGTGTAATTGTTGAAATTTCCTGTTTATTATCTAGGTGACATTTTCCAATAATTATGGTTTTATTCTTAAAGGACATGTGATCAACAGTTCTTTTCAGGGGCAAAGACTATGGTATGTTCAAGCAAATTGTGGTTTTTTTTGACCCAAGACATTCCCACCCCCCATACCCAGTTCATATTGATTGTCTACAATGCTTGTAATGAAACAGAGTCAGAGAGTAAACTCAGGGCTATGGGGGTATATTTGTCTTAGAGATCAAACACTTAAAGCAGGATTTATGGAAGCAGAGGGCTGTGGGTCAATAGCTAAAAAAAACCCTGGACTGTAAACAAGTAAAGGACTTTCTGAGGTGTGAAGGAGAGGAGAAAGGAGACTGGAGGGGGTGGAAAGGAAGATAAGGGGAGGAAGATAAGCAGAGAATCTGGCTCAGTAAAAAGTATACATCTGAAAAGAATTAGAGAGAGGGAGGTCTAAGAAAGGCTGATTCACTTCATGGATCAACCCCAGAGACCCATTTCCCCCCATCTTACTGACAGGGATCGTATTCTAAACATTTCTTCCATTCTCTCCCATGCTCTCTATCTGGAGGGATTCTAGGACACTGAAATTTAAGATCAGTGCAGCAAAATCACCAGAGAAAGGTTCAGACACAAGTCAGACACAATTTACACAGCTGACTCTTGTTGCTATCATAATTTAATACAAAAAACCAAGTAGATTAGAACTCAGAACAACTGTTAGTCTTTGTTCAATGTGAAGACACCTATGAAAATCTATGAAGATGCTTTTTTAATATAACTTTCAAATCAGACAAGTGCTATAAATAAGGAATCAACTTTCTAGCAATATAAAATTCTGTGTAGTGATTTTAAGTTCCTCAAAATGTTTCCTATTTATTATTTTATCTTTGGATAAATCTACAGAGGAGTAAGTACAGTGAATATTAACCTCATTTTATAGATTAAAAATTAAAACCCAACAGTTAAGTGACTATTTAAGATCTCAGAGGCAAAAAAAGAAAAACACTTCTCTAGCTAAATCAGCTATGGTGTTAGGATTAGGATTTAGGTGCACCGATTGCTAAATCATGGCTCTTTTTACCGTGCCACTTTGTGGCAATGTATCTTTTCTCAAACAAGCCTATCTGGTCAACAGAGTGTTCTCGTATTGCAGAAGTGGCACAGGATTCAGTACCACCTGGTTCCCTACGGAGATTAGGAGCTTCAAGGCTAGCTTCAAGAAAACCTTCCCACAACCCAAATGACACAAGTCATTTTAGCATGATCTATTGGGTTTCCTTGTTAGCCTTTCACTCTTGATAACAAGAAGCAGAATTTGATATACAGAACTCAGATGAAACGATGACTTCTGTGGTCCAGAAGTGAGTTATTAGAGGGACCACTTCCACAGAGGTTTATGGTTTCATTAAGGCCAATCACATGCATGTCTCTCTTACTTTTTTTCTTTCCTCAAATTGCTCAGCTTTGAGGATTTTAAAAAGCCCTGTCTGTTTAACTCTGGCCTTTCTGATATCTGAGATTTAATGACTCTCCAATTAAGATGCTATCTTGAATTCCATGTATATATGAGAAACCATGACTTATGTATGGGAATTTGGGTTTGGTGGCAGTTCCTCGAAAGCACATCTAAATCATGAAATAAAGCATTAAACTCAAGTGCAAAGTAATTTAACTTTTAAGAGGAATGTGCTATTCAGATAAAAGAAACCATAATGGTACGATCATTTACTTTTATATGTATAAACGTGTGAGGCTGTGCTGTCAGTTCCAGGTATCAGTTTAAGTAATGCATCTTCCAGACTGTTTCACAATCATTCTTCCATTGTTCCATAAATAGATTATGCAAATACAAGCTGTTAAACTAAAAGTTGTTGCAATAATATAACTGAATAAATCAGCAGGGCAATGTGAGAGGAATATACTTAGAAGACTAAGTATGAATGCTGACTTACCAAAATACATCCTTTGAAAATTCACAGATTTAAGATATCTAGTACTAAATAATGGACAAATAAGTTGGCTAAAAGTCAAATTTTGTTCAATGTACCATGGACCTGCTAGAAGGCCACATGAAAATGGAGACCTGAACATTTGTAGAAAATATACTAGAATGGAAGTCCTCAGAGAATTAAAGGTGCTGAATATAGTCTCACCTTACGATGATCTGACTCAACTTGAAGATGGTAATGAAATGAGTATTATTACTGAATTTAATCCATTAAATTCAACAAGTCAGGGTCCAAAGAATCTACCTGGGGCCTACATGATCTCATTTAACTCCAGTAAACCACATCGTGGTACATTTTTTACTCTACTTTGGAAATGTGTCCAGAGACTGTTCTCTCCCATTAAAGATGGAATGCTTAATTACTACTTAAATCAATATTATATTTTGGCCTCAGATCTAAGACTCCTCTTTTCAAAACAATCTTCTAATAACACAATTTGCTATCCATCTGCCAATATCTTCACCATTATGCCTCTCTTTTTAAGAAACATCATATAGTTGTGCCTTTGATGCCAACAAGCGTCCAGTGCATACCACACCATCAGCACCAGGCAGTCTTCATTTTCAAGCAATCTCTTAATTGACTACAGATTTGGTTCCTTTAGAAATCCAATCTCTGGAACCATATTAAGGGTATGACTGCCCCCTGAGGTATTGAAAACTGAATTATTTACCTTTCTTTCTCCACATTGATCTTAAATGTTGTATCCCTTTGTGCTCTGAGAATCATATCTCTTCGGAATAGACATAGTTTCATTGTTCAAAACGGAGACCATTTACCTCACTTGGTCCAAGTGTACAGAAATAAAGAAATCTGATATTGCTTAGTTTCCCTGTTTTTCACCAATACCAATAATACTAAGTTCAACGTTTATGGACTATAGATTTCCCCTGTTTTTACTGTGGTTTTGCAAGGTAATTGAATAGAGACCTGTATGGGTCAAAAAATTACACCTAAACAACTTTAGTTTCATATCTAGTGCAAACAGCCAGGTTCCAGTAATATTTAATATCCTTCATTGTTATATCTTTAAATCTTACCACGGCAAGGAAATGTGAAAATCCTTAAACTGCCGGCCTCAGTGTTCCCATGTCAACTGGCATATGCTCAGGTCGGAGATCCTGCCAAAAGTCAAAGGAAACATTTATGAGACAGAGCCTGATAGACGATTATTTTAATCCTGCATGTCCAGCACTGCCCGCAAGCTTGGTTTATGAATGCCTGCTGCTGCTTTAATGATAAGACCTCTTCAACACAGCTGAATGCAGTGAGTGCACGAATGGATTTTCTTTTTCTTTTTTTTTTCCCCTACCGTAACTAAGAGACTGATTATTGATCTCCACCTGGATGTTCCTATTGAGAACAGGCCATTCATGAATACAAGCAGGAAGAATAATGGTGCACTGCATGGGCAGTTTTAATAAACTGCAATAGGGACACAGTCTCTGTGGGAAAAAAAAGAACCAATCCAATCTTAATGTAGCATGTGCTTACATGACTAGAAATTCTGTGGGCATTCTATAGGCCAAGCATCAGAGAGTCCAGAGCTCCTGGGCTTTGACTCAGTGCCACGTCAGAGTGAGTATAAGACCCCAAGGACACCCTATATGCCTACTCGAGGGAAGCTCCTAAGTCCTCTCTATTGCCCTTAGAACAGAAGCTCTGAAGGCTGGAATGGACGGATCTGACCACACAACTGGAACAGAGGGATCTGAACCCAGATGTGGCTATACAGAAACGCAAGGGATGTGAGCCCATTGGGAGACTCGAAAATCCAAAACCTGAAGTCAAGAGGGTGAAAAGGAGATGAAAAAAAGAACTAATTAGTACAGGCCACCTTCGGACCCAGCTAAGGAGAAAACCTTTTCTGTTTTAGCCAGCCCCTTCTTGTGTTATCTGGCTACAGCTGACATAAGTCAAGCACTGAATTTAGCAGAAGTATATGCAAGAGGAACAACAGCTGTGATATTTAAAAGGGGAGCTGGCTTTTTCAAGATCAGACACTGCCATCAACAAAGCAAGTGAGTAAGGCTTGTCTGGAGGGCAGATATAAACCCAAACTTGTTCCAGTCGTGTTGAGATGCTTTCTGCACAAATGAAGTTATTAAGCCAAAAAAGCCACAGGCGCGCTTTCCAACACATATAATTATGTTTCTTTTTAACATCTGATTCCAGCACCTACTTTGAGTACTAAAGTGTAGCATAAAGGCTTTAAACCTGAAATCCAAGGACCTCTCCCCTTAAAACAGTTTGCAAATTTTATGTGTTCTGTTTGTGAAGTATGTGCGCTCATCCTATCTCCCGCTCCCAGAAGGTCCACAGCTTTCATCGGATTTTTAAGGTGGACTCTGACGCATAAAAGGTGAAGAACTTTTGGATTGGCAGTCTGAGGATGGTGGTTCTAATCTTAGCTCAGCTTCTAACTGGTTTTGTGGCTTTCAGCAAATGGCTTCCCCTCGCTACACCTCAGTTTTCTTATCTGTGAAATGAGAAAGCTGAACTAGAGAAATCCAAATACACTTCCAGGTCAACAAATCTAGGAAATGCCCCTAAAACTGGGAGGATTGAATTGGAAGATATCTTGCCCTGTCTGTTGGCCTAATCTCCTTATTTATGGGGGAGAAAATGAAGCCCAGAGAGGTTTTCATACAATACCTATGGTGAAGAGCAAGGATTGAACCCAGAATTTCCAACTCATACACCCATTCACTCTTCATTCTAACACACACGATGTTTGTAAAGCTCTATTCCCAGCTCACAGTTTTACTTATTGGCCGAGGGAGCGTTTCAGCCAGGCTTTCCCTGTCTTGGCTGGGATAGGGGTACAGTGTGTCCTTTGGGGTTCTCTCCCAGATTTTCTCAGGGAGAGCACATATGCTCGGGTCCCAGATAATTGTGCTTTCACACTCACAGCTGTAAGACAGACAAGAGAAAGCTGTCCACAAAAAAATAATCAGCATTTGCGAAAGTGCTCTGGGGTAGCTTCAGGAAGTGTTCCAGGAAAATTGCTATTATCAAAAGATCACTAGGTTCTCTCCTCCTGGATCCTATTCCACACTCAGACATTAATATTTTAGGTACATCGGTGATACTCATTTACTCATCCAAAGTTCAATAATCAGCAAGTACGCCTGGCAACAACAGACTGAGTCCTTGCTTTCATGCAGATTACTGTCCAGCAAGGAACGATGGCCTCCTGGAATGTCTGCTGCAATCCTGCCTGTGTGCACCGAGAGCCAGGGGCAAGCACCGCCTCCCCAAGAGAGGGCTCATGCTTCCTTTGAGTTGCCCTTTCTCATTTATAAACACAGCTCAAGAGAATCTCTATTACTTTACTGTGAACCAGTTTATCCAAATACCTTTTGTTAAACCCAATAAAGCATGAGGCTCTGTATAGTCTTTCCTCATTCTGTCAATTCCTATTTGCTTATCAAAATCCTACATATTCAAAAACACCTAGATCAAATTCTTCCTTCTCAATCTACCAATATGACTTTATTACAGCTGCCTAAGAATGTACAGAGCAACTTCATTTATTCTCCTCTTACAGCACTTGAAGTACAGAAATGTTAAACCTTCACAAGTACACAGGAATTTTAAATCACTGAGTTCATTTTATCCATAAAGAAAGAGTGGTCTGGAAACACAAAGTCGCCAAGTTAATTGTTCATGAATTATTACAAATCAAAGGGAAATAACAGGAGAGTACATTTTTGTTTAGCATTTGCTCTGTGCTATGTTCTTTGTAAGATGTTTCAAATACATGATTTCATCTAATTCTCAGAAATGTCTTGCTCAGTGGATATATTATCATCCCCATCTACAGATGCAGTAAGCAAGTCTCAGAGGGAATAAATAACTTAAACCAGGTCAGACAGCTGCCAAGTGGTAGCTGGCAGGAGGTGGGTTCAAACTCAGCTCTGTCTGAGGATGCCAGACCACGCCAAAGGCAGTTCTTGTCCCCCCCACCCCCTCCGCCCTCTCCACTTCCACATGAGGGGATGAGAAGAGGAAGTGGTGGCATTTACTAAGAAAGGGGATTCAGGCAGCAGCCCCAGTGATAAACAGCAAGTCCCTGACAGCTTGGTCAAGGGCCCAATCTACTGACTACTTCTGAGATCCACCCTCCCTCCCCTACGAAGTGGCAGTGAGGATGGAGAAAGGCACGAGAGCACCATCTCTGTGGGAAGGAAAGCAATGAAGACTAGCAAAATCTGAAAGTACCCGAGCTTCTGGCTGCTTATCAATCAAATGGGCTCTGGCAATCCTGTTCAGTCTTTAAGCTCCAGGGATGATAGTAGCTCAGTAGTTGTAAAATATAAAAAACTGTAGGATTCCGCCTTGTACACATCACTTTCAAAGGGAAGAGAGAATCTCCCAGTCCTTATTTCCAAATACTATCTACCTTCTACGCACACGAGGTATTGTGCAGTTTTTCACACCAAATGGTGGACAAGAACGGGGCTCCATGGGTGAATGCAGCTATTCCTCTGTGGATCAGTACCTTGAAGTATATCTACTTCAGGCGGACTTTCCCCAAAGGTTCTTGTAACTGTGACAGCCTAAGTACCTCTAAAATAATGATAATAACCACACTTTCTGGATATTTGGAATTTTTCACTTTACAAAGTACTTTACATGCACTATCATTTAATTTCCACAGAAACTATATAAAGTGAATAGGACAGTCATTATTAGTCCAACTTTAGAAATAAGGAAGTTGAAGTTAAGTGAAGTAATGTATAATTACAGAATCAAGATAATGTGTTAACAATGTAAAAACAATACAATTTGTACTTATTGAGGGCCTGCTAGGTGTCACACACCACTGCAAAGATTGTGTAAATCTGCTCACTTCATCTTCATAACCACTCCATGACATAGATATTATCATCTTCAGACAAAGGATAAAAGAGGGTAAAATGGTTTTCCTAAGGTCATACAGCAAGTTAATACCAGAGCTAGGATTCAAATCCATGTTTAAGTCAAAGCCCAGCGTCTCAACCCAAATCTGACTGTGAGTCTAAATAAGGCAATCTAATTTCCAGAAATGTCCTTATTGCCTGAGTATACAGATTCACTAGCCTGCCATGCCTTGCCTTTCTTGGACATTCTGTGTCCTCTTTGTCACACTTTAAGACACAGAAAAATTCAAGTCATTGGTAACTTGCAGTCAAAATTCTTCAGTATTACTCTCCATAATCCAGGTAGTTGGGACAAAATGATCTATTTCAGAGTAGTCTAGCTACCTCATTTTGTTTCCCTTGCTGTGTTCTTGAAGACTGAGCTCTGTTGCTCTTCTCACTTTCCCCTTTAGCTACTGATGGTTACCTGCCTACATATGTGCAAAGCTGTATATAGCACATAATGAGAACGCTCAGAAAACCTTTTCCTTACCCCTTTCAACGGTTCAGGAAAAAAAAAAATTAAACTGACGAACTGTAGCAAGAAGATAGAAAAGAAAAGATATGTGAAAGCACTTTCCTTTCAAAGAGCGACCGGTTCTCAGGTCCCCTTGCATATGGCGCCAGTGTGAGTGAAAATGTGGCAATACTTCAGGAATGCTGTAGGGCAGGTGTCTCTGCATACATATGCATAATGTCCTTTTCACACTGTGGAGCTACCAGATGCCTAGTTCTGCTTGGAAGGGGCCTGGTAACCCACTTGAAATCGTGAGGATTCATAATTCATTTACGCAAGCTGCAAAACCCCTCTAGATGACATCTCCTGCCCTGAAGAATGATTGAGAGAAAGATGTAATAGAGCCGAAAATGACAATGAAATATTAGCAGCGCGGCAGAGTTTATATGAGGCCCCCAGCTAGATGAGAGAATTATGCAAGTCAAAAGAAGAGCCTTCAGGCAATGACAGGCAAAAACAAAGGAAGAATGTCTAGGTGTCAAAGACTAATTTTGTTGCTATGGGGAAGGCCCTGAGGCATTGATTCATTTCATAGGCAGGTATGCAGCCCTCTACCTTGAATTCTCCAAGGGCTGGGCAAAACCACTCCTCCATTTACATTTGACCTCTAAAATTACTTGGTGCTCTGAAGAAGTGTTTCAGGGTGAAGATGGGTAGTTAGGATGGACCCAGGCTCTGCCTGAGGTGGAACTTTAGGCTCTGATCCTGTTTTCTCCTGGCACCATCCACCTCCAATCAAATCCTTCCCCATTCGCTCTCAAAATTTTTTTCTGAAACACCAAGCTCTTGCCATCTCCCTCTACTCCCTTACCTGCCTCCCACTCAGGGGGGAGATCCCTGCTCCATAGAAGAGAATACAAAGCTCTTTAAAATCCTGCCCTGCTTTTTCACCTCTTGCCGCATGGAGCTTCTTGCATCTCCCAAAATGCTTTCAGTTTACTGTGCTTTTGCCCTGCTGTCCCCTCAACGCCTTCCTCACTTCTCCACTGGGCATACTGCCGACTCATTCTCTAAGGAACAGCTGCCACATAACTAGCTGGGTGAAGACTTTCTCAGCCTCTAGGAAGGAGCTAGTCATTCCCTCTGCTGTATTCTCATGATACCTGGCACTCATCTCTACTTGACCACTTTGCACCCTCCACTAGAATTATAGTTTACAAGGTTTAGGCTGCACAAAACTAGGGATTTCTGGAGGGCAAGAGCAATGCCTATAAATATACCTTTTTATCCTTTATACAGAGCAAAGTGCCTGAAATATATTTGCTTAAGAAATATGTGTTGATTGGAAAAAAAAAAATGAATGAATGCCTCCCTCATTTCCCTCCCATGTGCTTTTAGTGATTCAGCATGTGATTCTTTTTTTTAAATAAAAAAATTATTTATTTATTTATTAACATCTTTATTGGAGTATAATTGCTTTACAATGGTGTGTTAGTTTCTGCTGTATAACAAAGTGAATCAGCTATACATACACATATATCCCCATATCTCCTCCCTCTTCCGTCTCCCTCCCACCCTCCTTATCCCACCCATCTAAGGTGGTCACAAAGCACAGAGCTGATCTCCCTGTGCTATGTGGCTGCTTCCCACTAGCTATCTATTTTACATTTGGTAGTGTATATATGTCCATGCCACTTACTTTTGAAACACTCCAGTGGTGATACTGGAGAATAAAGGCAACTACAGAAGGCAACAGATCAGAGTACTGCCTTGGCATCTTTGTTCTGAAATCTCTCTCTTTGGCCAATTTCTTCTTTCCTATAAGTGACACCCCTCTATTATGATGCTAGGGTTTTCTCAGGTCACAGTATTAAAGCTCCCAGACAGAGTTAGTACTGTATGCTGCAAAGAGCTGGAGCTTTGCGATCAGATAGTCCTTGGCTCAAATCCAGGTGTGGTCTTCAGTAGTAATGCGAGCTGGAGGAAGGTTCAGAATCTAGCTGAATTTCAGGTCCCCCCTTGGTAAACTGAGGATGAATTCCTACCCTATAAGGCTGTTGTGAAGATCAAATTAAACTGTAGCTGCCAAAAACATGGCTCACTGTACATTCTTAATAAATAGTAACATTTATTTTTACATCTTTGGCCTCTAGAGTAGAGATTATCCTTTATGGGGCGGTTAGAAGGTGGTTTATATACTAGAATCATCTGGGATGACTTTCCAAACTACATCCCCACTTTCCTTTCTAGAAACACTCGTGTGGTATACTATCACAACTACAGATTGAAGTATGTTTTCTTTCTCAGGAGTTATCAGACAGGAAGGAGATTGAGAATCACTTCTCTAGAACACACCCTGGAAAGTTTTGCTCTTTACTTCACAGCTATAACTCTAACTGGGACCCTAAACCTCTCACCCTGAAACTGTTATAGTATCTTCCTAGCTGACCTTTTTATTTAGACATTTTCCTCTTGCCAATTCATCCTATATATAATAGCAAACATAATCTCTCAAACTCCAGAAAGGCAGAGCAATCTTTTGATGAAATGGACACCTCAGGAGTCCCCACTGGGAGAGGCAGGCACCTTTCCCCCAAACACCCCCTGCATGCTCTTTCATACCTTTGTGCCTTTGCCTATGCTCTTGCTTCCAACTGAAGGGTCCTTCCCTTCCCTTCCTAGTCTCTGCTCCCCCAAGTTGTAGAGCTAAATAATTTCTACACATTGTGTAAGACAAACTCAAGTAGCGCTAACAGTCCCCTCCTTTGTGCCACCACAGGACCTAGCACACCTCTCTTATTGCATTCATCACACTGTTACTAGTTATTAGTTCACAATTTTTTTTGCTGTACAAAATTGTGAATTCTTTAAAGGGAAAAACTGTGTCTTAATTATTCATGTATCTCCCCATAAAGTAGATACTCACTAAATTTTTATTGAACTGAATTAAATTGAACTGAGATGAATCCCTGTTCATGCTCCATTTAAGCATTTAACTTGCTACTGCCAACTGCTAAGCTCTACATATGTGTGCATGTATATCTGCATTTCTGGTGTTTTCTCATCACTTTCATGTTTTTCCCCAGGGGCTTCTCAGACAAAGATTATGTAAAAAAGAAGAGTTGCACATTTACTGGTCAAGTTCATTTCAGAACCCAGGGAGGCTGGGCAAACTCTCCAGCCAACACGGGGATTGTGAAAAAAGGCTTTGTTAAAACATCCTGTTGCTTCCTCTTCACTAAATCCAAACTCCCTCAGGTAGACGGCAAGATGGCACTGCCAACTTGACTGAAACTCCACCCAATCTAACTGCCTGGACTGGCCTAGAATGCATAATTGTTTCTCTCTGTGACTGTCCTGCAAACAGGACAGGATTCTGTTCTCACATGTCTCCCTCTCTAGTGGGTGACACTGCTGCAGGCTGGTTTTCCTGTGTATTCACACTTCTGTGATGGATGTGTTAGGGCTCTTGGAGTCCCAGAATCAAGCTTATTCCTTGATTCAATGTTCATTCATTCATTCATCAAACATTTACTGACCCTCTTCCTTTTGTCACATGCAGTGGTAAGTCCTAGGGAAATAAAGACACATAAGAAAAAGAGTTACCTAGGATGGGGAGAAGACAGAACATGAACAAATAATGACAGTAAAATAAGACAAATGGAAAATAGATACTTGTGCATAATGTCAAAGGGGCCCAGTGAAAGTAGATAAAGAGAGGCTGATGTCTTTTCCCACTTGTAAACTCTGCAAAGAACCTGAGTGCACTCAACACAGACATCTTACTCAGTCCCTGAATATTCCCCATGAACCCAAAGACTGTGGAGAAGAGTGCTAACCCTTTGACAGAAATTCCTGGGTGGCTCTAAGAGCCCAAATTTCCCCTCTGAAGAGCTATCATCCCATCCTCAGAGAGACCTGTATTGTGCTAACAGAAGAGTGGTGCTGTCACATTGCAGCATCTTAAAATCTCTGTTCTCCAATATATGTAACTTCATGACTTTGACCAAGTATAAGATGCAGAACGTAACTAAGAAGGAAATACGGTTAAGTCATATTCCAGAAGAACCTTCAATAAAATCCTACTCCAGGTCTAAATCTACAACCGTACTGTCCAGTACATTAGCCACTAGCCACATGTAGCTCTTTAAATTTAGATTATCTAAAACTAAATAAAGTTAAACTTACAGTTCTGCAATTGCATCAGTCACGTGCCATGATTTCAACAAGCACATGTGACTAGTGGCTACCATACCCGACAGGTATTGAACACTTTCATCATCACAATTATTTTCTAAAGGACAGTGCAGCTCTAGAAAATGATTTGAATTTTTTATTCATGGATTCATTTATTTTATAATTTTATGACTTGCTTACTTTGTAAAAGACTCAATTCTGAGTTCTGGAGCAGGCAAAGATAAAAAGCTAAAAGTTTTCTGTTGTTGAAGGGCTAACCATTTGGTGGTAAAGACAAATATTTAGTAGAAAGAAAAAAACTGGATATTGTGCAATGGGGGATATGAGGGCACGGAGACAAAACAGCCTAATCTTGCCTAAAGTAACAGGAGACCTCAAAGAGAGGGGACAGGATGTGATTCTCAGGGGATGAGTAGTTACCTTCCTAATTTAAAAAATGGAAAGGGCACTGGAGATGATGAGAACAGTATATGCAGTCACAAGGCATGGAAGAGCTTAGCATGCTGCAGGTGTTTAGTATTACTGAAGTAGAGTGTAAACTTTTGGAAAGTTGGGTGAGAACAGGCTGGCAAGGTAGATGCCACAGTGTGCTAAGAGGTTTTGGGTGAGCAGGTGGTGGGAGGATGGGAGGTCACAGACCATATACACGGTAACTAAGAACACTGAAGTTATATAAAGCCGGATTAGACTCAAAATTTGCCACTTGTAGCTTTATTTGGCAAGTTTTAAAGTCTCATTGAATCCCATCTTTCTGTAAAACGGTGTTACTAACACTGCCAACCTTTTATGATTATTGTGTGGATTAAATGAGACCACGTGCTTATCAGTGCGTGTGGCACATGTTAAATAATCAAAAATGAAAATAACTAATTTATTCTATAAGGAACATGGAATCAACAAAGCATCTGAGCAGAAGTATAAAATGATGATACTGTATAGAGAAATGACACAAGACAATCAGCGATATCAATAATAATTTTAAAATGGCTAAAATTTACAGAGTATTTTACTACATGTAAAAGTGTGATTCCAAGTGCTTTAAGTAAGTTAATTTATTTAAATCCTCTCAACAACCCTATGAGGTAGGCTACCATTACTTGCTCCCTTTTATAGATGAAAAAACAAAGGCACAAGGTTGTTAATTTGTCACACAACTACTAAGTGACAGGCCGGGATTCAAACCCAGATGTCAGGCTCTTGAATCTACACATTCAGCTTCTGGGTTCTGCTTCTGTTAGAAATTCTTTGACAAAAGTCTGCCTGATTTTATATCGAATTATTTTCCACCACAGCATGGCCTCAAAATAATTTTATTTAAGTACAGATCTTTAAAAAATTTCTCGGGCTTCCCTGGTGGTTGGGGGTCCGCCTGCCAATGCAGGGGACACGGGTTCGTGCCCCGGTCTGGGAGGATCCCACATGCCACGGAGCGGCTGGGCCCGTGAGCCATGGCTGCTGAGCCTGCGCGTCCGGAGCCTGTGCTCCTCAACGGGAGAGGCCACAACAGTGAGAGGCCCACGTACCGTAAAAAAAAAAAAAAAAAAAAAAAATTTCTTATACCATGAAAACCAGAAGACAGTATATGTGTTCTAGAAATATTCCATAGATGATCATCTGGATAGAAATGGGCAAATGCTTGATAAAGTGTGTATCATTAGAAAGGTAGGTTCAAAATCTCCTTGGATAATCGAGACTTGACTATAATTCACAGCATCCTCATCAACAGTGAGCCTGTAACAACTTTTCATAAAAGTCAGCTTCCGTTTTAGAAAATGGGGCTAATGTGTGCCTCAGAGGTTTGTAAGAAATATTAAGTAAGAGAATGTGTAGAAAGCATTTTGTACTGTGTGTGGCACACAGAAATAGTTCATTCAGAAGTAGCTTCTGCTGCTACAATTTTTGTTCTTTTAATTAAAGTGTCATCTTCTAATACAAGGTCTGCTGAGTCTTGAAAAGCCTTTCCTAAGATTCACTTGAACTCTCTTAAACATCTTAAGGATGGACAGAAGGGTATCATAGATATGAAATTCTTCAAAACAAACACATCCCAGTCTATGACCTAAATTCCAACTCTCCTTATAGAAAACTTTCTCTGATTCAGTTTCAGCAACACTTTTAAAAACGTCCCTGTTTATACCCAAACTGAGCCCAGACGAGCCCAAAACAACATTTTCATTGACTGACCTCAGCAAAGGCCTCATCTCTCAGGGAAGTTCTTCCAAATGTCTTTTCTTCTGATATTCTGTCCTTTAGTTTGACGTTCATCCTCATATAATTCCACTTTAATGGGGGAGATGATATAATTATGCTTCAAATTTGTTTCACTCCTTTAGAGCCCAGCCTCTCCCCATGGGGCCTTGTCTAGCATGACCATGTTTCTCCCAGTATAAGGCACTGGCCTGGGTCTCAGCATCGGTCAAGACGGCATGTTCTTCCCTGTTGGTGTTGGCAAGCAATAATTGTTGGAAGCACATATCCTCAAACCACCGAAAGCAAATTGTTCTTTTTTTGGTCTTACAAATTTGGTAGAATCAGAAAGCAGATGTAGGGCATCATCCAGGAAGCCAGAGGAGTTGAAATCCAGGAGGTCAGGATTTGGGAAGAGAAGAGGTTCAGGTGGTTGACTGATATATAGTTACCAAACCCTGAGTTGAGAGAAATTCTTGGAGAGATTCAGCAGAAGGGCTGGTAAGAGAACCAGGAAGTTGAATGTTGCTTTGGCACTTGATTAAAAGCAGATTGTTGGGAGCTGAGTTGTCATGGGAATCTCACTGGACTAGAAAGCTCACTGTGGGTTTGCAGCCTAGAATTATCAGCTATGTGACCTTGAGCAAATCACTCAACCTCTTTTATTCTCTGTTGTTTTTTCACCACTAAAATGCAGATAATAATTGAAAATAGAAACTGCAAAGAGATTTTCTTTTTTTAACTGAGAAAATGTATAACAGTTCATATTTTTTTAAGTGTCTATAAATGTATACACTATTCTCACATAAAGAATTTATGTGATTATTTTTGGCAAGACTAGTGGCTCAAAAATGTTGACTAAAACATTTTCACACCAATCTTTCAGTGGTATATAGCAATGGCCACTTTATTTATTTTTGCAGTACGTGGGCCTCTCACTGTTGTGGAGCACAGGCTCTGGATGCGCAGGCTCAGCGGCTATGGCTCACAGGCCCAGCCGCTCCGCGGCATGTGGGATCTTCCCAGATTGGGGCACGAACCCGTGTCCCCTGCATTGGCAGGCGGACTCTCAACCACTGCGCCACCAGGGAAGCCCACACTGGCCATTGTTAAAGCACAAAGAGGTTCAGTATCTTTGTCAAGGTTATACAACTGGTAAGTTTAGCCATGGAGTGTGGCTCCTGAGCCCATGCCCCTAATCATTAGAGTGTAGTTCCTCCCTAGATGAGGGCCCTTACAGTCACTGTGGTTTACCTGAGTTCCAAGGGCAAAGGTATCAGGTTGGCTCCTGAAAGGTTGATGATAACTACTCAGAGCCATCACCTGATGCCAGAACCCCTACAGCAGTGGCCACAGCATCACCCAACACCACTTCCTTGTTCTCACTTCTGAGTCTTCACACATGCCCTTCCCTGTGTCTAAAATTATGAAGTCTTCCCTCTTCTGTGCCAAGCTATATCTCTCCAATCCTTTAAAATTTAAAACCATAATTTGAAAAGATACCTGTACCCCAATGTTCATTGCAGCACTATTTACAATAGCCAGGACACGGAAGCAACCTAAATGTCCATCAACAGAAGAATGGATAAAGAAGATGTGGTACATATATACATAATGGAATATTACTCAGCCATAAAAAAGAACAAAATAATGCCATCTGCAGCAACATGGATGTCCTAGAGATTGTCATACTGAATGAAGTCAGACACAGAAAGAAAAATACCATATGGTACTGCTTACATGTGGAATCTAAAAAAAGGGTACAAATGAACTTATTTACAAAACAGAAGTAGAGTCACAGATGTAGAAAACTAACTTATGGTTACCAGGGTATAAGGGGTGGGGATAAACTGGAGATTGGGACTGACATATACACACTACTATCTATAAAATAGATAACTAATAAGAACCTGCTGTATAGCACAGGGAACTCTACTCAATACTCTGTAATGGCCTATATGGGAAAAGAATCTAAAAAACAGTGGATGTATATATATGTGAAACTGATTCTCTTTGCTGTACACCTGAAACTAATGTAACATTGTAAATCAACTATATTCTAATAAATTTTTTAAAAAAATGTTAAGATTTTATGAAGTCAAATCTGTCAATATCTTCTTTTGGTTTCTGCATTTCTGTGTCTTAATAAAGGCTTTCTTGTTTAGGGACAAAATAACATTTTTATTTTCTTTCAATGATTTTAGTATTTTGCTTGTTTACCTTGAGGACTTTGATCCATCTAGAATGTATTTTGAGTAAGTTAAGTGGACAGAATCTTTGTCTCTTTGGATAGTAATTTGATCCAACACCATTTCCTGAATTATTCAGCCTTTCCTCCCCAGATTTATACTCCCTTTACCATACACCAAAGAATGTTCCATTTTTGTAAAGTTTTTATATATATATATATATATATATGTTTTAAAATAAGGCACATTCTGTAAAATTTTAATTATAAATTTAAAAATTTGAGTATAGTATTTAAATAGTCCTTGTTCAAAGAGTTGAGTGGATATTCAATAAATATGGCTGTTGATCATAAAAAATAAAATAAAATGAAATAAAATTCTCAGCTGAAGCCTCATGGAAATGGGGAGTAGGAATTATAATGTTTTTCATCAGCATTTCATGATATTGAAAAGAAAACAACAATAACAAAAACCCTTGTTCATTTTATTGGCATAGACACAGACTCTAGGACCCTTGGTCCTACTCTGAAGATGTACAAAACACAAGCAGAAGTTCAGGGATTTATAGCATCAAAAGTGAGGCATCTGTGACTTTAGATGGTTTGAAAGTATATCTTATCTGATAGTAGCCAATAAAGCAGGTGACAGTGCCAGATCAGATAAGAATAAAGAACATCTCCAGCCAGAATTAAAAAGGCTATTTTGGGATATGTCAAAAGGAGTAAAGCTAGATTGGAAATGACTGCAAAGGTGATTAAATACGTGAGAACAAAGAGAACACTTCCTGAGTTCTAGCTAAGAAGGGGAAAATTCTTAATCATCTTTTAATTGTACCTCATAATTAGCCAAGTCACAAATGCCATGGTTGGGATTAAAAGATTTTTCATAAGGCAGAAACTGTCATGGATTTTTTGCTAGGGAAAGAGCTCATCGTTGGGGGATGGAGTGAGTGCTGAAGCCTTTCAATCTGTGTAACGATTTGAGAAAGCAGGCCTTACAAGCATATTTGTCCATAACGCACATTTTGAAAGATACTGTTCTTCTATTTTTGCTTTTTCCCTTTTCCAAAGGAAATGAAAAACAGTGATGGAAATTTTTCCAGGGGAACAAAATCTCAACAAACAGTGAAGCAAATAGCCACTGGAAATTGCTTATGAAGCTCTTAGAGATAATGGCTATATGATATCATAGTTATGTTATAATATCTTCAATGACAAGCGGTAAAGAGTAAGAAAATGCTGAAGTTATATTTGAGTGAGTTACTCCAGACTAAATATTCTTAATTCGTATTACAGAAGGCATGGGAAACAGGTTAATTACTTACAGAAATGAAACAATAAAATCACCTCTAACAAGCATGCATATAATATATCAATGTATAATTGGTACAGCCACTATGGAGAATAGTATGGAGGTTCTGTAAAAAACTAAAAAATAGAGCTACCACATGATCCTGCAATCCCACACCTGGACATATATTTGGAGAAAAACATGGGGCTTTCCCAAGTACGCTGAGTTTGTCACTGACATGTCCTTTGTGGAGACCGTAGAAATTATGCCTATATTGTTGTTATTACGAGAGATATTGGCTCTTGGGGGCACAAGACTTTGAAGCATCTGCCCAGTATAGACCTTGAATCCTTACAGCTGACCTGTGCTGCACAGAATTCTGTGACGGCTCCCAATAGAAGATAAACGTCTGGGGCTGCCCCTGCTGGCATGCTAGGTTTCCCATCCAGATCCTTCTAAATGAATATGATGTTGAATATCTTCTATGGCAATCTTGTGGGTCTGAATGTTTAGCTGAGCCCAAGAAAACACTCTGAAGACACTGCTGGATATTTCAACTTAGTTTTTTGACCACCAAAGCATATGCTTGAAGGCTAAGAGTATGATAACATTAGAGTAACAAAGGTTCTGGATCTGTTCTGGATCTGGAACTGTGACTGCTTATGGAATACCAGAATTCTCCCCTGCTTATATGTGTTTTCCCATTTCCTTGAGGGAGACATTTCTGCTGCTGCTGATTCTTCGGAACTGGTAAAGTCATTTGTGGAGGCCAGCCAAAGATTTCTTGATTAGAATCAATTCGTAAGTGTAGTCTTCTCAATCTGCCATATGCAGATGGCCAAACAGAACAGAAACACAGATCTGCCAGACAGGAGTTTCTCCCCAGAGACACACTTAGTGGTCGGCTGAATGGCAAAGGCAATCAGAGATGTTCCTCATTTTCATTAGAAACCTTTGCTTACCCTGGTGGCAACCTGTCTCAACTGGGGTTCTTGGAGAGAATTAAGCTCTAATGCACTTGAAGCATCTATGTTAGTTCCCTATTGTTGCTGTAACAAATTACCATGAAATTAGTAGCTTAAAACAACATAAAGTCAGAAATCTGAGATAGGAATCACTGAACTAAAATCAAGGTGTCTGTCGGCAGGGCTGTGTTCCTTCCAGTTGCTCCAGGGGGCATCCATTTCCTCGACTGTTCCAAATTCTAGAGGCTGCCTGCATTCCCTGGTTCATGTCCCCTCCTCCATCTTCAAAGACAGCAGCATAACATCTTCACATACATTTCTAACTCTGACCCTCCTACCTCCTGCTTTGACTTGCGGGGACCCTCGTGATTATATCAGCTCACCCAGGCAATGTGGGATAATCTCCCCATCTCAGGATCCTTAACATAATAACCTCTGCAAAGTTTCTTTTGCCATGTATAGTAACAGACTCACAGGTTCCAGAGATTAGGGAGTGGACATCTTTGTGTTGGGGTCATTACTCTGCAACCTTTGTTTATAATAAATTAATTTCTCTCTTATGCAACTAAAATGGCAGTAGTTATGTATCATCCTCAGAAGAACTGAGAAAACTGTCACTCAAATCATTTTAGTGATTTAGATGAGGAACTTCCATTGTGAAAGAGTGCTTGGTAAGAATAATGCCTTAAATGAACAGGCAGTGAGACATTTTTAGTGATAGTAGTTTTATAAATTCTTTGAAAATTTGGATAGAGAAGCAAGCAAAGGAGGTAGGCATTGAAAATTAAATGTGAGCCCAGAAAGCATATGGTAGTGATTTTAAGATGCATTGTTGGGTAAATACATCTACAGAAGAGAGGGATATTGGGGCAACGAGAGTGGAAGAAAACGTGAATATGAATGGTTGATGTCCCTAAATTCCATCTTTTCTAAAAATGTGCAAGTTATGAAAGTTGTCTTTAATTTTTAAAAATCTAGCCTTTATTCTAATGACCTCTGCATACTTCAGTGGATACTCCCACAAGAAACATTCAGCAAAACATGCATGTGTATAGAAACCACACAATAGCTGGTTTCACTCCTCCCCCAAAAAAGAAAAAAAAAAAAATAGCTGTTTCTGTCCCCACATTTCATCTTGGGTCTCTTTGTGAAATGTGCAGTTCAATTTAGTGTTGACAGATCAATCCAGTGAGTGTGAGTTTATATACAATTCAGTATTAACTTCCAGCCAACTGTAAACCAAAGCACTCTAGTTAGACAAAGTCACCTCTTCCTAGTCGGCTTGACATTATCTTTTAACCAGTAATAGGAGCCAGTGTCTGTGGGATTGATCCTTATGATCATCACATAAGGTCCAGTAGGAAGACTGGAAGACTCATTACTGTAAGTTCTTATTTAGAGCTGAGTGAAGTTTTTGATATAAACTTTAGGCTACCTAATCTAGCTGCTAGAATGTTTTCCATCATAAGAAAGAGTTCTGTAGTGGTAGACAGGAGGCCTGGCTGTAGTCGTGGCTCTGCCAGTACCCAGTGTGTATGTGCCTGGAGAGCAGTTCAGATAGCAGGGGAGAAGCCAGCTGGCTGAGTGGGGTTACTGATGCTTATTTGGGGGAAACTTTTATGGGTAGAAGCAGGAGCTGCTGTCCAGTAGAGCACTTAACAGTACCTCACAATTTAAGAGGAAATACTTTCAGAAGAGAAAGGAGAGCAAAAGGGGTTAACCTGTCAGACTGGTAAACTGAGAAAGCAAGGACCAAATTCAGGAAGAAAAGCTCATGACAGACCCAAGAGTCCTCCTGAGAAGGAGGAGAATAAGGAAAAGAATTGGTCCATAGTAAAATCTGAGCTGTGAATGCACTCTTTGAAACCCTAGACTGCTTCTGACTCATGTCCCCACCCCTACCTCTTGATTATTAATTACAAGGGGAAGCTAACACAACAGACAATACAGAAAATGGAGGAAAAATATCAGTTTAGTAGGGGAGACAGATCCCAAAACCAGTAAAAAGAAAACAAAAATAACAAATTTATATAAATGCTATCAAAGGAGAAGGATACTTAGAGAATCACAGGAGGTTACTTTCTACTACTGTCTCCAGAATAGACCTTTCTGAGGAATTGATATTTAAGCTAAAATTAGAAAGAACAGCCCTGTGAAGACTCACAGAGCTTGAGGGAACTGTATTTGCAAAGGTCCTGAGGCAGGAAAGAGCCTGTCCTGTTTGAAGAACTGGGGAAAAAACAGTGAGGCTAGTTCAAGATGAATAATTGAGGTGAAGTTAGAAAGGCATATGTGGTAGATCACTCTTAGGCAAATATTCACTTCCTCCCTCGTAACCACTTCCATGGATGAAGATAGTTGTCTACTTCACTGTTGTTGGACTTGGCCATGTGATTTGCTTTGGCTGCACAGTGGATGGGTGAACTCTGCTAACCCTTAACTTTGGCCTCAGCCACCATCACTTCTTTGGTCAAGGGATACTGCACATAGGATGCAAGAAGAGGTTTAAAATAAACGTGCCTGCTCAGTTGGGCTCACTCTGTTGCACTCTTGTCACTGTGATGCAAGAACATATCCTAGACAGTCCACTGATAGCAGGTGGATGAGAGACACGAGTGACTGACATGGATCTAACATGCAGCTTGGAGTCAAGACCAGCTGAGCCAGCCCTACCTAGTTCAGCCAACCTCCAGCTGATCTGCAGATGCTTGAGTGAGATTAAAGCATAGCTGTTTTAAGGGTGCTTTGTTATTCAGCATTTTTGGGGAATAACTGACAGAGTATAGAAGGGTCATCTTACAGAGCTTATGGGAAAAAAACTGAAGAGTTTTAAATCGAGAGTGATATGATATGAATTATATTTATTGCAGCTCACCTTGGCTTCCGTGAGAGGCCAGTGAGGAGGAAGCAGTTAGAATAGTCCATTTGGAAAGAATGGTAGCGATGCAGTAAAAGAGAAATGAATTATTTTAAATAAGTCTTGGGTGCAGAATCAACAGTACCGGCTAGTTATATTCTGAGAGAAAGGGAAGTGAAGAACTAAAGAGTGACTCCCAGGTTTCCAGCCTGGACAACTGGATAAAGAGTAAAACACTTTTGGTTTTCCATATTACTATTTTTTTCACAATAATAATGTAAATGGCTATACAGTCAGTTAGCATATCATAAATTACTTAATCATTATTTTGAACGTTGGTTTGTATCCAGTTTTATTCTTTCACCAAAAACTCAACACTTAACCTCTAAGTACAGGTAATTCTCATATATTTTAGATGTGGGAGGGGGTGTAGATTCCTAGAAATGGGATAACTGGGTCAAAGCATTCCAGTGGTGTCTTTTCTTTTTTCTCCAAAGAGTTCATTTCTTCCCATAGACAGGAAGTGAATGGGGAATGTGGAAGAAGCACATCCACAAACAGCAATGAATTTTGCTTTGGTGAAATGTCACAGCCTCCTTGAGGCTTCTAAGAATAGCAATAGCAAACCTTTATAAAATGTCCTGTATGCGCCAGACACTGTTCTAGGCACTTTATATATACATTAATGGATCTAACCCTCACAACAAGTCTATGATGTAGGTACTAATGTTATTCCCATTTTGCAAATAGGAAACCTGAGGCAGAGATGCTAAATAACTTGCCTCTAAGAGCATAAGCAACAATTCTGCAGAAATCACTGTCTCTATGGTAAGGATGATGCTGAAACATGTGTTACTTAACCACAGGTACCTTATTTGGACTTGTAGAAGAAATTGCTTCTCACTTTTGTACCAAATAATCCTTGTACTTATTCTAAAGAAATGCTAAATTTTTTAAAATTAATTTTTATTGGAGTATAGTTGATTTACAATGTTGTGTTAGCTTCTGCTGTAAAGCAAAGTAAATCGGTTATACATATACATATACCCATGCTTTCTTGTGGAATCTAAAAACATGGTACAGGACTTCCCTGGTGGCACAGTGGTTAAGAATTCACCTGTCAATGCAGGGGACATGGGTTCCAGCCCTGGTCCAGGAAGATCCCACATGCCGTGAAGCAGCTAAGCCTGTGCACCACAACTACTGAGACTGTGCTCTAGAGCCCGTGTGCACAACTACTGACGCCTGTGCACCTAGAGCCCATGCTCTGCAACAAGAGAAGCCACTGCAATGAGAAGCCCGCACACTGCAATGAAGAGTAGACCCCGCTCACCGCAACTAGAGAAAGCCTGCACGCAGCAACAAAGACCCAACGCAGCCAAAAATAAATAAATAAATTTAAAAAATGGTACAAATGAACCTATTTACAAAACAGAAACAGAGTCACAGATGTAGAAAACAATCTTATGGTTACCAAGGGGAAGGCGGGGGGAGGGATAAATTGGGAGATTGGGATTGACATATACACACTACTATATATAAAATAAATAACTAATAAGAACCTACTGTATAATCAATAAAGTAGTGACCTATATGGGCATAGAATCTAAAAAAGGAAATGACAAATTTTTAACTCATGAGTTTTGTACCAAGTAATCATGTGTTTCTCTAAAGCAAATGGTAGGATTTTACTGGACAGACTTTGATTAGATTTTACCTGGAAAATCTGGAGCCAAATGTCTAGCCCAGTTGTGGCAACTGTCTAGAGCTTTCTGCATGTTTATCCCCATTCCTATATCCCTGCTATGCCTCTGTCTATCATCTTTTCTCATTTACTTCTAATTTTAATTTATCCCATGATGGCTTTTATATATCTTGTAAGTTTCCTTAAATCCTTTTTGAAACAAAAAGAAATAGAAATAATAAGAGACAGATTCAGACAAGCTTTAAAAAAAGAATGTCAGTATAAAATCAGCTCAAACTACGTCTATAAATTCCACAGGGTCAATGTCACTGATATATGTTGTTTGTTTGTTTGTTTGCTTGCTTTTGACGTTCTTTGGCACTTCCAATTGTTTTAAGTGGTATCTTCAGTGAACTTGATCAGGAAACAAACGCTACCTGAAAGAGTCTTCCCTTTCCAACCCCTCTTCTGTTTGTTCCCTGAGAAACCTGGTGCAACCAAATAATAATAACAATCCTTAAAATACTAATGCAAATTTTTAAATAATAATAATGATATTTATTAAGTGTTTACTACTGTTCTAAGCAGTAAAACTTAGGCAGGCACTGTTCTAAGCACTTTACAACAAATTATGTTATTTACTCCTTACAACAATCCCATGAGGACCTCACTGCCATTATACACATACTACAGATGAAGACAAAGGTTTCAGGAGGTGAAGTAACTTGCCCAATGACACAGAGCTAGCAAATGGCAGATTTTCAGATTGAACCGAGGTTTGTTCAGCAACCAAGCCTGTATTATTAATTATGCAATATTTACATATATGCCTGGGATAATGAGCTCCCAATTTTCTTTAAAATTATTTCTATTTTTCTTTGTCACATTGTCGACCCTGATGTAACATTTATCTGAATCAATCTGTCAGGGGAAATAAATGAGCATTTTTTGAATCCCTCCTATATGCCAGGTACGGGACCAGGCACTTTAAACATTGTTCATTAATCCTCACAACAATTTCATGAGGTGGATATTATTGGTCATGTTTAAACTTGAACATACTGGGACTCAAAAAGGTTTAAGTTACTCATCCAAGATCACAAAATTAGTAAGGGTCAAAGCTAGGATAGAATCTGAATACCTTGAAATCCATGTTTTGTTTTGTTCTTTCCATGACTTTGGGAAAACTACAACTTTAATGCATCTCAACCTTCTCATCAGTAAAATGGAATAATAAGATTTGCCTTAAATTTCCTGGACAGTGTGCTCCAGGTTGACCATGTATAACAATTAGGTAGTAAAATGCTTTGAAAATTACTTCCCACTGCACTTTCTGGGTTACTATTAATGAAGGATTTCTGGTGTCCTAGGAGACTGCTTACCCCTGGGGATGTGGCCACAAGGCTAAGTGGCCCTGAATTAGTCTGATAAAGGGAAGCAATTGGGAGCAGGATGAACCACCCAAACAGCAGGGCCTGTGATCAGGCGCGTAATGGATGGCCTCAAAGTGCACGTGTGCTCATAATGACTGCCTGCAGGGGCAGTGCCACTGCTACTGCTTCCTTACTTCCTTATTCCCACCTCTACTGCATTTGTAAGTAGGTAAAAGACAGAGATAAATGTTCCTGTCTCAATACCCAAGCCCAGCTGGCCTGTAAGATAGTTTGATTCCATGAATTTAATTTGACTCATGATTTCTAGCTTTTGTGCCATTGCTTATGAGGTGGCCATAAGAACAGACCTTACAGATCTCCAACTACCGGAAGAGTGATTGACCAGGGTCCCCAGCTGCTGTCCACTGACACCCAGCACAGGCCTGCAAAAGGTCATGCTTCCCACAGGCTACTGCAGGGCTACCGAGACAGGTCCCAGCCTGAGAGACACAGACTCCTCTAACAGTCAACTTTGGCTGTAGAACTCCCTGTCTGAAGGCCTTGTTGCACATTCATTAGACTACAAGACAAGCTGGGACCTTCCTTCCCTCTCTCCTTCACTGGGGTCAGTCTTGGAAACTTCAAGGTCTGAAATTTCACCCAGACTCCCCTATATCTCTTCATTTTCACTCACAGGCATTTCCCCAAAAAAGAGCCTCATACGTTGAAATGCCCCGTGGGCGAATGTTTCTTGAAGGACTTGGACTAGCACGGTTTACAATGTTTCCCGCTGCTTAGTGTTCTCTTAATTCTACCCTTCCCACCGTTCCCATGAGCATTCATTGATTTCCCCCAAGCCCCTATTCCCAGTTGGAAGCTTTTCCTGCTACCACTTATCTTTACCTCTTTTAGGGTGCATAAGTTACTTTACCATAAATTATGGTTATCTATGTAGATATTTTATCTCCTCCACCAGATGTTGAACCCCTGAAAGTAATAGCAGCAAAACTTACTGACATATTATATCACTCTATGCCAGGCATTGTACTATGGGCTTTACATACATATCTACTTAATCCTCATCAACACATGTCGAGGTATACATTATCAATTTCATTTTACAGAGAAGAAAATTGAAGCCCAGAGAAATTAAATGACTTGTTCAGTGCTGCACAACTAGTTGGTAGTAGACCTTATTTTAAATTTTGGCTTTTAAACTAAATCTTGTGCTCAAATTATTATTCAATCCCTGTCAAAAGCCCTTGCTGATATAAAAAGTGCTAGATAACTAATCCTATTTCTTATCTTAACTCCTAGGAAGCAGAGGGCTAAATTTTATGCCCTGTTGGAGCAGATGTACTTTGCTTTGGGGTTCAGGTACAGTTGTTGTTCCCTAGCCTCAATATTTATTTATTTATTTACTTGTTTACTTATTTACTTATTTAGCGGTACGCAGGCCTCTCACTGTTGTGGCCTCTATCGTTACGGAGCACAGGCTCCAGACGCGCAGGCTCAGCGGCCATGGCTCACGGACCCAACCGCTCCGTGGCATGTCGGATCTTCCCGGACCGGGGCACGAACCCGTGTCCCCTGCATCGGCAGGCGGACTCTCAACCACTGCGCCACCAGGGAAGCCCTCAACCTTTATTGTTAGTCCTTTTTTTTTGTTGTTGTTAATTGCTGTATTTCTAACGTACATGAATCTTTTTCTTTGGAGGAGTGGCAGGTATAAAAAGCAAGCAAGAACCTCTGGATCTGTACGCTTTGGGTTCAGGTACATAGGAATATAGAGATACAATTCTCTGACAAAACCAAAACAGGCTATGAAAAGTGACCTCAGAGAAAGCAGAGGCCAGGTGATGCTTTTCTCTGTTAAAACAAAAAGGAATTAATTTTTATAAATTCACACAGCAATTTGCTTATGGAAATTAGAATGGAATTCAGTACTCCCAGTTCCCAGGGCAAAGACCATGTTCATTGCCTTCATAGCAGAAAGGAACAGCGTAATGTCTACTGTGACTATGTCACAATGTATATTCATGTGTATTGAGACAAGGTATTGTAAATGGAAACCAGGTCTATGAAGCACCTTACTTGACTTAACGGCACTTATTAGCTCTTGAATTCTTTATTGCAATGTTCTGTTTGTAGTGCAAATTGCATTATTAAGTACTGATGAAAATTCCTAAAAATACTCCTCTATCTATCTAAAAGATAGATGCAATATTTATATGAGTTATGAAAACTGTTGTATATAATGACTCGGAGCACTGCCTCGTGAATTCTGTGGTAAAAAATTACAGTCCGGTTCGATGAATGTAATTATTCAGGCACCCAGTCTGATTTATCATCTTGATGAGAAACTGAGCCATGAAATATCCTCTGCTAGAAATCAGCCTTCACTCATTTTGCAAATACACCCAAGAGAAGCAGGAGGGGTGAGAAAAACAACAAATGATCTGCCAGGACTAGAAGAAACATATTTCTTTTTCTTTACTTAAACAAAACAAAACAAAACAAAACTGTAGCAATCAAACGTTAATTTTGAAATAGATAAATGGGAAAAAACTACACACTCCTGTATATGATTTTGGCAGCGTGAGCCTGACTCAGGGCTAGAGATGTCTGCTTTCACACCACTTATTCAAGATCAAAACCCAGGGATGGTGAGACCCAGAGGGAGGAGCTTCTGAACAGGAGGCGTGGAGGCGTGTGGAGCTCTCCACACAGACATCCTCATGCCACAGTTGGTAGCTAATTAGTCCTTTGCAGGCAGCAGTGTCTCTGCTGGCCTCTGCTCACTGCTCAGTACACAAATTAGTGAAAATGAGTCACAGTGTGTGCAGGCGAATGGGTATGATGAAATCTGCAGAGGTCAGCTTGCTGAGAAATCACTGCAAAGGAAAACACGACCTCCTGACAGATGGAAGAGTGGGAAGCTGATAAGGATGTTTCAGAAAAAGGAAAAGGTGAAGTGGGAAAAGAACCACGCTTCCCAGCTGTGAACAAGAGAACTAAAATGCAAACTAAAAATGCAGCAAATATTTTAAATTTGCCCTTTATTCCAGATCTGTTAAAAAGCACCTCTTACACATTGCCAAACATGCATACAATGTTTTGGCTTTTCTCTTTTGACACAACTGCTGTCACTTGGAGGAGGTGGGGCGGGCATGTGGAAGCTGGTAGTTGCCTATTCTGATTTGTGGGAACATAGATCCTGCCATTTTGTCCTTAAACCAAAGGTCCCTGGAATTTCTAACATTTAGAAAGCATTTAAAGGCCCAGCCAAAAATGAAATGGGGTATAAGCAATAACTGAGCCTATTACAAATGAGACAGTGGAAAAAGACTTTGTGTGTGTGAGTGTGTATATGTGTGAGAATGTGTGTGTTTCAGGGAGTAGGAGCTTGAACTTGGGTCATGAGATACACAGAGTTGCTTCTGAGAATAAAGGTAATATATTATGAGAAACTGAATGTGTGCTAAAATTCTGTGGCCTGCCAGAGACCATTCAGTATAGCTTGATGGTTAAGAGTTCTGCCTCTGGAATCAGAAAGAGCAGGGTTCAAGTACCAATTTTTCCCCTACATCTGTAAACCTGGTCAATTGGCTAATCTCTCTGAGCCTCAATTTTCATTATCTTATATATTTATAATATAAATACATAATATTTAACTCATAGGGTTCTTGTGAAGTAAAGCATTTAGCTCATTGTCTGACACAAGTACTCAACAAAATATTACTATAGTCTTGTGAGTTCCGAGCCTCTGCCAGTGCCAGATAATAATGGAAGCTTGAATTCTAAAAGGAAGAGTATGCTTCCTTGAGGAATATCAGTGCTGGCAGCTTTAAAAATCAGCTAGTAGCCAGGGGATAGGAGGAGTTAGAGACCCACTACAGTGCTGTTGTCCGTTCCACTCTGCATGGGAGGCACTGTTATCTGACATGCTCATACATTTTCCATGTGTGCTATCTGAGCTAATAAGTCACCAAGATGAATCAGTCCACAACTCTTCCCAAATGAGCTGAGGCGTAAATGAAGACACTAGGATCTTGCCTATGTGACCCTAGCGAATAATGATCCTCCACAACCCTGGACGTAGGGGATTGACTTAAGACCATTTAGTTGCATCAGAACTGTGGAATACCAGAGGGCTGAGAAAAAATATTGTCCTCCTGAGGACAGGCACAGAGGGGAAGTCCCTTGGATCTTTTTTTTTTTTTTTTTTTTTTGCATTACGCGGGCCTCTCACTGTTGTGGCCTCTCCCGTTGCGGAGCACAGGCTCCGGACCCGCAGGCTCAGCGGCCATGGCTCACGGGCCCAGCTGCTCCGCGGCATGTGGGATCTTCCCGGACCAGGGCACGAACCCGTGTCCCCTGCACTGGCAGGCGGACTCCCAACCACTGCACCACCAGGGAAGCCCCCTTGGATCATTCTGAGAGATAAAAATTAGAACCATGCAAATGTCACCTGTCACCTGTCTTCACCAAATAGTGCTATAAGATTAACAAGCAAGAATTAAGTACAGAGGGCTGTCCTTCTGATTTCATGTTTTTCTATAGTCCTACCTACTAGATGATGGGCTCTCTGAGAACAGAAACCATGTCTTAGCCATGTGTGTATTCAACCTGGGTACTTGATCAGCTCTATAAACCTTTGTTGACTTGGCTTCATTAGCATAAAAATGCCTCAGTATCCCATTTTAAAAGGCTTGATTCATCATGTAATTGTTTATTTGTAAGAGAGCTTATATAATAATACCATTCCTGTGTTTCTTTTGCTGTGTTAATCTACTAATGTTCTACTGAAAACAAGTAGCAGTGATTCGCAACTCTTCTCTATTTCATCAAATATTTCCTTCCCAAGGAGAAAAGTAGTGAAAAATATTCTCAGGGCATTTACAAGGTCTTATTCACCGCTGTTGCCTCTAAACCCAAACACAGTCTCTGGCTCAGAGTAAATATTCAACACATTCTCATTGAATGAATGAATGAAAAAAGGGGGCCAGGTAGGACAAAGATCATTTATAACCATGCGTAAGGGGAGTTAGCTCATATGTTCCCCACTGTTTCATTAGTCACCACTTAGAAAGTTTGTTCACGGTGCCTATAAATTCATTGTAAGATGATGAGGTTTACTACTCATTTTCCCCCTAATTTTACATTAATATCACATTACTTTGCCTTTGTATACAATTGTATACTTTTTCTTTTTAAGTGTGGTCACAACTATTATTTTGTCTTACCTCTGCTAAAAAACATTTTTATTTATGTATAATAAACTCCATGACACCCTCTTTGATAGGTTACTTTGAAATCTTCAAGAAAGCCCCCAAGTCAACCCTAGTAGAGAAGGATCACCTTCCCAATGCCTTTTATTGGAGTATCCCCAAGGTCGTAAGTGTGGCTAGTGTGCCCCTGAGTCTGGGGCATGGATCAGATTGGTTTCGGGAACTATCCTGTAGGTGTCACTCCAGAGAGTGATTTGGGTAAGAAAGACCCCCTACAGAATGAGGCCTTTTGGTCAGTCTACAAGGGTGATCAGTGGATGGGCTCTTGCTCAAAAATAGAATTTGCACCTATTGGCTATTTCCAGTAATAAGCTAAAGCCACGAACAGGATACTACCTGTTGGATTGTCCAAGTTTGCGGCGGAACCTATGGATTTGCTCTGAAATAGCATATTTTGGAGATTATAAATCCACCATAATCCACTGTCATTTTCACCATGTTCTCTACTACAGTAATGTTGAACCAGATGTTCAAAGGGTAAAATCTACTAAAAGAATGTTTGGCGCTAAGCCCAGGAGGCTGGTAGCTTCAGCCTGTTATGTCTCTGAGCCACAGAGATGTTTAACTTGTTTTTTTATTGCAGCTGTTTTAATTTTCTCCTTCTAGCATTTTATTTATCATCACTAGGCGTTAAAGTCATGGGTGATGTATGATGACCTCTAGCTATTTTGACTTCATGTTCTAGAGTCACTTTTAATTGACTCCCAAATCTAGGCTCATCTTTGAGATTACTCTCATTATTGTATTACAATAGCTATTTCAACAGAATATCTCTTTGACTGACTTAACATACCATTCATTTCTAAAATATAATGAGACCCTCTATATACTGAATTCTCTTGTTCAGCAGGTTATCATTACTAAGCCCACATACACGCTCATACTTCTACTCCCATAAAATGAGTTGACTACTTTTTTTTTCTTAATATGAAGAAAAGCCATTTTATTCTAAAATACAGCCTGGAGTCCTGTAAAAAGATTCTTGTTTTCTTATAGTATCTAAAACATGTCTTTCTGTAAATTGTTTTCTGGGTTTTTAAATTTTTTATTTATTTATTTTTTAAATTTTACTGAGGTATAGTTGATCTACTTTCTGAAAGTCACTTATACGTTCCTAAACCCACTAATATAGTTGTTCTTATTACAGCATTTATATAATTGAATTAAAATAAATTAACCAATTAAATGTGATATTAAAATAAAAAGAATTGTTCTTATTACAGAAATTACATTGATGCTTTCAAAAGAATTTTGAAGGTGTGTCCCCAAAGAATCAGCTTTCAAAGTCTGTATAGATGGGATAACTATAAATGTTTTTTTGCGGGGGGAGCTGCAGCAGGAGACTGTATACTCATATTGGTTAGCAAATGTCTCAGAGTTCCAATCTTGCTTCCAACTGAACTTGGAAATTGAGAATTATACATGTGGGTGTGGTTAATGCAAGAGAGTCATTAGAAAAAAGAAAGAATCAACAGAATCCAACTCAAAAGAAAATATCCTGGCATTACGCTGAAAAAAACTGTGGTTGAGTGTACATTTATAGGCTCTACTTTAAAATAAAATGTTTAGAGTGTATGTGTTCCATATTTTGATTCCCTTTTTAATGTTCTTTTTTGATTAACCAACCAATATATGTCAGATGAAAGGGCTTCTACTACATTTCTAAACGTGGTATTTACTCAGGCTGAGGAGATTTCTTATTCTCTGCTCAGAACTTTCTATATCAAGTCTCTAGTTGTGAAGACTACTTATCTCACTTAAAACTTCTCTCCACTAATCTCTTATCAAAATCCTATTCAAAATTCACCTCTTCCACAAAAGCTTCTCTGATTAATTCCACCTGTGTTTTAATTACCTTTACTTTATATCTCCTTATCACATATCTCAATCTACCCATCTCAATTGCTTCTTCTTTTTATACTGCCAGGTATTAAACACTTTTCTTATCTGTTAGGCTACTTTTCCTAAATAGATTATAAGTTTTTCCAAAACAAAGACTGCTTCTTCTCTGTTTTGAAATTTCCTTCAGTGTCTTTGACAGTACTCTCTATAGAGTGGGGTTACTCACTATGGCTTAATTGACCTATCATTTAGACATTTAATTGAATGGATTAAATAAATGATTTCATATACACAAATATTTTCTTCCTTACAAATCCCAGTTTTGAGGAAGGCATAAGCAGTTCCCCAAGAACATTATTTCTACCCCCAAAGCTGTAGAAATTTGGTGGGAGAAATGTAGAAATTTGGGGTTAATTTATCAGTGAGATAATATGAAAGACAGCTGACTACGTCAATGAAGGATTTACAAATTCAAATGTTCATAGCTGGGCTGAAAATTATATTTCAGGCTACGGCAGTTACAGAGCCAGAAGGCAGTTTCCAACATAATCCTACCCTTTCTATCTCTGTTTTAAGATAGTCTCTGGTTGTAGAAGGGAACAAATTACACGAGAAAATGCAGTATGTGTCTTCTGGTATACCCTTCGCCAAATGACTACAAACTGCTCACCTCGACTGTCAGAGTTAATGTTCTTTCCTCAATGTCCAGAGTATGTCTGGAAGTAAGATATCTATATTCTGGAAATGGCCTAGTGAGTAGCTCATTAAATGTTGTGTTGTCAGAGCTGAGTATAATACTAATAGAGCTGTCTGCCACTTCTAGTAATCCCATTTTACAGATTATACAATTGATTCAGATAAGTCCGGATTCATTTAGCAGAATCTTATCTTTCCAAGCCACAGGAAGTACTTAATGGAGTAGATGGCAGCATCTAGTAGAAAATAATGTACTTAGGCCAGCTTTGTGCCTTTTGCAATACATTGCACTAACTAAAATAAGCAAGGCATTAAGAATTCTGTCTTGGAAGTAGGCACCAAGTTTGAGGCACAAAGAGTATTCACTGATTTTTTTGATTATCATGAAAATTCTTAGATTGGGAGGAAAGACTGGATTCGCCTAAACTTTAAAAGATGTGCAAAGCACATGTCCCAGTGATAATATACCAAATAATTGGCCTAACATTTCCTCATGAACATCCTTTGACCTTTAACATTGAGAACAGGAGTCTAATTTTAAAACAGGGAAGCAGAGGAAAAACAGCATTTCTTTCAGACACAGTATTTTTGGTAGTCACACTTGCTGGGGATATTCTGCTTCCAGAGAGGTGAGAATTGTGCTTCTATTATCAGCCTATCAAGATGCAGACCAAGTACGTGTTTTTAAGCATATCTCCCACTAAGGACATTTCCAGTTAATACATTTAATTGAAAGTGACCAGGCAGCATAAACTTTCATCTAAACACTTTAATATAAACATGTAGGAATCTCACTAAGCAGGTAGGTTTTCCAAATCTCAGTCTGAAAGGACAACACCCTCCCACCAAAAAGAAATTAAGAAGCAGTAGCATTGTAATTTGTCTCAACCCCTCTCACCAGCCATAAATACCTTAATAGTCCCCTTAGACTCTTGGGGAAGGGGTTATTAGAGGTCGCCTGTAAGATTTCACTCAGTTCCTGTATTTCAGATAACTTTTTCAGTTCTATTCTCACTTTACCACTTCAGACTCAGTCACTCCTTCCCTGGCTTATTTTGGGATTGACTCCATACTACATACTGACAACTTCCAACCCTTCCACCATTGAGGAATGCTTTTTCATTTTATGAGAGTTTAATTTCCACATACCCTTTACTACTTCCCTGCAAGGACTCATAGGCTCTGATTCTTAGGTCTCCATAAAACAGCTTTTTTCCCCCTAAGCATTGCCCTCTATTTCTCATCCCTGTAGCCCAGGAGGCACTCAGCAGCAGTGACAGACATAAGTTACTATTTCCATCTGATTGCATTGCTAGGAATTACTGAATTCCCCCATGAGGCCCCTTGTACCTATTTCCTGATGGCTCCAAAGATGACAGCCAATCCCTGAAATCATTTCATGTTATTAAGACACAAATTTATTATCACTGAATAAATTATATATTTGATTCAAAATTCAAGCTAAATGGAAGACTTAGATTATTACTATCATCACACACAGATTTTATTATTAATTTGTTCATTTGAAATTTAATAATTCTAGGCAGGTCAAATAAATTATTTAAAATTGTATTCTGCCCTCAGACACAAATCCAACATATCTTCAGGCATTCATATATAGCTCCTTTAGAAGTCAAGATGATGTCTGGCAAATACCTACAGGGGAAAATAGGGTCATTGATCATCAACTATCAGACGCCAATTATTGGTTATTTTAAGCCAAATTAGCTGTTTAAGTTATAATTATAATATAAAAACAATAGATAACAATATCCAAATTAAGCTTCTGATGTTATCGTGGGAAAAATAAGGGGCTGATCAATTTCTCAGTAACAGATTCATACAAGGTCAACTCAGGGATCTGTGCAGACTGCTGACAGTTAACATATTTTACCCCACAAGAAGGCAATCGGCTTTAAAGCACACATCTCTGCCCATCTCCACAGTAATATGTAACCTAATAAAGAGCCACTGCTCCCCAGCTACCCATTGTCTGGGGAGAGTTGTTTATCTTTCTTTAGCAAGCTCTGCAGAAAGAAGAGCAGTTTTCCAAAACTTAGATGAACAGTCTGGGCTTACAAAATAGCATTTTGGTTTTCTCACAGTAGCAATTTTAGGCGACACTAGTGCTTGGCTAGAAAGCTGAACACGAGTTATAAACAACCATTCACATAACAACCGGGTGGACATTATGATGGAGCCAACTTTTATGTTCAACATCTCCATTGTAAAACCAGTTTGGCACTTGGTTTTGTAAAAGTAGAAGGCAGTTTGTGCAGGGGGTGCTGATGCGGATTTCTTGCTGTGCTCAGCATCAAGCAGCAGGCTGAATTAGTTATATTCAAATGCCAGTTGTGATAAAGAAAAGAAGTTTAAAGGAGTACCCCCAAAAGACAGATTTGTCAAAGGAAAAGCAGATGGAGATCCGAATAGGAGAACTGCAGCACAGGGAGTGCAAATCAGCTAGGGCGGCACGACTCATCCCTTCCACTGTCTCCTGGAAGTTCTCTCCCTGAAAACAACCAGTCAGGTGTTCAAGAAATGTTTGCTTCTCAAAAGGATTTATAAAACGTTTAAGTTCATTTCAGTGATGTGCACTGTTTGAGGACACAGCGCTAGACCCATTTTAAATAGTTTGCTTTCTCTACATGGGTTAAGCCCTGCAGTTATTAATATAAATAACATAGAACTGCAGGCTAAGAACAAGCAATATGAGTGGATTCAAACATATAGAAATGCACTCAGTTTTAAAATTTTTTCTATATATAAAACACCAGCATTTGACTCATTCATATTTTTCCTATTAATACAATAGAGCATAAATATAAATATACATGTAATGTCCATTATCCTTTAAATTGTCTTCAATGCATTATAAATCCTAATCCACACAATTTATTAGAAGAATAAAATTATATTTACTATGCACCCCTGGTCATTTAATTTTGAGCAGACTTCTATAAGTAAATCCACACACTTTTCTTTGCCTTATAAGAATTAGAATTATAACTAGGTCAATAGACCAATTCTTTGCTGAAATGTCGGAAAACTGAATTTGACTTTTTTTTTTTTTTTTTTTTGCGGTACGCAGGCCTCTCACTGTTATGGCCTCTCCCGTTGCGGAGCAAGCAGGCTCCGGACGCGCAGGCTCAGCGGCCATGGCTCACGGGCCCAGCCACTCCGTGGCATATGGGATCTTCCTGGACCGGGGCATGAACCCGTGTCCCCTGCATCGGCAGGCGGACCCTCAACCACTGCGCCACCAGGGAAGCCCCCCTGAATTTGACTTTTTATCTTCCCTAGCTTGGTGTGAAGTCATGCTCTCTAGCCAGTTAAAAAGTCACTAAGATATGCATCAATATTATAATTCAATGGGTATGTGGAATAAAAAATTAAAACAAGTAATTTGCTTTGAAGAAAATAAGAATAAAAGGGGATGAGATGGAGACTTTGAGAAAACAGAGAGATGGAGGTGGAGGGGGAAGGTGAGGGAAGCGACAGGAGCAGAGGGAGGGAAAGGGGAAAGTCAACATGAGGCTCCGTGGTTGACAAACAGGCACCTGAAAAGCTCTCTGCTCAAGGTTTTAGATGATTCCACACCAACACCACTCCTTCTTTTCTTCTACCCTCTGATTCATACTCCTGCTGCTCCTAGTGTCCTCCTGACCCAGCTTTTTGGAGCCAGGTAGTTTTTGCTTTTACAGCATCTACAACACCTGGAGACTTCTAGTCTATCAAATGTTAGACTGCTAGTATGGTTAGTCAGCTTTTTCAGACATCTCATAAGTAGCAATACTGACAAAATACGGTTAAGAAATGAGCAGAATGGCACAGACTGCAAATGGTATTTGAGTTCAGAGATGAAAAGTTATGAAGTGCCCTCTGGGGAACAGGAAAGAGGGTAGCAGTAAGCAGCTGCTGCTGCTTGGCCTCTGTGACAGGTCTACAGCAGAGCTGGAGAAACCGGACTTGAATCTGATCAGCAAGAGGGAAGACATTGCAGCATTTTTCTGTCTTTCCACTCAGCTTCAGGGGCTCAGATCTGGTCCCATATTCAGGTTCCTGAAGCACTGAGATGGCAGGATAAATAAGGCATCTAGCCCAAAGATGGAGACATTTGTACTTTGCTGCTCCTGCCCCTGATTTCTGCACAATAATCCTAAGCCTAGGACAGGTGCTGAGAGGTCTCGCTAATCAGTTGAGACAGGTGCTAAGAGGTCTCACTTGATAAAGTGTCCCTCATACGTAGTGAAAGCAGCCAAATCGAGGTTTAACCTCTACTGACAACCAGCCTTTGCAGGTGACTCCCAGACAGAGAAGAAAAGGAGAGCTCTGCCTCAGAAAGCCAAGGACAGGGGACGCGAAGGGTAGGAGACCAGTAGCGTTAAGGAGGCATTGATTCACCAGCTTGCATCTGGCTTGTCCACGGAAGATAGGCCCATTGCTATTCTTGCTTACTAAAAGGTTCCCCCAACAGAAGGGAGGAAATTCAGCCCTCACCCCAAGAATGAGCTCTGTCACCATTTTCTGCTTGGTTCTTTTCCCTCTCACAGCTGTGAGGAAGGGTAAGCTGAGACTAGAGGACTTCTTTCTAACACCTCTCCCCGACTCCTTCAGTGGGATTTCTTCCACGAGCCAACTTCCTAATTCTGATCCCATTTCCTCCCTCTCAAATGAATGTTCCAGTCCCTTACATTAATACCCTTCTCATTTATTCTAGAATACAGGGAAGTGGTTATCTATCCTTAACACTGGAAAACAGTGAATGTTTGGAGCTACAATGAATGTTTTCCTTTTTATTTGCTAGCATTCAGCATTTTTTGTCTTAGCACATTTCCAAAATAAGGTTGGTTTCTACCAGCTAATCTTCACATCTGCTGTGGTTCAGCCTGTAGCCATTACACGAACAAAAAGTTATTTACTGCTGAATGGATTCGTGCCACGACCCTGCTCATGGTTGTGCCTGAGAACCTCAATGAAATAAGAGAAACCAATTATTTGCCTTTATCCAATAAAAGATTAGCACTGCCATTTAGAGCTTTCGTTCAAAAGTCAGGGAAACTTTTACAGTATCGAAAACACAGATTTTGGTAAAAACATTTTTTAAAAACCACACCTGTATGAAACAGAACCTGGAACTTATTAGAAGGCATCAAGAATCATAGTAGCTCAATAACCAAGTGTTAAATTAAATAGTAATATTTAGTCACAAGGTTGGGAAATATCCAGTTTATGTATTATCATATATAGAAACCTCATAGTGTTCTTAGCAACTGTACCAAATACAGTTCAGTTTGCACATGGACGGCTCTGTCAGAGGAGTGAGGTAGGAGAATACTGTTTTACCCCTTCCTCCCTTTCTCATCCTCTGTGAGGGACATTTCTTTTTACTCCAGGACTCCAGTATCCAAAGCCATTCTTCCCTCTCCATCTCTCTTCCCTCTTAAACAAGGAACTCTTTGAAAACATGGTGATCGTAGTCATGTGTGAGAGCTAATGTACGTCATTGTGTTATTTCAAATACGGAGCGTATTTACATTTTAGGATATCTATAATTTCCAACCACGTTTCTTTTAAAAAACACACAAGCACTGGAAAACAAGTGAAGGAGGAGTGGGAGAGGAGGCTTCCTGGCCTATGAAAATCCCACTGTCCATGTGACAACCTGCTACAAACACAATAGCACCTAAAATGACATCTCAGAGACACTTGGATCTGATGGGCACCATGAAGTCAGTACAGCTGGTTGATTCAACCCTTCATTCTTGTCAGTGTCCTGGACAGTGAAATGCACAAATCTAGTTTGTAACACTGAGGTTGGAGGTGGCGATGAAGCGCTTTGAGGACTAGGCAGGGAAATAGAAGCTGAGATAGATTTCATTGCTTATGTGTTTTTGGTAGAAGTACTGTTCCATGATCTAAGTTTGGCGTTCCGTGACCTTGTCATCAAGGAACTGGAAGTTAGGAATTAAGTTATATTTCTTGTGACACACAATCTGGATTCTATTTCTTTCCTCAAGCCTGAAAATGACCCTGGCCAGTCCTATGATTATCGACTAGAATTAGCAGTGGAGGATGTTCTAGTGAAAACATAGCTCGGGTGGCAGGAGGATAACATTTATAAGTATCCTGGAGGGAGTTGCTAAAGTTTTAGGGGCAAAGTTTAATGTGGCTATTTCTTTCCCTTTTGAAACCTGAGGCCACAAAATAAACAATAATGTAGTTTTATTAAAACACTAAATACATGGTGATTTTCCACTGACATTTACCTAAACATGGGAAAGCGTATACCAAAGGGGCTCAGAGGCCCCTGCAGATTTGTGCTTTGTAAGCTGTAGCATCAGCAAACATTTGCAGCAGAAGTAAGGAGGTGAGCTAAATAGGGAGCTCTCAGGTCGTCTGTATTTTGAGTCTAGCTAAATATGGAGTGGGTTTCTGCTTTGCATCTATTTCTTCAAATCCAGCTCTACCTTTGCAAATAAAAAGGAAGAAGCAGTTTCAATGTTTTTCCATCCATCTGTCCAAGCATGCAACATTTTAGAATTTCCTATTAGAGGGTATCCCAAGGCAGGTATGTCAGGTTTTCTGCTTGCCTGAGGATCAGGGGAGGCCTGGGAGTGGTGCCAACCCAATGACTTGGGGTCCTAGGCCTGACTTTGATCATAGAGTACAGTTATGAAGCCAGAGGCTGGATGCCAACTGAGCAAGAGTTCCAAAGTCAAAATCACTGAAGCCAGTGCTTTAAACAAGTCAAATCAATGAGTTAAGAGCTGAGGAATAGAGATATGGAATTGCTACAGGCAGATAAAGTATACTACAGTGGGTGCCAGCTTAGGGATCAGGACAATGTGGACTTGAATACTGACTCCAGCACTGAACAGCTGTGTGGCCTTGAGCACATTACAGGATCTCGCTAAGCTTCCATGTGTAACTGGGGGAAAGTATTACTGCCTACCTCACAGGACTGTTGGCACTATTGATAAAATGTTTGTAAAGCACTCAACACAGTTCCCGATAAGCAATTAAGTACTTAACAAATATTATCTACGATGATCATCATCCAACACAAAATAGAGGAAGAGGCAGCAAAGGACCTTGAAATGAGAGGGCCTCGAGCATCAGCCTCCAAATGCTTAGGATGTCCAAATGTGTTTCTAATGGCTCACCAGTTATATGGTAATTAGTTTACCATGGTTGACAAGAATCACAGGTACAGAGAAACCGTGCCTCTGGGGTAGCATCACGGGTACCTAAGGCTCCCATACATGGAGAGTGCCTTCCTCCTACTCTTCCTGAAGGTCCTGGCATTCACATCACTTTCAGCAGGATTTTCTTCAAAAGGTATATGATTTCATTGATTTGGGGTAGGATCCTAATTAAAGGAAGAGAGTAGCAAATACATGCAAGAGATACATGGTGGGTAGCAGATATACTGGCTTGATTCATTTGTTTGGTTAATTTACAGTAGTTCATTTATTTTATTCAACAAACTTCTCTGCCTACGTGCAAAACATGGAGATAGGAGTTAAGCGTCTATCATCATCACTTGGCAGAAAGCTGCCCTTTGAGGGCATGTTTGCGACACATCAGCATTATGGTGAAAAGCAAAAGGTCTCCAGAATGTCATCCTAGGTTAAGAACTTGGTTTAAGGAAACATACAGATACTGGCTTTTCTTGAACTGTAGCCCTACAGGTGAAGTAAATGGGAGTCCATATTGATTAGGAGGATCCTGGGCCCACTGTGATATTTGGCCATCCATTTTTTCATTTGGTGCTGGACCCAGTGATCAGATCCTGCACAGCGGTGGGCACTAACCGGCATCAAGTTGTATCCAAAGTCTCACCTTCTGCATCAAAGCCCTTTACAAAGCTGCTCTAAGTTACATCATTCCCTTTGCTTCCTCCTGCACTATCCCCCATTCTTTCCTCTCCATGAACTCAACACTCTCTTTGTATAATCATCGCTACCCTTTAATTTATGAGATTGTCTCCCCATTTTTCTTAACTCAAGGCTGCCAAGCCCTCACCATTTTCCATTTCAACTATTTACGAAATACCAACAGACTTTTTCTAAGCATTAGAGGGTGAAGGAGTGAAACGTTGAGAATGAATTGCTTGCCCTTCACCAGAAGAAGACAGAGACAAACTGAGTAGGTTTATGTCCTAGCTCTGTCTCGAACTGGCTGTATAATAATCTGAGGATCTGAGGCAAGTTACATAACATATGTGTGCTTTATTTTCCTCATCTGTAAAATGGAGATAATAAGAGACCTCTCTCATAGGCTGATAAGTGAGTCATCCCAATGCAATATGCTGAAAACAGTGTCTGATATACAACAAGCATTCAATTAATGCAGGCTATTTTCATACTTATTTTGTAATAGGTGGCTCCTGAAATGATGTGAACATTTATTACACTGTATGTTGATTTTCTGGTCAGAATCATAGTGTCTCACTATTTCAAAATTTTCCTTTCGGTAGAAGCTTCCTCTATTCTTAGGGCAATAACATATGCTTTAGCAGGGGCTGGTAATCCAACACAATTCTAATGTACTAACCTTTTATGTATATGGTAAAAGACATCAATGATTACTATAATGGTCAGTAAGGTTAAAACATGAATCACATTTCATCATAATGGGTATCTTATAGCAGAAGGAAAAAAGCAGAATAGTTACTTTTGAATTTCAATGGGAGGCTTTAAACCATGATAACATATTGGGATTCAAATTTTCACACTAAGCCCAATGCAGTAGATGAAACATCAGCAGTAGTGGAAAGATACGGAGGGCAACTTTCTAAGATGTTTTTTCTTTTATAAACTATTATTGGGTTTTTTCCCTGAAAATTTCAACACATTGTAAAGGTGTCAGATAATTCAAAGAAGGTGCTCCAAAACTCTCTGAGCTCTAAGCCTGATGCAATTTTTAGAAATGTTTTTACTGAATTAGAACATACATACAGAAAAGTGCACAAATCACAGGTAAATGATTTGATTAATTTTCACAAACTGAACACTCCCCTGTCCTCAGCTCCAGCTTATGAAACAGAACATGACTAGTACCTTAAAGGTCCCTGGGGCCCCTTTCATTTCCTGTACTCTGAAAATAATCACTACCTTGATTTCTGACACTGTCCATTAGTGTTGCCTACTTTTGAACTTTTATAAATGGAACCAGAGGGTATTTATCTGGCTTCTCTTGCTCCACATGGTTTATGATATTCACCCATATCGCTTAGCACCCGAGTTACTCACAGATTAAAGCAGTGATGTAGCTCTCCTGCCAAGAACACACAGATCATTTGGGATGTTTAGTGTGATCCCAGAGGGTCCACAGGGACCAAGAAGCATCTCTGAGGGAGACTGCATCTTTCTCCAGGGGCGATATAAAGAAATGTTAAATGCTGAAAAGTTGCAGAAAGTAGAAGACTTTTTTTTTTTTTTTTTTTTTTTTTTTGCATTACGCGGGCCTCTCACTGTTGTGGCCTCTCCCGTTGCAGAGCACAGGCTCCGGACTCGCAGGCTCAGCGGCCATGCCTCACGGGTCCAGCCACTCCGTGGCCTGTGGGATCTTCCCGGACCGGGGCACGAACCCGTGTCCCCTGCATCGGCAGGCGGACTCTCAACCACTGCGCCACCAGGGAAGCCCAGTAGAAGACTTTTGATCAGATGAATCTGGGCTCCAATTCTTACTCTGTTACTCTGGTATGAACTCTGAGCTTCAAGCTATGTAACTGTTAAAATGAAAATGGAAAGGTCTATCAATTAATGCAAGGATCAGGGCAGCATTTATGAAACTCCTACTAGTTGCCTAAAATAGAGTGCAGTAAAGGCCAGTTTCCCTGTTTCCCCTGTTAAAAGGGAAAAGACACCCAAAACGGTAGTCTACGGGTGTGAAGTAGGTATGTGAGGGGTCAGACAAAGCTACTTTTTTGCCTTAATGATGGTGTTGGAGAGTCAGACTTATGAATGATTTCATGGCTAGGAGACTCAAGGCTTTCTGATCACCAGCTAGTGGAGCTGCCTCCGTCACCTCCCCCGAGGGGCTTGCTGAGTCACTGTATGGCCAGCTGCTCAGGGCTTGCCAAGGTTGGGGAGCCTGGCACAATGCTGTTGGCTTGCCATATCTTAGAGGTCACTCTTGCAATGGTTTTAGGGTTATGAACACTGGTATCTAAAAAGGAAAGATGAAATTGTAAGGGCACCCTTGGAAAGAGATCTGAAAGGCTGGTAAAAGGCTTGTCCCTCTACCATTTTTTGTTGGGCGCAAACATTATGTTCTAGTCACACACCAAATGTTGTTATGAAAAGAAACAGGGAGCATTAAGCTACAGGGGGCCCTTGGTCTCTCAGAAGTGTCCTCATCTTGTCAAAGCTAAACTGAGAGCTTTTGACTATGAGCCAAGGTTTGTCATCAGAAAAACAGAAAGGCTTGCTCCAACATTATTTAATTAAAATGTTAAAGAGATGCCTGTGTTGTCAGCTTAAATACAGGGGTTGTAGTATTACTTAATAAAGAAGTCAATGGTATTAATCAATCCATCTCTCCTTCTCTCTCTCCCTTCCTCCCTCCCTCTCTTTCTCTGTAAGTGTGTGTAGAAGGGGAAGGGGGAAGTAGTCATAATGGCAAAATCCCAGACTAAGGGTTCTCCTTTACAGAAATTTCTTTTAAAATAATTTAAACTGATTTTTGCTATAGTTTAGGGGAAAAAAACTAAGGTAAAGCAATGAACTGTAAACAGTTCATATGTCCCATAGTTGAGTATGCTAGAAGACAGTAGAGCTTTAAAATGTGTTATTTGATGTGAGAAGAAAAAAATACTTAAAATTTACCTGATTTTCTTCCATTTTTAGTGCTGTTAATAGTAAGCAGATATTCAGATGACCTGAGCTTTGCTGTCCACCCAAACTAAACTAGTTATTTATAATCTAGTCAGAGCAGGATTAAGGAGACAATCTGGACTGTAGGCTCCATGAAATTAGCAGTAATAATAATAGTTAATCATATAATTAGAAGAAGAGAAGGAGGGGGAGGGCAAGAGGAGGAAGAAAAGTAGCAGCAGTATAAGAAGATCCACCAGCAGTTATTGTGAATTAGTAAATACCAGACACTCTGGCAAGTGAATTACATCATAGATTATCTCATGTAAAACCCACACCAACTCTATGAGGCAGATACTATTATGAATCCCCTTTAACAGCTAATGAAACTGATGTGTACAGACGTTAAAGAACTATGAGGGATGGCCCATGCATTCCCATTCCAGAGCCCATGCTCTTACTACTTTGCTGCCTCTACAGGCAAGACAGAGTTGTATTGGCTGTCATTTTTTTTCTGATTGGAGCTTAACTGGCCAAGCAGTCAGTACTGAATTCATTTATTGATAAAATTTTATCTTAGATGTCCAAACAGTTGAACAAGGGGCCTTTGTGATCTGGGCCTTTGTGAAAGGCCCACCTTTCTAACTGTATCTTCCATTACACCCCTTCTTGTCTGTACCCACTGTCCCCATTGTTTCCTAGTACTAAAGAATTTCTTGCCTCTAAAAGCTGCACACTTTGGTATCTTATGTCTTTTCACACAAGGATTCCTCTGCCTGAAATTCTTTATTCACTCTATATCTACTCGTCCCTCAAGACCACAGTCTAACGTCATCTCCTCTGTGAAGTCCCCCTTGATTCCTTCAAGTAGAGTTAATAACTCTCTTCTACGTTTCCCAACAGTACTCTGTACATACCAGAAATATAGTCTTAGGGCATTTTTTATTTCAGTGTAATTTTTCCGTCTTTACATATTTGCCTTTGTCACAGTTCTTTTTGATAGGCAGGGACTGAACCATCATTTCTGTATTCTTACTCTATGTTATTGAATAGATTAATGCTTTTGTCCCCGTAGAACAGATGTACACAGAGCTGTCACATATGACCATGCAGATTTTTAACTGCACAACTCCAGAGGGCACCATCCACAAAAATTACAAATATGAATGGCTCGTGAAATCATACAGTACATCCCCTGAACAACTGAACACAACTGCCTATTACTGATCATAAAATATTTATAAATATGAATGCATATGGTGCAAATGCACTAAAAGCTGTAGCATATGGCTATATATGAATAACCGAGATCAGAGTGACAGGATTTTGACCTTAAGTCCAAACCTTCTTTACCATTTGTAATCAGTTATATCCCAGTTTGAATAAAACACTGATACTATAAAGAGGGTAGTCAGCTCCTAACTGATCCAGGTCATACTCTAAATATCTAAATGAAATATGCTCCAGAAAAATCTTGGTGGATTCTGTTTCTAATACTATGTCTGAATTTGTTCGAGCATGGGCAGGCTAGTTTTATCATAAATAAATGGACACCTGACCCAGTCAAGAGATTAGATGCTGATGTTGGACACAAATTCCTAGCAGGGGAAGAGATATTCACAGATGTTATATTGCCGTGGTGTGGTTCTTTGGGCTTCAGTGGGGTTAGCTACCTGCAGGAGTCCCTGGGCACAGTTGCAGGTGCAGGAGGTGAAGATTAGCCATACTTCAACAGCAAAACATCAAACCCCAAGAAGAGGTAAGACTGAATATCCTAAGCAAGGGAGAAATCAGTTCTAACAGTGTGCAATGCATAAATGAAATTGGCTTTCCTGTTTTAACTTTGCTTAGCCAGGCTGTCATCTTGAGGCCTGATGATTAGCAGGTGGTCTATTTTGCTGGAGTCTGTTCCTAATAGAGGTTCTGTCTGTGGGATGCCCACTTGGAGCCTTTTAGGCCCTACCAGGCCAGCTGAAAGGCAAATGATTAGTGGCTGCTTTTAATTTCCCCTGGCTTCCCATTTGTTATCCTACTGCTTGCCATCTCTTAGATGCTTGTACTTGACGGATTCTGTGGAGATAAAGATAAGGATAATTTCTTGCCTATGATGCTTTTCTTTTGATCTTTTGTGGTTTCGTTTTTGCACTTTGGAGTGTGGCACTCCTACTGTGCAGCCAGATGTGCCCAGAGCCTATTTGAGATGCAGCCCCGAGCACACAGACCGAAGCAAGACTGTTCTGAGATGGCCAGGATCATAAATGTGTCCTGGACCCAGGTACAAGATGGGGAGGGCAGGAGGGGATGGAGGGGGACAGGAAGTAGGTGTGACGCTTAAGGTAGGGAAGGTACTGGAAGAGGAGCTATAAGGGAGGCCCTGGAGTGGAGAGGTGGCCTGCTGCCTGCTATATTTTGTGTTGGTTACATAGAAAACAAATTAAAGCCACTGTATAAAATTCCACATTTGCCATGTAGGGCTATAAATAATGATAATTATGCTGCTACTTCCCCAGCAACTTGCATGTTGACCCTGAGCATACCCCTGGAGCTAGCTTATTTGAACTAAAAGTCCCCTTTAGACCTTTTCTTCTCTGGTCTCTCGCATCTTTAGAATGACTGATTATGAGACAAGTTATGTAGGCTGTGGTCATTTTGAAGCTGAGATAATATAATACAGCTGGGCTCCTGTCACACACAGATTCAGCCACAGCTGGTTTTGACTTGCAGCTCCAAAGGTATGAAAATATTCCACACCTACCTGGCTAGGACTTAGGAACATTTTGGTTCAGAACAAGTGTAACTGAATGACACAGCTAAGGGGCGGGGGATTCAACGCGATGAGCCATCATGCTCACCCGAACCTGGCTCCTGACTCCTTACTGGGAAGTAATGTCTTAATTTTGTAGGTGTGCCCTCCACTTTTTGACCGCATGCTATCTTTCTCACAGATTTCACCTTAAGCACATTCACTCCATTTTCTTTTTACAAATACTCTGTTATTTGCTTTGTACTCTAGGTCTTGTTTTTTGTTTGTTTTTTTTTCTGAGAGGTGGGGACAGGGCCAGCTTCATAGGATGCCACCCGTTCCTCTTTCAGAAGGATCCCATGTTTGGTTTCATGCTCCATGACTTAACGTCAACATCTGGAACTTCTTCACAATTTTTTAAAAAGGGACCCAGCAAGTTATTTACCTGGTGCTGCATGGGGACATGTATTCCTCCACCCTATCCTACCTCAGAAGTGAACTCAAATTCATAGACCCCCATAAGGCATACTTTATGCTAGGCCCATAATAGGTATTTAACGGATGTTCAATTTTAGGGGCATGTTCTTAGTAGTGGCTGAGAATCCACACGCTGAAGCCAAACGCTTAGGTTCAAATTTCAGATACCACCATTACTGACATTTACTAGCTCTATGGTCTTGGACAGGTTACCTTCTTACGCCTTCGATTTTTCATCTGTAAAACAGAACAATAACAGTACCTATCTTATAAAGTTTTTGTGAGGATAAACGGAGTAAACACATATAAAAGTTCATACAACAGTTTTTGATGATGTAAGTGTTATGTATCAGCTGCTATTATGACTATTGTTGCTATTGCTTTGTTTGGAGATCTTTTTCTATTGCATTTGATCCAGGTTATTGAAGGGCAGCAATGTTCAGAAGGTTTCCTAAAGAAGTCACCCCGTGTCAGTAGGCTCCCAAGGATTTGGTCATTGACCTGAGAGAGCCTGCATATTTCCCCCAGAGCAAATGAGCAGCATGAGGTCATCACCTCTGGAAGTTCCCACTGGCCCTAATTCAAGAAACTTGGCCACTCTCTTGGCCAGCTCTCCAGCATGGAGGGGGCTCCTCTCCGAGTGGTGAAAATGTCTGTGTACCAGGAACAGCAACTCAGAGGCCTGCAGCTGCCTCCTCCCTCGCCCTTCCTCTGACCAGCCCCTGTGGGGAATTCATTATGGTTGGCCACAGCCACTGCTCTCCTCTCCAAACTGGTGGTTAGGAGGCTCCAGAGAGGGCCACTCTGCTTTCTCCACACTGATTACTATGATCTCCAAGAAGCTCAGAGCCTAAAGCAGATTTTTTGGGGGGCTGGTAAACCCACACAAGAGCCCAGCGAGGAGTGGGGTCAGCAAGCATCAGTGACTGTGTCAGATGGGGACATCCAGAGGTTAAAATCATGCTGGTAAGGGGGAGAAGTGAGACCCCAGGGCAGTTCTGCTGGTCAGTCTTTGTTAGGCCAAGGCCAGATTCCAATATCAAGAAGGAAGATTTTCCTGCCTGGGAAACAAGAATTCCTATTCTTGCTATGGAATCATGAGGCTCCACATTTATACGGACCCTTCAGCATACTATTTATCCACTCCTTTCCCAGACTAGTATTAATATTCCAACAGCTTCACCAAGGCAGGCGTGTATCTGTTTCCTCATGATGATTTCCACTTGACTATGTAGCCAGCTTTGTCCCCCATTCCTCTTTGTTTCTTCTTCATCCCGTGTATTTCCTCTTTGGTTTCCACGGTAGTTGCCTGCTGACATTTCTCCTTGCCAATTAAGACAGTCCACTCAGCTTTCAATAATTCAGAGAAGGTGACCACAGAAATCAATGTTTTGTAATAAAAGGGGAACACATTTATGAAGCCAAGTTTACTCTGACAAGCTCATTTTTGTTTTAATGTTTTTAAATGTTGGTAATTCTATTACATTGGAAGTCTTCGAGGAGAGTGTAGCAAGGATAATTACACAGCACAGTTTGTTTTCTAGCCACAGCTATATGGAGAAATCAGAAATGATGGTGTAATGCAAGAGAGCTCCTGAGACTTTCTAAAAAGAAAAGGTACAGCAGTGATGATACCAGAAATAGAAGGGTGCAAGAGGCTGAGCAGAGTGAAGGTAGTGGATGATAGAGACACTGGATCCAGCAGAAAAGCACATACAAGGGAGGCAGGTTACCTCTGCCATCCACTCATCCCACAGATATGCCCTGGGCAGCTACTAAGTGACCGGCACTGTGCTGGGCCCTGAGAGATACAGCCGGGAACAGGCAGCCCAAGTCCCTGCCCTCACAAAGTTGCCAGTCTAGCTGGGAGGCAGTTAGTGGTTCTTACTGAAGTTTGAATGGAAAGGAGCAACAAGAGACTTTCTAGTCCAATCTTTCCATTTTATAAATGAGGGATTTTACCATGAGACATAGGATTTGCAGAAATCATTGTCAGCACTGAGACTTACACCCAGATCTTCTGCTTTCTACTTTAATGCTCTTTACTCCTTTTGATCCAACTCAAGGAACTCAAGGAATAAAGCTGCCCCAAGTTTCTCCATCAGTGCCCTGCCATGGGTTGTGAGCTTCTCACTGCTGCTGCTCCTTTCCAAGGGGAGATGCAGATTTTGACTGAATGAAAGCATGGTATTATCTGAAAGGGTGACTGGTCAGGGGGATGTCACAGAAAGAAAGAGGAGTTTATCTGGCCAGCACAGCTAGATCCTGAAACACAGAGTGGCTGGCGTGAAAGTACCAGGCTCCAGGCTCCAGGATGCAATGGAGAAAGAAGGCAAAAGAAGACCCTGAGGACGAGGTGAGGAAGAAGAGAGGAACTGGGAAAGGGCCTAGTAGTTCCCAAGCTCCTATGTGGGGTCAGTTTTGCCTGTTTTTGCCCAAGGAGGCCACCATTTGGCAAGAGGCAAAGTTAAGACCCAAATCCAGGTTGGTTGGTTTCAAATATATATGTGGATATACATTTCAAATATCCACTCCACAAGCCTGATAAAATTTTCCAGCTTCATAGTTTCTTATGACTTTGTGCTTCATTAAAGCCTTACATTTTACTTTATTTTATATTAATTTATTTTTTAACTGCTGTCTAAATGTAATTAAGGATTCATAAACACTTCAAAATCAGTGACGGTAGCTGAATAGAACCTATTATGAACTGCCATTTGAGGAGAATGAAATCTTCCTAAATTATTCTTTTTGTAAGCCTACACTTTCACAGGTTGGATTTTCTTCAAACAGGATATACGTGCTCTTTATTGGAAACTGGTAAATTTTCTTGCTTTATACCTGTAGTCTTGTGCAGCACCATCCAATAGAACTTTCTGTAATAACAGATATGTTTCAAATTTGTGTTGTCCCAATATGGTAGCTGCTAGACACATACGACTATTGAGGACTTGAAATGTGGCTAGTATGACAAAGAAACAGCTTTAAATTTTCCTTAATTTTAATTTAAAATAGGCACATGATGGCTAATGGCTAACATATTGAACAGTGCAGGTCTAAAAAGTTCTGTAAATGTAAGTTGCTCACAGAGACTTATACTTATCTGCTAAGCAAGCTCAGAGTGTACTAGGGGAAACTGAAGAATGCTGGTACTCTGATATGAAGACACTAATGTCAGAAGCAATCTAGGATTAACAGCTTCAGTAACATCCAGACATCATTAGTGGACTTAAGGATTCATTAAGTTTTAGAATCCCTTCACTGATGAGCAGGATGCACTTGCCTGATATGGGTAGTTGTGTCACATTATTTTACTGGCAGAATGAACATCCTGGAAAATTTATATCCTTGTTTAGGAGGCTAGGAAGGAAAAAAAGGAACCTCTCAGCCTGAAGGACCATGACCACGCCAAACATAGCACTTCTGAAATCCTCTTTGGGCCCAGATCACACCAAGCATTGTCGGTGGGTGTGAGTGCAATCCAGCACTGCTCTGTGTCTTTAGTCCAACCACATTAGAATCTGCTTAGAGCTTTTATTTTTTTCCTCCCCCAGCTCTATTTGATCGCCTCCAAACTGTGCTAAGTCTCACAATATACCTTGCAAATTTGTCATAAGACTGAAGCAAATTGTAAAAAAGAATCTCTGAATGAAAAGCTATTATAACCTAACTAGAAATGTGATTATCATTGTTTTTCTTTTACTCTTTTTATATTTTCATTCTGTAAAGTAGGTACTAATCCCTAGGAAGATTTATTTTTCAGTTGGCATAAACTAAGTATTTGAATTTTTATGATAATTTTCAGCTACATATATAATAAATATGTCTTCTAACTGCATAGCTTCTTCCTCTCAGAAGCTTAAGTTTTCACGCTCATTTTGCTTCATTCCCAGAGAGGCGAGGAAAGAGGGAACCCCCCCACCAACACACACTTTCCATATTCCAGGTAAATATCAATTGCCCACTATGTGCCAGGCATTATTCTAAGAAATACACGTGTATTAGGTCATTTGATTCTCACGACAACCCTTATGAAATCACTATTATAGATGAGGAAACTGAGGTATGGAGAGGTTAAGGAGCTTGATGATTCAATAAATATCAATCAGATGTCAGAGATACACACATCTAGCACTGTGCTAGGTGCCATAGGAAATATAGCTCTTACTCTCAAGAATGTCCAGTCCAGGGAGGAGAGAAGATATGCATCTGAGTTTCTAAGATCCAAAGAGATGACATGATAAATTCTATAAAATGTATTATGGCAATCGGTATGTGTAAGGCTGATTCATTTTGTTGTGCAGTGGAGGCTAACACAACACTGTAAAGCAATCATACTCCAATAAAAATTAATAAAAAAATTTTAAAAAGTTATTATGGCAGACCAAGTATAATCAGAACTAAAACTGTTCTTAAATACAAGAGTGAAGTCTTTCTTGTCTTCTGTCTTCCCAGAGCTGTACAGGTCAGAAGAGTTAACTCTCTACTCCCAGGCAATGGGCACCCGAAATTTATATTTAAAACATTAAAATAGTCTCATAAAATACTTTACTGCTCCTATGCATAAAGCAGCGATAGCCGTGATTCCCATTGAGGGCCCTGACTCATGGAGTACACAGCTCTCCTGTGAGACTGATGAAATCCAGACCTCCACCCATGTGGGTGTTGAAAGAGCCTCATTCACACATTACCACTTCTGCCCAGGAAATCAATTACAGCCAGGTGGTCTCCTACCCATTTCAGAAACCAGGAAAGTGGAATATATAAAGATGATCCTTTCACCAGATGACTCGGAAAGTTTCTGGAGGATAAAGGAATAGGAGGCATATGTCCTATCATTCCAGTCCATTCCTTTCCCTCCTCCCCAACAGACCATAGTAAGTTCCCCTGTTTATATGGGGATCATCACAAGGAAGCAATTATAGTAAAAAGCTAAACCTGTATGCTGTCACTTTATTACTTTCAAAAATATTTCTCTATAAATAAACTGGGGGTGGGGAGACCAAAGTTACTGTGCAGAAAAGGACAGACTATGAACAAAAAAGGCCGAGAAATAAATGCTGATTATATAATAGCATCCATAACTGCTTTTCCATGGGTCATGGTGATCATTCTCCACAGAAAAAGGAACTACTAACCAACCAAGGCCACTGACATTATTTTGTTCAAGGATACGCTGGGAAGGCTCCCTTTCACATGTGGTGGCCACACAATATTTCAAGAGTCAAATGAAGAGTTTGGAGAATAGCATCATTTGCCTACAGGGAAAACTCAGAGCCCTGGCATAGAGTAAATTGTGGGACTCTGGGGAAATGGTTTTCTAAAAATTCCCGACGTCTACAGAAATATGGAGCTTCTTGTAAACTGAGTTTAAACATATTTAGTTAGTTTGTAATATATTAGTAAACTTTGTAATGATGTGCCTTCCTACTACAGATAATTGCGGAGAGGATTCCCCACCAAAATCATCTTTTGTGTTGAATCAGCTGATGGCATTGCTAATAGCTTTGGAGGGTGGAAAGGTATCAGTCTCTGATATAACTATGTAAATACAGCAAATGGCTATGTACATATTCAAGTATTTCTCAGTTTCCTCTGGTCTTCTCACTGGGTGGCTGTCTTGGTGTTCTGGGGTTTTGGGTTTTTATTTGGTTTTGTTTTGGAGTGTTTTATCAAAATGTCATGCACAGCCCCCATTTTATCTAAGCATTAAAATCTTTTCACATTCTAATAGAAGGGATTTGACGATTATCTGCCCTTTTGGCATAATCAACGTCTCTATTCCCCTCCATGCCTATAAACAATTGAGGTTTGACCCTATTCTCATTCACAAATAAAATGAAATAAAATGGTTTGGGGCATTATTATAAACGAGCAGTGGACTGAGAAGGGAGTTGGCTCTCCTAACAAACTCTGGGTCCTTCAGGAGGGATGGAAGACTGGGACCGATGAAGGGGGAGAGGAAGAGATAAATGGATGTGTGGATAGGCCTGACAGATGGATGAATTTCCTGATTAATGGATGCCTTACCTATACATCTGCACTTGAATTTTAATAGAAACTTTGTTCAGTTTCTCTTTATCCTTCTGTGAAATGAGAGATGAAGGCATGGTGCAGCTCTCACATCTTATGATCACACCTTGGTAAAGATTTTTTTTGTCCCCTTCTCCCCTCTTTACCTTTCCACAGCATGTACCTTGGTGAACTGATCCTTCAAATCTAGGCTCCAATTTTTCTGATTTTCCCAGCATCTCAAATATGCTCCTACATGTCTTCTGAGGCAGTTATTATATTTTAAAATGTTTATTAGATAATCATATAGTCTTCTAGACTGCTGAGTTCTTCTGTTCTTCTCTATGGGGAGAGAAGGGACCCTTGCCTACTTTATCTGGGACTGGATGGAAACCTAGGAGGTACTTAATGACATTTGTTGGCATCAATTTTCCTTTTACTTTTAGGATGATCCTCCCTAAAGGATTTAGGTTCATATTCTTTTTTCCCACCTTCTTCCTCTTCTCTGCCTGTCTCTCTCAAACAAACAGTAAGAAGGGTGGGAGGGGAGAAAAAAAAGGAACATAGACAGAGAGACCAAAAGAAGAGAACTTGGTACAATAGGAAAAACCAACAAGGACTGAGCAGGCTGCCAACTCCCACTGTTTCTCAGAATTTCCCTCTGGGTTAGGCTGTCCCCATTTGAGGCTCCGATATTCTACGGTTTTCCTTCCTCCTCAATGGTATCCAGAGTAGAATGTCACTTTTAACTAAGAAATACTGTAAACAGAGACTTGGAAGAGCAATTGAAAACAGCAAAATCTTGCCCCAGAAATTGTTTTTGTAATTATAATTTCTGCACTGGGAAAACATGGCCTTCTAATTCACATGCCCTCCTGGAGCGAAGGTCTGATGCACACTGATCTGCAATGAAAATCACAAGGAAGCCCTGCTAGATTTAAGACAGCAGTTCTCCAACCACACTGTCAAGTGCATTGAGTCCTTTTTTTTTGCTTCTCAGAGCTGGTTTAAAAGCTATTTAAGCAGGTAAGCATAGTCCTGACAGGTAAAGCAAATGGAAGGGAAGGTTACAGGATATACCAAAACTAAGGAGCTAGAGCAGATGTCTGTCTCTAAAAAGACTACAATGGTAGATGCATTCCTGAAGCTTTTCTCTTTCACACATGCACATACACACAGCCTTTATTCTGACAATTATCTAATCTGAATCATTTTCCACCTCTGCTCTTTGATTCCTGAATATCTTTCTTAGGCAATATCAGTTGCAATCAAGACATAAAGCTCTTCATTTTTATCGAGAAACAAAAGGAAAACAACAGCTATAATAGACATTTTTGAGGTGGTAACGTTATGATCAGCATCTACTATTTTCTTTTCAATTTAATTTTTGTTTCAACATTTCAGAATCTCAGTCCTCTTATCTACATTTAATTGATTGGCAGTTTGGTTTTTGGAATCACTGCTTCATTACTTGCGATCTACAACCACTTCCCCCTCATTTCTGCCCCCGTTTCCTTCTCCAGCCCCTCAGCCTCTTACTCTTCCTCCCCTAACTTGAACACCAAGAAAGACAGAGAGAACAGAGTTTCAAAACATGGAAATTTGGTATACAAAGTTACAGTTTGATGCCCAAGAAGGAAAATCCTAAACCCTTGCCATCTTTAATCACATGAATTCAAAAATTCCTTCCTGGCCTCTTAAATCTTCTCCTAAGTTGGTTTCAAATAATATGCAAAAAAATTTGATGAATTCGTTGGAACAGTTTTACAAATTCTTGAAAGATTGTGTCCCCTAGGGCTGGAAACACACATTTTAGGCAGCTTAAAGCTGTTAAATAAGCCCACTTTTCACTTTTTTTTTTCTTCCTGTACTTATGCTGCCAGCAATAGAGACATGATGTGAACTGCAAGGCCTTTTGCTGACCACACAAGTCTCCTCTGTGCAGAGTGGCAAGCAGCCACTTCTAAGCATAACTATTATGTGCCTGTATCACTTCTGGCATCATCCCACTGATTCACCCCTACCCGCTCTTCAGTGGAGAGGAGACAGGCTAACTGAAAACTCACAGGGAAAAGGAAATCTTCTCATTCAATGGTAAATCCCAAGTTGCCTTTCCTCTGCCAAATAACAGTGGACTCCTAATCTTAAATTTCAACCTCAAAAAAGATCAGAAGGGACTAGGGCGAGGGAGAGGTTGGAAAACTGAGCCATGAGAATTGTCCATCGTGATTTGTAAAAATTAAACACAAAATATAAAATTAAAAATAAGGAGGGAAATGTCGACCAATTACGCTGTGGGGTAAAAAAACCTTTTCTCTATTTTCTCCATGTGAAGGACTAATAGAACTGAGAATGCTTATCATGGAAAAGAAAATTATAGGAAGGCTTGGGATGTGGGGACAAGGAACTTCAGCTGTCTTTGAATAGCTGAACTACTGCAACTGGAAAGAAGAAACAGGTTCCACGTGTGTGGCCCTAAGGAGAAGAACCAGGTCCAATGGGTGGAAGTTACAGGAAACTAGATTTTGAGAATGATAAGAATATTAGACAGTAAGACCTACCCAGTGATGGAATGGGGCATCTCAGTGGAAGATGGGATAGAGCTTAAAGCTTCTAAGTTTGTTCAAGAAACATCTGAATAAGCACCAGATAATCCATTTGCAGCTAGTTCTTCCTTATATGAACGCAATGGTATGATGGAGGGGAGCACTGGACCAGGAGTCAGGAGTCCTTGCTTTGTCACTTAATGGCTAAATGATACTGAGAAAATCAATTAACCCATTTGGACTTTAGTTTTCTGATCTTCAAAATGAGAGACTGAGATATGCTTTTCTCTACAGTTCTTCCATTTCTCATAATATCCTATTATTATTTCTTTACATTTTTTCCTACTAGTTGTTCACAAGTTGATGAGGTACTTATATATCATATAGACACAATTCGTGCATACTATTTGGATATACACTTCTCAAATTTCACTCTCACCATACAGAATGCTTGGAAGTATTACGTGTATGCATTGCAGTGAAAATCCCTCTTAACCAGAGTTTCTTGAGGATTCTGGTCAACCTCTGTTTCCTGAAATGGTACAGCTAAATTTGTTCAAGGAGAAGTTGTAAGTAATACAGAGGGGGAAAATGTGGTATACCCAGCTAGGATCAGAGCTTACTGGCTTTACTGACGATACATTCTGCTATGTGTTGTTCAATGTAGAATAGAGAACCATGAAAAAGATTCAGGCTATACTCAGCTCTTGCAGAAAGCAAGATAATGGTTCGGTGAAGCACAGTAGTGTTTTGTTTCCCTAAGACTGAGGAACCGCAGATTGGATATTGGTAAAGGCTCTGCCACAACAGTCAAATGTCAATTATTGCTTTGTGCCCATCCCTGAACTCTCACATTCATCTCATTCTTTGTAACCCCCACCCCCAACCCGCCCCACAACCAGCACAGACACCTGCGTCAAACCATTCAGAAAATATTTCATTAGAAGACATTATGATAAATAGTTAAATTTAGAGGAAGGGTATTTGTGGCTCTATATTCTTTCTAACCTAGGAAAAGTAGGATTTTGAATCACTAGAATCATGAGCAATACACCTCTGTGTTGAAAACTATTATGACATTCAATGGGGAAGGTGCACTGTTTATATCTCTTTCTATTCTGAAATCACCAAAAGGTATAGTCTCAAAACGGGCCTTATAAGAAAAGTACCAGCACACCAAAGACCATGGAATGATGCCAAGATATTAAAAGTTACCTTAGAAACTGAAGGGTTAAAAAAGAAAGAGAGCAAGAGCAAGTGCTTATCAGTGGCGAATCCACTGTGGGATTTAAGAATCCCATAGAAAAAGAACTAAATAATATTTTAAATTCTGGTTCCTTGTGAAACATATTTTTCAAAACCTTGAAAACCTTTCTAACTACTTATCTTAAGATATATCCTTCATAATTGTCTGCATAGTCCTTTTCTCCATGTTAATGGCCTCAATAAAAAAGGAAAAGATTCTGTGTGTAACAATCTCGACAACCTTATCCAATATTTTACACAAACAGTACAAAATTGGCTTCATTATTGTCTTTAGGAAAACGACAATTCACTTGTTCTTTCCTGACAAATATTTACTCCCTACCTTTTTTGGACATTGCCTTATGAGCTGTGGTGGACTCAAAGATGAGATTAGCATGTTCCCTAGCCTCAAGTAATTTATCCTTAAGCTGGGAAGATCAGATGTGTAATAAAATTTAAAATAATATGATAAGGGCTACAAGAGAGTTGTAAGATTAGAGAATGAAGAGATCAATTCTGCTGGACAAAAAGAGAACTCTTCCTGGAGAAGGTAACATATAACTGGGGTGTGACACATTCTCAGTGGAAACAACAAGGTATCAAGGTAGAAAACACTGGAGATGTGCCTCCTTGTTAGAAGCATAAGGTACAGGGAAAAGAGGGAGAAAAATCCTGATCTACCATTTATTATAGAAAAAGAAATTTTATTTCTATTTGGTTGACTCTAGGAAAGAGTCATTGAACTTGCTTAGTATGGTCAGGGACTTCTAAGTGGGATACAGGTCTAAAGAAATCTAAAGACTACATTACAAAGACAGAACTCTTTAGGAAGTATCAGTGTAATTTGCATCATAAAATTCGGTATCTTTTGTGAGGCTCTTGGCGTAACCTGAAAACGCTGATCATAAAGATTTCCTTATGAACAGAATTTGACAGAAATTAGTATATATATATATATATATATATTTATATATGTATTTAAATGAATAAACTAGCAGAAGAAAATAAAGCAGCAGTGCTCACTTCGGCAGCACATATACTAAAACTGAACAATACAGAGAAGATTAGCACGGCCCCTGCGCAAGGATGACACGCAAATTCGTGAAGCATTCCATATGTTTCATATATGTTGAACCTAAAAAAATGGTACAGATTAACCGGTTTGCAAGGCAGAAATAGAGACACAGATGTAGAGAACAAACATATGGACACCAGGGGGGGAAAGTTGGGGGGGGGGTTGGTGGTGGTGGGATGAATTGGGAGATTGGGATTGACATATATACACTAATATCTATAACACAGATAACTAATAAGAACCTGCTGTATAATAAATAAATTAAATTTAAAATAAAAAAAAAAGAAAAGAAAGCAGCAAATCAAGACCTTAAGAGTACCTCTCGTGATACTGTTTAGCTGTGTTATTATTTGGCTGTGAAGAGCTCTGTATGGAGGATTACTAGATAGAGATGTTGATATCCCAGTATCCAAACAGTATACACCCAACAACTATTTCATGAAAATTCTATCAGCCTCATTATGTCTACATGATGTTAACTATGTATAGGTGGGAAGTAATCAGAATAAATCCTCCTAGGTGACTGGATTTTTGTAGCACAATATAACCAATATTGGGAATATACTTGATGTTCAGGAAGTTTTATAGGACACACTATTCAATTAGACCCTGAAGAATATAATCAAAAACTGTCAATCAACTAGGCTTTCACCCTCATCTCTCTTTTTACCTCGTGAATGAACAGGATGGTTGAAGGAAGTCTAAACTCTTTTTAGCATTCATTGTGCAATTGGGGGTGTAGTTAGGATGACTAAGATAAATGATCCATAAAAGAAGGTTCTTCAGTCTTAGAAGGTGACCTCCTCACAGGTCTATCCGCTACTTCATAAGCCTGGACTGTATTCCATCCTTTTGATGAGACATTTCCTCTCTGAATAAGTCTCAGGACATGATGATGGAAATAGCAGTGTTTATTCAAGGTCGCCAGTCTCTTGAGCTTCTAAAACAGAGTAGTAAAGATAAGATAGCTTGTTAAAAACAAAAAGGTTATTAGTCTCCAGATAAGATATCTTATTTTCAACACCTTCTCCTACTTCAGTATTGAGGCTCTGTAAATTTAGTGACAATCATCTTGATGAAAAGCAGTCAGTTATCTATCTGCATGATATAAATAAAGGGGGAGTTTGGGGGAGAATGGATGCATGTATATGTATGGTTGAGTCTCTTTGCTGTGCACCTGAAACTATCACAACAGTGTTAACTGACTATACTCCAATATAAAATAAAAAGTTAAAAATATAAATAAAAAAATACATGTTATTATTCCTTTCTCTATTAATTATTAAACTATCATGAATATTAGCTATTGTTTCATTAATATTTCTTTTAGTCAAGTATAATCTCTTTCATTTCAGTGGGAAATAGAGTTCCAGATTCCACATTTATGAATATTACACAGTGACTGTGAAAGTTTAAAGACATTTACTCCTTCAATTAGGTGACTGTCCTTGTTTATTTTCAGATAGACTAGATAATGGATTTAAAATCCCATTTTAATTTTATTCTTTCAGAACATGTCATTTCTTTTGAGCAAAGCTATATTTTCCACTTTATTTTGATGACAGTTAAACACAGTACTTTCCTCTCTCAATAAATCTTCCATGTCAGAGCTATAAAAGAATATATGAAAGGTGCCAAATTTTTCAGCTGTTCTCCAAATAGTTTTGGACCACCCTTAACTTTAGTGTGAAACCCTGAGTTCAGTCATGTTTAAAATACCAAGAAGAATCAAACATAATTTTAGCCCTCAAGGAACAACAACTATAGTAATTCAGGTCATAGGTAATTACACAACAAAGTAGAAAGCGGTAAGTTACAAGCAAAAGGAAGTATAGCTATGAAGCACAGTCTTGCCTATTGGCTAAGAATAAGGTCTATGAATTAGAATTACAGATGTAAAACCAACCACCGGACCTTGGATTAATCATTGCGCGCTCTCTAAGAATTTGTTTCTAAGTGAATTAGAAATAATAATAGCATCATCTCCACTATGGGGCTGTTTTGTGGATTGCATAAGATAATGTACATAATGAACTTTTCATATTATAGAATAAGGTTTAATATTTATCATTATCCTTGTGATTTTGTTCTTATTGGTAGAGTAGAAAAGAAAGCATCACAAAATGAGATCAAAATGATACTTAATATATGAGAGATTTCATGTCCAATGTAAGAATCAGGGAATTCTTCAAAAAATTTTGACATTTGAGGTAAAATATTAAAGGTAAGTAAGATATAAACACATGGAAATGGGTGGAAAATTTTTTTCTTTAGAAGGAAGAGGATGCACTTAGAGGTAGAACCAAGAAAGCATCAGGTACCAATAAGGAATGAGGCTGCTCAGCTCGACGTTTGGGCAGGGTACGTGAAGAGAGAGGTCAAGGTGTACCACTACACCCATGCAACATAGGAACCTGACCCTGATTCTGTAGGAAATGTACAGCACTTCAGGAGTTCTGATGATGAATGTTATCATATAACCAAAATAGCGTTAAGTCATAGATGTGATAAGGTTCTACCTCCTATTTGGGACAGAAAACATTATAAACAGAATGGCTTGATGGGCTAAAGTAAAGAAGCCAGTCATGACCCCATTTTCTTTAAAATTTATATTTACACTAAAGTTCAAACTGTTTAGATCTGCAACAGCTGTCCTAAGCTCAGCAGCAATAACTAAAACAGCTACAGTTCTTTTTTAAAATATTAGTTGCCCAATCATTTTAGGTATTTTAATAAAAATGCAAACACTTGAACACAAGTTTCTGCATTGGAAACATGAATTTTCATCTCCTGTCCCCTCCCCAAAATTTTTATGAAAGTGATATAACAAAACAAACACAAGTTATGTTTAAGTAGAAGGTCTGGGTCTACCTATGGAGACTAATGGTAATGACTCAGAATGGTCTGTTGTTTGCTGCTATTACTAGAAACATATAGGCCATGTGAAAATAAGCCCTTGCTAACAGAATACCTTGAGTATCAAACCCCTTATATTTGACCTTATATTCTGGGCTACTATTTGAAATTCAGTTTTCCAACATTTATTTAGTAGCTGCTATATGTAAAGTACAGGGTTGGTGTATTTAAGCCCCTATTATTGGCTTAGTTTCTGCCCTAGTGATTGCCCCAGTTTAGGAGTCCAGAGCAGGTGTTACAAGAATAAAGGACTAATTTATTAAAAGCCTACTAATCTCCAGTTGTTGTTTTTGATATCCATCCTATGAAATTCTAGATTTTTTAAAACAAGATCAGTGAAATTAAAAACTTGATTTGTGATAAAAGGGCATGACTGGGTTATCATGAAAACATACTTATGTGACCAAATACAGACACACACACACACACACACATTTCCTCAGGGATGTTGGAAAAATAAAATGCTCTTTTATTACACTGACTTCTGAAATGAGTAAACTGCTCTGAAGCTGACGTGAAATCATCCTCCAATAATAGACCCTACTTTGTTAATTTGTTGTTGTATTGTTACTGTGCACTGCATAGTAATGGTATGAAACCTTCAAGGGTTATTCCATCTTCCATGGATGAGGAGTTTATCTCCATGGAGCAATAACCGAGATCAAGCCAGTATTTTATTCTTGAGTATTAGACAATATTAACATTGAGACCAAATTTCAATTTACTCCAGGCAGTTACCAAAATCTGTTTTTATATTAGGCCTTATCTCTAAATCCATATTTTTTATAATGATCTCAATTCCACTTGCCTGCATCTTTTGGTAGTAGCAATGCCTGCTTAAATGCAATTAAAATTCATTGTAACACCTTATTTATACTAGAGCCCCACACAATATTTTCCATGAAAATAGTATTCACATTTTAAAACAATCAGAAAAAGGCCCTTCAAGCACAGAACCACTGGACAATATTCCCTGTCTTTACATTCAAAACATCTTGGCACATTGATAAGACGGTGAGGCTTGATCCTGCAAATGTCTCTTCTCTGGGCTTAACCAGATGCACCAACATGCCCGGTGAAGTCATGGACGTTGAGCAAATAAACAGAGCGCCTCTGCCTCATAAAGATGTTAGCCTGCACCTGCAAATCTCAAATAACATCCTCTGATGAGGAAATCAAATCAAATCCACAAAAAGTGCCTTCTGCTTTTCAAAAGAAAGTTATCAATATGCCTAGCAATATTGCTCCCAAGGAGTATGATTCTCTTCTGTGTAGAAGAAGCAGGCTTAGATAAATGACTGTGGGCTGAACCACTCTGTGTTTATAGAGTGGAGAGAATAATAGAGAGAAATGGAGGTCCTTCACCCACAGTCTGCTCTGGTATTACTGTGGAGAATGGAGCTAAGTAGATTCTGCCATCAGATGTCCTGGTCCTTTCCCCAGTCCTCCTATCCCATATCCTTGAAGAACAAATCCACAGGGTTGGTACAGCACCTGCTTGGCAAAGAACAAGGCCAGCCACCAATTTCTCATTTATGTAATCCTGTTGTTTCCTCCATCACAAATGCCTCTTGCATTCTCTACTGAATAACTCTCCTTCTCCCTTCAATACACTGCCTAAACATCACCTCTTCTGAAAGGTTTTCCCTGAGTCCTCCCACAGAATTAGTTACTGGTGGTATGATATAGCAGGAGAAAATAGTGTGTGTATGTGTGTGTGGGGGTGTGTGATCTTGAATCAAGGAAGCCTGGGTTTGAATACTGGCTTAGGCAATTACCAGCTCCATGATCTTGGGCACATTATTTAAAACTCAAAAATTCTGTTCCCTTATCTTTTCGAGTCACTTTGGAATTTTAAGTCATTTGCATTTCCATTATGTATTTTAGAATAAGTTTTCAATTTCTACAAAAATGCCTGCTACAATCTGATTTGGAATTGTGTTTTATCTATAGATAAATATGGGGAGAATTGACATCCTAACATATCAAGTCTTCCAACCCATAAACACAGTATGTCAATCTATTTATTTAGATCTTCTTTAATCTCCTTTAATGATGTTTTATAGTTTTCAGTGTATTAGATCATCATATCTTTTTTGAATATTTATCCGTAAGTACCTCATATTGCTGACGTTATTCTAAATGCCTTTAATTTTTTATTTCAATTAACAAATATTCATTACTAATACATAAAAACACTATTGATTTTTGTCTATCGATCTTACATGTTGTAACCTTGCTAAACTCACTTCTTAGTCTAAGTAGTTTTTTTGTAGATTTCACTAGATTTTCTACTTAGATATTCACGTTGTCTGCAATTAAAAGAGCTTTTACTTCTTTTTTCCGATTTAGATGACATTTTTTTTCTTGCCATACTTTGCTGCCTAGAATTTCCAGTACGATATTGCATTGATCAGTACTGAACTAAATCCTCAAGGTGGACACTGCAGATCTCCAGAGTTCTCTGTTCATTTCTCTCTTCTCAGGATCTCTGTCCTGAGAACTCTAGCCATCTTGACCTCCTCATGCTCTCAGCTTCATATCCTCAACGCAGGGAGTATATCAGACTGCTCCTTGATTTCCTCTCCTGTACTGTGGCCTGGAAACTTTCCAAAGACAGTAAGTTGGGGCAATCATAGGCCCAACTTGTTTTTTTTCTCATCTCTCAGGAATCACTGTCCTTCCTTGCCTGACATACAGTACCTTGAAAACTGTTATTATATACATTTTGTCCATCTTACTGGTTGTTTAGACAGGAGTATAAATCTGTTCTTTTTTACTTCATCTTGGCTGGAAGTAGAAGTCCTTATATATTTATTTTAATGTATGCTAAAACATAACTGACAATTATACTGGTAATGGAAGAGTGATATAATTATCTTTTAAACTATTTTAAGTAAAAATGCCTATTGTTTTTAAAAGGCATTACATGTATAATAATGCTGATACAATTGATGATGTGGCAGAAAACCTGAAGGTAGTACTAAAATTGTTAGTTTATGAAGCAGTATAGCAGGGAGTAAATTAAAAGTAGAGGTGGGTGAGGGCTTACACTTAAAGGAGATCAGCCAGGAAGATACAGGTGACACTAAACAAGGAAGCAAAAAATCTGGATGCCTTGCAAGTAATTTGGGTTTATTTAGTGGAGGGGAAAGGGCCTGCACCCAGCAAGAGTTATTTTACTAATCACCGTACTAAAGAACACTACAACTTTAGCTCCTAAACTATGTTCAGAATACTATGATACAGTAAGTAATCATAATACATTTTAGGAACAATTCAATAAATATCTGTTAATATTTCTTGCTTGAGGAGACAAGACTTAGAGATTTGCAGAACTTATTCACTAAGAACATCTTAATGGTGTTTCCTGAAAACTGAAGAACATATGTGATTGTTCATTACTTTTTAGATGATTAAGAGTAAAGTACTTTGGTGTTCTAGGGTCAACAAAGAACAATTTCACTGAATTTCAAAGGCTTAGAGTTGGAGCACCCCAAATGTGTTAGGCATGCAGTGATCTTTCAGATTTGTAGGTGGAAGGAGGGTGGGGAGGGAACAAACATGAACTTAACACTAGCGACACTTTGCTTCCCAGATGTCACAAAAAATATCATGAGCTGAAAAGCAGGGCCCCTGAAGTCCCAGAACAATAGATTTGGATTTGTGTAACTATTTCTGGAATAGCAAGTGCCTCATTCAAATTGTGCATAAAATCACTGCAGAGTGATTCTTTAAACACTACAAAGCTGTTTAATAATATGTATTTATAATTTTACAGTTAAGAAAGTATCAATACTTGGTCACATCTTATCTCAGCTTTCATACTCAGATAAAACTAGAGAGACAGAGAGAGTTACAGATATCCCTATATTATATATTACAGACGAGAAGGTTCTGAGAGAATGTGACCTATCCAAAATTATACAGCTGTTAAGTGGCAAAACTTGAAAATGAACACATACCTTTCTCTCCCAAGCTCATGCTATTTACAACACACAGAAATAAGTTTGGGTCTCATTTCTAATTCCATTTTTAATCTCTAGTAGCATTAAAAACTTATCCTGAATCCACTGGCCAGCTTGAGAGATCACTAAATTTCCTAAAATGATTTCATATATAAGGACTTTTTTAATGAGTGAAAGACTCAAAGACTCAAAATGGGTTAAAAAGTTCTACTTGCTCTAGATAGTTCTGGAATGATCATTTAAGCTGGAGTTATAAATCTCTCAGCTCTCAACACTCCCAACAGTTCCTCCCATTCCAATGGCATGACAGGATTTTTGAAAATAAATCAGTAAACACCAGAAACCTAAGGGAGGACAGAGTGGTGTTTCAACTTCTATTTGAATCAGTGCTTTCCTACTGCCCACTTCTCTTTTGCTAAGGACAGTTTATTTTAAGCCTGGGGCTACGGCCCTAACAACATGATTTAACTCTGTAGCCTTACATCCACACAACGTTTCCATCAGCTGACTGAAATCAACTCTAGGGATTCAGCTGAAGGCTTCCAAATCTGAGACCTGAAAAAAAGTAAATATTTTCTAAAAGAATGATTTTTACTAGAAATGTAAAGCCATAGATATGTATTATTTTCTCCTGACAGCAGTTCACTAACTTCCTAAACGGGGAAACAGCGAGTCGGTAACAATACAGGACTAAGTAGAAGGGTAGAGAGTTCTCTGTTCTCCCTAGAGAAAGTTGCAGCAGAATTATCATTCCAGCTATGTATTCTCACAAGCAAATCTTTGACTTTCTTTTTTTTTCTTTTTTATTAGCACCTAGGTAGGCTGTTTTGCCTAGTTCACAGACATAGCTGATTCTGAGGAATGATTTACTTGGGTCACTGCCATCTCCTCCAATGTTCTCCCTCTTCTTAATTTCCGGGCAATTTCTTCTCCAACAATGTCCTGTCACCCATCAGTGGGCCTCCACCCACCTCTGGAACCTCATCCCCTACAACTGTTTCCTCTGCCCCTCTGCTCCACCCACATATCCTAGCTCTTCTTCAAAACTACCAACCATGCTTCCACCACAGGGCCTTTGTACCCTGAGGTGCAAAGAATGTCCTTCCCCCAGAGAGCCACATGACTTGCTTCTTTACTTTACTTAGGTCTTTGCTCGAATGACACCTTATTAAAGACCACCCTATAAAAAATAGTGACCTTTCTGCTTCCAATACTATCCCCCTTATCCTGCTTCATTTTTCTTTATAGCCCCTGGTGACATCTGGAATATTATACATTTATTTACTTGTTTGTTTTCTGCCTTTCCCTACTTAGAATGTAACTTCCATGAGAGCAGGGATTTTGTCTGTCTTGTTTTCTTGATGATTTCCAGCAACTAGAGTAATATCCAGAAAAAGGAAGTGCTCAGCGAATCCCTGCTGACTGACTGACTGACTGAATGATGCATGCCATCAAATTAACTTCCTAATTTTCCATTACAAGTTTATGACACTTGCCATCAAATTTTAGGTAGTATTTCTGGGCCCAATACTAATGAGACTACTGCCATCCAGACACCTGGATAAGCAGTTACAAAGGGGACAATGAGGTCTTCTCTACAGCCTTTTGATCACAAGTATTAAGCCCAAACTACGAAAATATATTAGCATGCCTCAGCTCTCACTTATGACTCATAAATATTCTAAGTTTTTCACCAATTTTTCTCAGATTTTGATCAATTATTTTTTAAATTTTATTTATTTTTACACAGCAGGTTCTTATTAGTTATCTATTTTATACATATTAGTGCATATATGCCAATCTCAATCTCCCAATTCATCACACACCCCCCCACACTTTCCCACCTTTGTGTCCATATGTTTGTTCTCTACATCTGCGTCTCTATTTCTGCCTTGCAAATGGGTTCATCTGTACCATTTTTCTAGATTCCACATATATGTGTTAATATACGATATTTGTGTTTCTCTTTCTGACTTACTTCACTTTGTATGACAGTCTCTAAGCCCATCCACATCTCTACAAATGACCCAATTTCATTCCTTTTTATGGCTGAGTAGGTTTCCATTGTATATATGTACCATATTTCTTTATCCATTCATCTGTCGATGGGCACTTAGGTTGCTTCCATGACCTGGCTATTGTAAACAGTGCTGCAATGAATATTGGGGTACATGTGTCTTTTTGAATTATGGTTTTCTCTGGGTATATGCCCAGTAGTGGGATTTCTGGGTCGTATGGCAATTCTATTTTAGTTTTTTAAGGAACCTCCATACTGTTTTCCATAGTGGCTGTATCAATTTACATTCCCACCAACAGTGGAAGAGCCTTCCCATTTCTCCACACTCTCTCCAGCATTTTTTTTAACATCTTTATTGGAGTATAATTGCTTTACAATGTTGTGTTAGTTTCTGCTGTATAAAAGTGAACGAGCTATACGTACACATATATCCCCATATCCGCTCCCTCTTGTGTCTCCCTCCCACCCTCACTATCCCACCCCTCTAGGGGGTCACAAAGCACCGAGCTGATCTCTCTGTGCTATGCAGCTGCTTCCCACTAGCTATTTTACATTTGGTAGTGTATGTATGTCCATGTCACTGTCTCACTTTATCCCAGCTTACCCTTCCCCCTCCCCGTGTCCTCAGGTCCATTCTCTACATCTGCATCTTTGTCGCAGGTTCCTCTTTGTCGAAACTTTTTTTGCATCTATTGAGATGATCATATGGTTTTGCTCCTTCAATTTGGTAATATGGTTTATCACATTGATTGATTTGCATATATTGAAGAATCCCTGCATTCCTGGGATAAACCCCACCTGATCATGCTGTATGATCTTTTTAATGTGCTGTTGGATTCTCTTTGCTAGTAGTTTTTTGAGGATTTCTGCATCTATGTTCATCAGTGATATTGATTGGCCTGTAGTATTCTTTCTTTCTGACATCTTTGTCTGGTTTTGGTATCAGAGCGATGGTGGTCTCACGGAATGAGTTGGGCAGTGTTCCTCCCTCTGCTATATTTTGGAAGAGCTGGAGAAGGATAGGTGTTAGCTCTTCTCTAAGTATTTGATGGAATTCACCTGTGAAGCTATCTGGTCCTGAGCTTTTGTTTGTTGAAAGACTTTTATCACAGCCTCAATTTCAGTGCTTGTGATTGGTCTGTTTATATTTTCTGTATCTTCCTGGTTTGGTCTCGGAAGCTTGTGCTTTTCTCAGTATTTGTCCATTTCTTCCAGGTTGTCCATTTTATTGGCATATAGTTGCTTGTAGTAATCTCTCATGATCCTTTGTATTTCTGCAGTGTCAGTTGTTGCTTCTCCTTTTTCATTTCTAATTCTATTCGAGTCTTCACCCTTTTTTCCTTGACGAGTCTGGCTGAGCGTTTATCAATTTTGTTTCTCTTCTCAAAGAGCCAGCTTTTAGTTTTATTGATGTTTGCTATTGTTTAATTTCTTTTTCATTTATTTCTGATCTGATCTTTATGATTTCTTTCCTTCTGCTAACTTTGCGGTTTCTTTTTTTGCTCCTCTTTCTCTAATTGCTTTAGGTGTAAGGTAAGGTTGCTTATTTGAGATGTTCCTTGTTTCTTGAGGTAGGATTGTATTGCTATAAACTTCCCTCTTAGAACTGCTTTTGCTGCATCCCATAGGTTTTGGGTCATCAGGCTTTCATTGTCATTTATTTCTAGGTATTTTTTGATTTCCTCTTTGATTTCTTCCAAGTAATCTCTTGGTTATTTAGTAGTATATTGTTTACCCTCCATGTGTTTGTATTTTTTACAGATTTTTTTCCTGTAACTGATATCTAGTCTTATAGTGTTGTGGTCAGAAAAGATAGTTGATATGATTTCAGTTTTCTTAAATTTACCTAGGTTTGATTTGTGACCCAAGATATGATCTATTCTGGACAATGTTCCCTGAGCACTTGAGAAGAAAGTGTATCCTGTTGTTTTGGATGGAATGTCTTATGAATACCAATTAAGTCCATGTTGCTTAATGTATCATTTAAAGCTTGGATTTCCTTACTTATTTTCATTTTCGTTGATCTGTCCATTGGTGAAAGTGGGGGGTTAAAGTGTCCTACTATGATTGTGTTACTGTCGACTTCCCATTTTATGGCTGTTAGCATTTGCCGCATGTATTGAGGTGCTCCTATGTTGGGTGCATAAATATTTACAATTGTTATATCTTCTTCTTGGATCAATCTCTTGATCATTATGTACTGTCCTTCTTTGTCTCTACTAATATTCGTTATTTTAAAGTCTATTTTGCCTGATATGAGAATTGCTACTCCAGCCTTGTTTTGATTTCCAGTTGCATGGAATATCTTTTTCCCTCCCCTCACTTTCAGTCTGTATGTGTCTCTAGGTCTGAAGTGGGTCTCTTGTAGACAGCATATATATGGGTCTTGTTTTTGTATCCATTCAGCCAGTCTATGTCTTTTGGTTGGAGCATTTAATCCATTTGCATTTAAGGTAATTATCGATATGTATGTTCTATTACCATTTTCTTAATTGTTTTGGGTTTGTTATTGTAGGTCCTTTCCTCCTCTTGTGTTTCCTGCCTAGAGAAGTTCCTTTAGCATTTGTTGTAAAGCTGGTTTCGTGGTGCTGAATTCTCTCAGCTTTTGCTTGCCTGTAAAGTTTTAATTTCTCCGTCAAATCTGGATGAGATCCTTGCTGGGTAGAGTAATCTTGGTTGTAAGTTTTTCTCTTTCATCACTTTAAATATGTCCTGCCACTCCGTTCTGGCTTGCAGAGTTTCTGCTGAAAGATCAGCTGTTAACTTTATGGGGATTCCCTTGTGTGTTATTTGTTGTTTTTCTCTTGCTGCTTTTAATATTTTTTCTTTGTATTTAATTTTTGATAGTTTGATTAATATGTGTCTTGGCGTATTTCTCCTTGGATTTATCCTGTATGGCACTCCCTGCACTTCCTGGACTTGACTATTTTCTTTCCCATATTAGGGAGGTTTTCAACTATAACCTCTTCAAATATTTTCTCAGTCCCTTTCTTTTTCTCTTCTTCTTCGGGACCCCTATATTTCAAATGTTCGTGCATTTAATTTTGTCCCAGAGGTCTCTGAGACTGCCCTCACCTATTTTCATTCTTTTTTCTTTATTCTGCTCTATGGTGATTATTTCCACTATTTTATCTTCCAGGTCACTTATCCGTTCTTCTGCCTCAGTTATTCTGCTATTGATTCCTTCTAGAGAATTTTAATTTCATTTATTGTGTGTTTCATCATTGTTTGTTTGCTCTTTAGTTCTTCTAGGTCCTGTTAAATGTTTCTTGCATTTTCTCCATTCTATTTCCAAGATTTTGTATGATCTTTACTATCATTACTCTGAATTTTTTTTCAGGTAGACTGCCTATTTCCTCCACATTTGTTTGGTCTGGTGGGTTTTTACCTTGCTCCTTCATCTGCTGTGTGTTTTCGCTGTCTTCTCATTTTGCTTAACTTACTCTGTTTGGGGTCTCCTTTTTGCAGCCTGCAGGTTCGTACTTCCTGTTGTTTTTGGTGTCTGCCCCCAGTGTCTAAGGTTAGTTTAGTGGGTTGTGTAGGCTTCCTGGTGGAGGGGACTACTGCCTGTGTTCTGGTGGATGAGGATGGAACTTGTCTTTCTGGTGGGCAGGACCGCATCTGGTGGTTTGTTTTGGGGTGTCTGTGACCTTATTATGATTTTAGGCAGCCTCTCTGCTTACGGATGGGGTTGACTTCCTGTCTTGCTATTTGTTTGGCATATGCTGTCCAGCACTGTAGCTTGCTGGCTGTTGAGTGGAGCTGGTCTGAGCATTGAGATGGAGATCTCTGGGAGAACTTTCGCCATTTGATATTATGTGGAGCCGGGAGGTCTCTGGTGAACCACTGTCCTGAACTCAGCTCTCCTACCTCAGAGGCACAGGCCTGACACCCGGCCGGAGCACCAAGAACCTGTCAGTCACACACCATGTGTTCCTTTAAGAGAACTCCTAAGTAACATCCTAATTGTATGTGGTACAACTTTATTTTTGAACTGAGAGTTGTGGAAAAGGGCATTTTTGCCCTCCCCTGATGGTTGGAGGTTACAATTTTTGTTTTTGGAAACCCCACCACCTCGTTACTTCTCTTATTGTTTTTGCAAGAAAAGTATAAAGAAAGTTTGAGTGGAGGTGAGATTTGTGATCGGGAAGGCCCTCCAGCATTTGTTGTTTGTAAATTTTCTGATAATGACCATTCTAAAAGGCGTGAGGTGATACCTCATTGTAGTTCTGATGTGCATTTCTCCAATAATTAGTGATGTTGAGCAGCTTTTCATGTGCCTCTGGGCCATCTGTATGTCTTCTTTGGAGAAATGTCTATTTAGGTCTTCTGCCCATTTTTGGATTGGGTTGTTTTTTTTAACTATTGAGCTGCATGAGCTGTTTATATATTTTGGAGATTAATTCTTTGTCCGTAAATTTGTTTGCAAATATTTTCTCCCATTCTGAGAGTTGTCTTTTCGTCTTGTTTATAGTTTCCTTTGCTGTGCAAAAGCTTTCAAGTTTCATTAGGTCCCATTTGTTTATTTTTATTTTTATTTCCATTAATAAAGGAGATGGGTCAAAAAGGATCTTGCTGTGATTTATGTCAAAGAGTGCTCTTCCTATGTTTTCCTGTAAGAGTTTCATAGTGTCTAGTCTTACACTTAGATCTTTAACCCGTTTTGAGTTTATTTTTGTGTATGGTGTTAGGGAGTGTTCTAATTTCATTCTTTTACATGTAGCTGTCCAGTTCTCCAAGGACCACTTATTGAGAGACTGTCTTTTCCCTGTTGTATATCCTTGCCTCCTTTGTCATAGATTAGTTGACCATAGGTTTGTGGGTTTATCTCTGGGCTTTCTATCCTGTTCCATTGATCTATATTTCTGTTTTTGTGCCAGTACCATATTGTCTTGATTACTGTAGCATTGTAGTATAGTCTGAAGTCAGGGTGTCTGATTCCTCCACCTCCATTTTTTTCCCTCAAGATTTCTTTGGCTATTTGGGGTCTTGTGCGTCTCCATAAAAATTTTAAGATTTTTTGCTCTAGTTTTGTAAAAAATGCCATTGGTAATTTGATAGGGATTGCAGTGAATCTGTAGATCCCTGTGGGTAGTGTAGTCATTTTCACAATATTGATTCTTACAATCCATGAACATGGTATATCTCTCCATCTGTTAGTGTCAACTTTAATTTCTTTCATCTGTGTTTTATACTTTTCTGAGTACAGGTCTTTCACATCCTTAGGTAGGTTTATTCCTAGGTATTTTATTCTTTTTGTTGCAGTGGTGAATGGGATTGTTTCCTTAATTTCTCTTTCTGAGCTTTCATTGTTAGTGTATAGGAATGCAAGAGATTTCTGTGCATTAATTTTGTATCCTGACACTTTACCAAGTACATTGATTAGCTCTAGTACTTTTCTGGTGGCATCTTTAGGATTATCTACCTATAGTATCACGTCACATGCAAACAGTGACAGTTTTACTTCTTCTTTTCCAATTTGTGTTTTTTTATTTCTTTTTCTTCTTTGATTGCCGTGGCTAGGACTTCCAAAACCATGTTGAATAATAATGGTGACAGTGGACATCCTTATCTTGTTCCTGATCTTAAAGGAAATGCTTTCATTTTTTTACCATTGAGAATGATGTTTGCTGTGGGTTTGTCATATATAGCCCTTATCATTTTGAGGTAGGTTCCCTCTATGCCCACTTTCTGGAGAGTTTTTATCATAAATGGGTGTTGAATTTTGTCAAAAGCTTTTTCTGCTTCTATTGAGATGATCATATGGTTTTTATTCTTTGATTTGTTAACATGGTGTATCACATTGATTGATTTGTGTATACTGAAGAATCCTTGCATCTCTGGGATAAATCCCACTTGTTCATGGTGTATGATCCTTTTAATACGTTGTTGGATTCTGTTTGCTAGTGTTTTGTGGAGGATTTTTGCATCTATATTCATCAGTGATACTGGTCTGTAATTTTCTTTTTTTGTAGTATCTTTGTCTGGTTTTGGTATCAGGTTGATGGTGGCCTTGTAGAATGAGTTTGGGAGTGTTCCTTGCTTTGCAATTTTTTGGAAGAGTTTGAGAAGGATGAGTGTTAGCTCTTCTCTAAATGTTTGATAGAATTCACCTGTGAAGCCATCTTGTCCTGACTTTTGTTTGTTGGAAGATTTTTTTTTTTTCCTGGTACGCGGGCTTCTCACTGTTGTGGCCTCTCCCATTGCGGAGCACAGGCTCCGGACGCGCAGGCTCAGTGGCCATGGCTCACAGGCCCAGCCGCTCCGCGGCATGCGGGATCCTCCTGGACCAGGGCATGAATCCGTGTCCCCTGCATTGGCAGGAGGACTCTCAACCACTGCGCCACCAGGGAAGCCCTGTTGGAAGATTTTTAATCACTGTTTCAATTTCATTACTTATGATTGGTCTGTTCATATTTTCTATTTCTTCCTGGTTCTGTCTTGGAAGCTCATACCTTTCTAAGAATTTGTCCATTTCTTCCAGGTTGTCCATTTTATTCACATAGAGTTACTTGTAGTAGTCTCTTAGGATGCTTTGTATTTCTGTGGTGTCCATTGCAAGTCCTCCTTTTTCATTTCTAATTTTATTTATTTGAGTCCTCTCCCCCTTTGTCTTGATGAGTCTGGTTTATCAATTTTGTTTATCTTCTCAAAGAACCAGCTTTTAGTTTTATTGATCTTTGTTATTGTTTACTTTGTTTCTATTTCATTTATTTCTGCTCTGTTCTTTATGATTTCTTTCCTTCTACTAACTTCGGGTTTTGTTTGTTCTTCTTTCTCTAGTTCCTTTAGGTATAAGGTTAGATTGTTTGAGATTTTTCTTGTTTCTTGAGGTAGGATTGTTTTGCTATAAACTTCCCTCTTAGAACTGCTTTTGCTGCATCCCATAGGTTTTGGATCATCGTGTTTTCATTGTCATTTGTCTCTAGGTATTTATTGAATTCCTCTTTGATTTCTTCAGCAATCTCTTCGTTAGTTAGTAACGTATTGTTTAACCTTCACATGTTTGTGCTTTTTACGTTTTTTTCCCCTGTAATTGATTACTAATCTCATAGCGTTGTGGTTGGAAAAGATGCTTGATATAATTTCAGTTTTCTATAATTTACCGAGGCTTGTTTTGTGACCCAAGAAGTGATCTATCCTGGAGAATGTTCTGTGTGCATTTGGGAAGAAAGTGTAATCTGCTGGAATGTCCTATAAATATCAATTAAATCTATCTAGTGTATTCTGTCATTTAAAGCTTGTGTTTCCTTATTAATTGTCTCTCTGGATGATCTTTCCACTGGTGTGAGGTGTTAATGTCCCCCACTATTATTGTGTTACTATTGATTTCCTCTTTTATAGCTGTTAGCATTTGTCTTATGTATTGAGGTGCTCCTATGCTGGGTGCATATATATTTATAATTGTTATATCTTCTTCTTGGATTGATCCCTTGATCATTATGTAGTGTCCTTCCTTGTCTCTTGTAACATTCTTTATTTTAAAGTTTATTTTATCTGATATGAGTATTGCTACTCCAGCTTTTTTTTGATTTCCATTTGCATGGAATATCTTTTTCCATCCCCTCACTTTCAGTCTGTATACCTCCCTAGGTCTGAAGTGGGTCTCTTGTAGACAGCATATAAATTGCTCTTGTTTTTGTATCCATTCAGCAAGACTGTGTCTTTTGGTTGGAGCATTTAGTCCATTCACATTTAGGTAGCTATCAATATCTATGTTCCTATTACCATTTTCTTAATTGTTTTGCATTTGTTTTTGTAGGTCCTTTTCTTCTCTTGTGTTTCCCACTCAGAGAAGATCCTTTAGCATTTGTTGTAGAGGTGGTTTCGTGGTGCTGAATTCTCTTAGCTTTTGCTTGTCTGTAAAGCTTTTGATTTATCCATCAAATCTGAATGAGATCCTTGCCAGGTAGAGTAATCTTAGTTGTAGGTTCTTCCCTTTCATCACTTTAACTATATCGTGTCACTCACTTCTGGCTTGTAGAGTTTCTGCTGAGAAATCAGCTGTCAACATTATGGGAGTTCCCTTGTATGTTATTTGTTGTTTTTCTCTTGTTGTTTGTAATAATTTTTCTTTGTCTTTAATTTGTGTCAATTTGATTACTATGTGTCTTGGCATGTTTCTCCTTGGGTTTATCCTGCCTGGGACTCTCTACACTTCCTGGACTTGGGTGTCTATTTCGTTTCCCATGTTAGGGAAGTTTTCAACTATAATCTCTTCAAATATTTTCTTGGGTCCTTCCTCTTTCTCTTCTCCTTCTGGACCCCCTATAATGTGAATGTTGTTGTGTTTAATGTTGTTGCAGAGGTCTCTTAGGCTGCCTTCATTTCTTTTCATTCTTTTTTCTTGATTCTGTTCCACAGCAGTGAATTCACCATTCTGTCTTCCAGGTCACTTATCCATTCTTCTGCCTCAGTTATTCTGCTATTGATTCCTTCTAGTGTATTTTTCATTTCAGTTATTGTATTGTTCATCTCTGTTTCTTTGTTCTTTAATTCTTCTAGATCTTTGTTAAACATTTCCTGCATCGTATTGATCTTTGCCTCCACTCTTTTTCCAACGTCCTGAATCATCTTCACTAACATTATTCTGAATTATTTTTCTGGAAGGTTGCCTATCTCCACTTCATTTAGGTTTTTTTTTGGAGTTTTATGTTGTTCCTTCATCTGGTACATAGTCCTCTGCCTTTTCATTTTGTCTATCTTTCTGTGACAGTGTTTTTTGTTCCACAGGCTGCAGGATTGTAGTTCTTCTTGCTTCTGTTGTCTGCTCTCTGGTGGATGAGGCTATTTAAGAGGCTTCTGCAAGCTTCCTGATGGGAGGGACTGGTGATGGGTAGAGTTGGGTGTTGCTCTGGTGGGCAGAGCTCAGTAAAATTTTGGTTGTCTGCTGGTGGGTGGGGCTGAGTTCCCTCCCTATTGGTTGTCTGGCCTGAGGGAACCCAGCACTGGAGCCTATGGCTCTTTGGTGGGGTTAATGGCAGACTCCGGGACGGGTAACGCGAAGGAGTACTTCTCAGAACTTCTGCTGTCAGTGTCCTTGTCCCCATGGTGAGCCACAGCCACCCTCCGCCTCTGCAAGAGACCGTCCAACACTAGCAGGTAGGTCTGGTTCAGTCTCCTATGGGGTCACTACTCCTTCCCTCTGGGTCCTGATGTGCACACTATTTTGTGTGTGCCCTCCAAGAGTGGAGTCTCTGTTTCCCCATTCCTGTCAAAGTCCTGCAATCAAATCCCACTAGCCTTCAAAGTATGATTCTCTGGGAATTCTTCCTCCCGTTGCCAGACCCCCAGGTTGGGAAGCCTGATGTGGGGCTCAGAACCTTCACTCCAGTGGGTGGACTTCTGTGGTATAAGTGTTCTCCAGTTTGTGAGTCACCCACCCAGCTGTTATGGGATTTCATTATATTGTGATTGTGTCCCTCCTACCATCTCACTGTGGCTTCTTCTTTGTCTTTGGATGTGGGGTATCTTTTCTGGTGAGTTCCAGCGTCTTCCTGTTGATGACTGTTCAGCAGTTAGTTGCAATTCCGGTGCTCTTGCAAGAGGGAGTGAGTGCACGTCCTTCTACTCTCAATTATTTTTCATTATGACATGCATGTCACAATAATGTGGACTATTATAAACAATAAATACTTACTCATTAAATCTTACTCTATTAACCACAACTTAATCTAACTGGAGTAAACCCTGTAAATTTGAATAGAGCATACTTTAAACTCATGAACTTTTAAAGTCTTAAGGAACAATCAAAGGTCGCTAAACCCAATCTCCCACCTCACTTAGGAAGTCCTCCCAATAAAAATAATATAAACCACAAAAGTGACAACTTTCCTGTATAGAGTTCTTATCTTACTGTTATCGAATTATCTTAGGTTACAGTAAGTGTTTGTTTGAATTTGTTGAGTTGTGACTTCCACCATCTCCTTCCAGTAACAAAGCTTAATAGACAGAAAACAGTCACTGGAGTGGCAACACTGTGTAAGTGACTGCATACTTGTGCATACAGCTGAATGGTGCCTATGTTTGGGGTATTATATTGTGCATATGTGCAGGTCTGCTCTGTGATTCAGGACCCATCTCAAATAAAGCCTTAATCTACTCCACATTCCTTTATCCAAGAAGCTTGATTATTTTGTGGGAACCCTGGGACCTAACCTGGCAGACGAAGGCTTTTAAGCCTGTGGACAAGCATGTCTTTCTCACGCATATCACTCTTTAAGAATAAATGACCCCAGAGCCACAGCTAGATTCCAGAGGGAGAGTTCTGTTCTTGATTTAAAGCTTAAGTGGACTTAGAAAACCATCTTGAGTTTCATCCTAAAGGGGGAAAAAAACACAGCTTGAGTGGTAAAAGAAAAGCTGCCATCTCCCCTTTTTGTGCCACCCAGGGCACATTCCCAAGTTCCTTCTGGTTACTTTTAACCAGAGCAGCAACTACAGCAGACAAGTAGGTGAAAGCCTTGAGCTTAAAAATATGCAGTCAGGGCCAGGACCAATTTCCTACACAGACTCAATGCTCAGACTCAGTGTTTTAGCTGCCTGCTTTTCCAGTGGTATCCTTCCCTGCCTGACATGTCCAAAGCTGGGGTAGGAACCTGAGAGGTTCTTCAATCTCACAAGCATTTTTTGATCTCCACTCAAGGTTACATTAATATGCACAAACCAATTAAAACTCATTTATCATGTAAACAAGGGGGCAGTGTTTGTTGGCACTGCAGCACGCTGTAGTGCTATTAGCTAAGGAAAAGTAGAATTACCAAAGATGTCTTGTTAGGTGCATTAATTCCATTTACACTCATTCTTCACATAAGTAAGCTAATTAGAAACAGACTTTAGCCTCAGCACTTCTCATTCAAAACCTAACACATTGGAAGAATGATAATAAAGGGGAAGAGAGGTGAGCTTCCTGCCAAAGTTGTGCACAGATTTAGGGCAAAGTCAGGGATGTTTTACCGAGCTCCTCGTTCCAAGACTGTAACTGATTCAGTCATCACTGCATCAGGCTGTTACTTGTACAATATGAGAACCAGAAATGTATTAAGTGTCTGAAAACATAAATTATGGCTGTTAGTATGTTTTCCTATGTTATCTCTCCACATAACGGCTAGGCACAGAAACATGTACCACAGATCTATTCTCGACTTCTGTTTTTATTTACCCTTCAGTCTTTTCATTTTAAAATAATATTTTCATTATGGAAAAATTTGACAATGTAGAAAAAAATAGGGGATAATAAAAATCACCTATAATTACACCATTCAAAGATACTAGTGTTATTTTGCTTTGCTGCATTTCCTTATACAATCCTGTCTCCACACTCACAATTATACATATGTCCATGCACTATTTTTTTCCCCAAAATTAGGTATATTATATATTTAGTTTCATATCCCGTTTTGTCCAAGGAATACAATAAACATTTTCCCATATAATTAAGATGAAAATACAATTTAAAGATTGTGTTATATTCTATTGTATGAATGTGCATTATTTGCTTAAGTAAATTGCTCGAAATTTAACTTTTCACTATTATAAATAATGCTACATTGAATATCTTTCTGTATATATCTTGGCACACATACAAGATTATGTCCTTATAGCCTATGCTTTTAAAGCACAGAAAAATATATGCTCATATATATCAGGTTAATGCTCATGAGTGTTAGCTCAAGGAAAGTAAAAAAACAAGAATAATGTGGTCAAGGGTTGGACTGTTCCAAAAGACATCCAGATTTTCCTATGGTGACCCTTTCTCCCTGTGGCCTCAGACTTGGGTAGAGTGCATTATGAAACTGAGGGCAAGAAGAATTTGCCAGTGTGGACTGGGGTAGGATCAGAAATTAAACTCATGACCTAGCCTATTCAGATCTGATGCTCTTGCAACAGCTGAAGACTGAAATCGGGCAACATAAAAAAAGGCTGTGCAACATGGAGGAGGAGCCAGGGTTCTGAGCATGGCATTCACATCCATAACTAAATATGCATTCTCAATACACTTTGCCCTTGCATGTGTCTACATTCCACATCCTCTAATCAGAACCTCTCTCTCTCGTCTACCTAGAATTTTACAGTGCACCCATTGAAGCCCACCTTGAAAGTCATTTCCTCTGAGAAGCCTTCCCCCACCTTTCCAGAAAATTGTGGCTACCTCTGAGATCCCATGACATTTTGTATTGAGAAGGCATTATTTGATTGTGTGTGTGGATTACTCTCAAATAATACTCCAGAGACTACATCTCATTTATCTTTGTAGGTCCACAGATTCTGGTATATAGGTGGGGCTTGATAAATGTTGGCAGAATTAAGGAGTAGTGACCAGGACTGATATTAATACCATAGACTGTGACCCATTCATCCCATTCAACCCAACAGGCTTCCCAGCCAGGTTTAACACATGGAAAATGTGGAGTTAGAGACTGCCATGTTAATACCTGGTTTCTCAGTCATGTCAGCTTCACCCATCCATCACTGATCACCATCTGGTCACCATCACCATTGCTAGTCAACTACTTAAGGTCTCTAACCTACACAATGATCCTTTACATGAGATAGTATCTTTCCCTGAATGCCTTATCCCAGGCATAAAATCAAGAGTGCCTGGCTACCAATGCACTGTGGGTCACCTATATCATGCACATACAAACATGCAAACACACATACACATGCATGCATGCATACACACACAGATACACAGAGACATCACTCATTTCTATATCACATGCAAACATACACATACACTGTCCCAGGTCAGGTTAAAAGGAAGACAAAATAATAAAATGGGAAAAGCAGATTATAAAATGAAAAGCATAACAAGCAATTGTCACTTGTTGAACACTTACTAAATGCCAGAAGTTGGCCAGGTGGGTCACATCTACAGGTAGGACCTGAGCTGGAGGCCTGATCAGAGGAGCTGCCGGCCACGCTTTGGTCACCTCCCTAGGAGGAGTACTGGGAGATGCTCTGATGATAGTCTAAAGTAAATGCTGCCCTTTAACCCGTAGCACTTCAGGTATTCTCCATCATTTCTGCCTTTAAATGGATGCTTTATGCCTTCAAAGCCCGATCAAGACCTTGATCCGCACTGAAGACTTCATCCTCTCAGGAATCTCTGGTTTATTGACCAACAGTATAGTTATATCTTTTGGATGGAAATTTCAGAATTTTCAGGGACAAAGCCCAAGCACTACTGCTTTGGAAAAGCTTCCCTAAGTGTTCTGATATACTCTCTTGGTTAGGAGTTTAGAATTCATTCAGCTTGGCATCAAAGAAGAGCCCACATACTCTTGCTAGCTACATAGTTATCCTGAGAAACATTATGTTTCCAGCCTTCTTTGCTCCATCTAAGGTATGTAGAATCAAAATTCAAGATTAGTTTTGTCTTTGTGTCTGAATTATCGGGTTTTAACAGTTTGTTCTGCAGCTTCCCTCGGATCGGTGAACCCATACTCTAGAGGAGCTTACACTTGAAAGCTGGCACACCTGGATTCAAGTCCTGGTTCTGCCATTTACTTGCAATATATCCACGAAGCCTCACAGGTGTAAGATGGAGATAAAGGTAACAAATATCAAAGGTATAATTCTGTGAACAATAAATGGGGAAAGGATTAAAAGTACCTTGATTCTGACATTTAGTAAGCGTTCAACAAGTATTATTTCCTTCCCCTATCCTACCTCTCAGAAAGAGTCTAAGTTTGTCGACAAAGCCCTCTTCAGCATCTAAACATTGAAAATTATGCAAAAGTACTCTCCCAGGATTTCCCAGTCCAAAATACCATGCTTTCTCTTTCCTGAATGAGAAAAGCATTTCTCAACTAAGCAATAATGTCCTTTATTGTTGCTTGCATCCTAATATTTACCTTGTATTTATATTTCCTACTTCTAAGTCACAGGTTAAGGGACAAAAAGTACTATCTGAATAGGCTTGTATGTAAATACAAAGATAGGTTTTCTACACACATACCTTTTTAAAAAAAACTTTAAAATATCTAAACAGAAACATAAAGTAATTTTATCACAACCTTCAATTCAAACACGTGTGTCTATTCATAACTTAATGTAGTTCTCGGAGCAGAGTGGTCCCTCACTAGTGAATTTTAACAAAAAAGTTAGAAAATATGGGGGCAAGGCTATTAATGTAATAAAAATAAATACTGTTTATATTGTGCTTATTATGTGCCTGACACTAGGCTGAATGGTTTACATTTATTATCTGATTTGATCCTTACAATAAATGCTAAGCATTAGATGTGGTTATCAGGATTTTACAGCTGGAGAAACATTAGAAAAAGAGGCTAAGTAACTTACCCGAGGTCACCTAGCTAGTAAATGGGACACGAAGTCAGTGCTGATGGGCACGAGGCGCATATATAGTATCTGTGTAGCATCTGCCTCCCAAAGGCCTAAGCACCACTGATATAACCAACACCTGATCACCCAAGGGACATGGTCTCACCACAGGAGAGTGACAACCTGATTCTGGGCTGACTCTTACTGTCGTGGAATTAACTGGCATAGAATTCTGGCTGTGGGAGCCTGTCTCTTAGAAATGGCACTTCCAGATGTCCAGGGCATAGGCCCAGAATCTGGGATATGTATTTAGAATTTTCCAGAGAGGTGTTGGTGGCCTACTCACTGTAACCACATGAATAACCAGTCTTGCGTGGCTTTGGTAAGGCTGAGGGGAGGGGGATAAAGAGATTAATCTGGCATGAGGAAAATCTTTTCCTCCTCTGACAAATGACAAACCCCAATTACTAAAACACACACATCTAAGGAAGCCACTGACTTTTTTTCAACCATCAGTGTTTAACAACCAACATGTTGCAAACCTGATTCCCACATTCTGAGCTTCAGCTTGGCGCTTTCAAAATTCCCTGTCAGATCTATTTTCAAGGTTCACATGACAACACTGCTTGTAAACAACTCAGCCCTTACTCACAAAAATGTAAATCAGGCTGCAACCTAACTGAAGATAGTAAGCAAATTTTGAGAGAGGGGAAGAAGAAGATGTACTTCCCCTTTGACCTCTTTGCAATTTTGATCTTCACTCACCAAGTGAATGCATTAAAAAGCAAAACCTTTTGAACAAGAATGTGCAGAGCGAATGCTTTTAACAGGCCAGACCAGATAAGATGAAATGATCTCTTTTTCTTTCTGATTGAGAATAGTAGGATGACTGCTGCACTGGTTAATAGCAGAGCCATTATTGTCATAAGTAGGATGAAATAACGTTTATTATAACATTTCTGTAACTTCTTTACAATTGCTCTGACTGGAGATCTTAAGCATGATTGTGACAGAATTTAATTCCTGATATTTTCATGCCCAGCAGTAAATAAATTATTGAAAACTGCATTAGAGAATCTATTTCCTTAATGCTTTCTCATATGGATCCTCTCTGATGCGGTACAGCTTAGGGAGGTTTTCACAAGGAACCGTGGACAGCCGCTTTAGTTTGGACCCCTAATGTTCAAAATAATTTAACAGCAGCCATTTTTCTGGAAAATCTTCTAAATTTCCTACAAATCCAAATCCAATTACCTGTGCAAGCTCTAATAACTAGTTACATGAGATGTTGGGTTTTATTATTTTTTTTCTTTTTTTTCCTGGTACCTCAGCAACTGCTTGAGGCAGCAAATTCATGTCTCTTACAAGCAATTTTTAGATTTTTATTTCTTTTTACTATAGAAGAAGCCCTAAAGAAAAGATAACAACGTCAAATGAAATAACAAGATGTAAATTAGTCCTTTCATTAGTGACTTGGCAACTCCAGGCACAGACGAGGTTCAGGGAGGGAAACGGCAAGGTGAATAGGGACACTGAGCATTTTGACCCAACCACCTTTAATGCAGCAGGGACAATAAGAAATGGATTGGTGGCCAGGGAGCCACATAAAGGCGATTTAAATGGTAAAGACAGTTTAAGGTTGTTTTCAACTTTGGAGAAGAGGCCTTGATAGGTAATGCATTTTAAAGGGTAGGTGTTCTGTCACAGGTCATTAGAATATGGGAAAGGAAATAATACTGACAGATCTTGGGTCTGAAAACCTCCACCCTATGCTCTTATTCCAAAGAGTAAGTAATAGTTACGGACAATAGATAATTGAGTGTTGCCTATTCCGGAGAAAAACAGTGAATCAAGTAAGTTGGAGAAGTGTTACTAGGTTGAGTTTAAGGTTTCTGCAATGAGTGAGGGAGGATTACGACAGAGATGAATTTAGGGAATATATTTTTTTCCTGCAGAATTAAGCTGAGCAAAGCAATTCAGAGAAGTATATAAAAAATGGCCAAGAAACACAAGGAAAAATATTCAAACTGACTAGAAAACAGAGAAATAAAATTTTTAAATGAGGTAATTTTTTTTTCCTAGCGAAATGATTAAAGAGAGCGGTGATACCAGTATTTGGAGAAGGTGTGGCATATCTGGCAGGTGCATATGCTACTGGCAGGACAGTAAATTAGAACCACCTTTCTAGAGTGTGATTTTAGAAATTTGTATAAAAATGGACATAGTCTTTGAGTCAAAAGCTCCATAAACCTATGTTCATCATAAGATTGTCTGTAATAGCAAGCACTAGAGCCAAAAATCAAATGCCAATGCACAGAGGGTTTTAAATAAATTAATGAACCTCACTGCAATGGAATAACAGACTTTAAAATAATGTCAAACTATATTCATTGGTATGGAAGGATTTAAAATGTATTTCTAAGTGAAAAGAGCAGATTATAAACTTTCCTGATTGGAGGGCACCATGAAAACAGTGGGAGACACTATTAATTTAACACTATGTCTTGTGAAATCTCTTTTTGGCCTCAATTGGCCAAAACTCCAATTGGTCTTTAAAGTACAAATATAGGCCACACTTTATCCAGACAATATGGAAAGGTGAGAAACATATATTTACCAGCTATAATATTTGGCTAGGTAAATGACACATGGTCTGAATAATCTGATCTTTTTAATCATGAGTTGAATGTATAAATAGATAGATGGATAGTCATGTGGATGGATGGATGGCTAAGTAGGTAGGTAGGTAGGTAGGTAGATAGATAGGTAGATAGATAGGTAGATAGACAGGCAAAGACTAAGACAGACTAGACTAATATGAGCAGGTCTAAAAAATTCAGTGCATTAACCAATTCTGCAAATACATCCAACTTTTGAATTACACTCTTCCCTTGAAATCTAGGTAAATGCAGAAATATGTTCTCACAGGGAAAAGAGAAAAATAATTGTCATCTGAGGGAAATACAAAGCCACCATTAGGCAAACACTACAGTTGCGGGCAACATTCACCAGTGGATGCTAAAATCAATGTACAAATGTTTGAGGAGAAACAGAATGTTAGAATTAACTCAAAATATCTTCTCTAAGATATTTATCAATTAGAAAGAGAAAATTAGTCATTGGACAATGGCGAAATACAGCAGATATTATCTTCACCAAATGATCAAAGTTCCCATCACCGGTAATAATACATATATACAGCACGTTCCTCTGATATAATGCCCTGAAAAGGGTGTGACACTGTCCCCGTGGTATTCTTCCCCCAAGTGTATAACCTCAATGAAATCGTGAAGAAACATCCGAAAAACCTAAGTTGAGAGACATTGTACAAAATAACTGGCCAGATCTTAGTAAAATTGTCAAGGTCATGAAAGACAAGGAAAGAATGAGGCACTGTCACAAACTGGAGTAGACTAAAGAGACACAGCAACTACATGCAACATGAGATCCTGGTTTGAATCCTAGAACAGAAAAATAACATTAGGGGAAGGAAAAAACTGGTGAATTCTAATAAGGTCTGAAGTTTACTTAACAGTACTTTACCAATGTTAATTTCCTAGATTTAGGGAAAGCTAGGTTAAAGGTATAATTCGTGAACTTTCTGTATGATTCTTTCAACTTTTCAGTAAGTATTAAATAATTTGAAAATTTAAAAATTCTTTTAAAATGGGGGAAAATGGCTATGCCTTCCTTCTGGGTTTGATTCTTGTTCCATAGATAAAAAAGAAACTCTGAAATCCTCACATGCAGTTTCCTATTTTATATAAGCACAGACTAACCCTGAATCTTAACAGTATAGCTAAAAAGAGATTTCACAAGACATAGTGTTAAATTAATAGTGTCTCCTACTGTTTTCATGCCCTCCAATCAGGAAAGGGATTTCCTGCTCTCTGCAGAACATCAGAGGGGGGAGGGAGATTGTTTTATTAAGCATTTAAAAAATAAGCCCATGGAATAGTGTTAAAAGGGTTTATCTATTCATATTCTGTGACCATCAATCACAGTATAAATGGCCAGTACCTAAAGAAGTGTTGGACACATAAATTTGTGTTGACTGGTGAATAAGGAGCATGAAACAACTAGGTGCTCTATCTCCTTATATTGAAAATGTAAAAATGACTTTTCTCATAAATAACTAACACTTCTTCAAATGCATGTTCATTATACTATGGTATCATTTCTTATGAGGAACACATACATTCTTCTAATAAGGATGGTCAAAGTAATATATGGCTTACATAATGGGGTCTTTTTTTTTTTTTTGCGGTACGTGGGCTCACTGTTGTGGCCTCTCCCGTTGCGGAGCAGAGGCTCCGGATGTGCAGGCTCTGCGGCCATGGCTCACGGGCCCAGCCGCTCCGCGGCATGTGGGATCTTCCCGGACTGGGGCACGAACCCGTGTCCCCTGCATCGGCAGGCGGACTCTCAACCACTGAGCCACCAGGGAAGCCCAAATGGGGTCTTTGTAGATAGTAAAAACATTGAAACAGACATAAACCACTCACTTTTGACTCTAAGATTGTGGTTAATGACCACATCTTTTTCACTCAATAAATATGGTTGAATGATGGTTGATGAAACAAATGTATTCCATTATCTATCCTTAAAGTGTGCAGGCAAAACCCACAGCCATTATTCTCTGCATCCCCTTGTAGGGCAGCTCCAAGGTCTGCAATTTGAATGATACTCAGTTCTATCTTATTTTACCTAGCAAGAGATAGAGTTCATAAATGATGGAAGTGAATCCCTGAGACTATACCAGATACTCTGCACCAGGAAGAAGGGCTTCCCCTGGTTGAATTAATTAGACCTGGAATATACATATATATTTTTCAAATTAACTTTCACTTGGCTAATGCTGTGTAATAAAAGATAGGACCTTGTTATCAAGTAGCTAATAATTCAGCAAGGAGGACAAAAATAATATTTCTAAAGTAATTACAGAGTATGTAAGCATCAAGCCATATAGAGAGGTCAGTATGTCAGCGAAGATCCACCTACTTAATTATTGTTATCTATGTACTGCTTGATGTTAGGGATATAAAGATGAAACACACACTTTTTCTACTCTCAGGGAATTCATGAGTCTAAGGGATGAGTTAGGAAATTTAAAAAAAAAAAAAAAAAAGCAATACAGGTGTTGAAGTGTTAAAACAAAGTGGCACTTCAAGACTCCAAAGAGGAGGTGATGTTTGAGCTGAGACTTAATGGATGAAAGGGAATTTTTAAAGAAAGAACACAGGTTGGGAGAAAGGGCAGCCTAGGCATAGAGAACGGCAAGTATTAAGTCAGAAAAGCATGAAGAGAGGAAAGGTGTGAGGAGTCATAAAATGTGTGAATAACTGTAACATATGGTACAGAAGGAAAAGGGGGCAGAGGTTATGGCTGGAAAGGCAGATCAGGGCCTGGGCAGGAAGCACCTTTATGACACACTGAGGAACTCAAGTCTTATAAGATAGATAATGAGGAATCACTGCACATGAAGTGAAATGGAGTGATACAATTTTGGCTGCTGCAAAGATAAAATATGGAACAAGGGCAGTAGAGGAAAAGAAGTCAGAAAATTCTTATATATTACTAACAGCAGAACCCTTAGAATAAAGAAAGAGGACTTCAACAATGACTGGAAGGTTTCTGGCCAGGGCTGTTGAGTGAATGATGCTGGGATAAGGAATGCAGAGAGGAAGCTCATGAAGTCTCCTTGGATGTGATGAGCTGGAGGAACCTGAGAAGCATCCCTGCAGACATATCCATTGGGTGGTCAGAGAAATACAAGCAACAGAAAGACAGAAGTAATGAGAAAAGCATGGTCTAAAATGGTCTAAAGCTGTGCTGTCCAACATAGTAGCCACTAAGCCCATGTGGCAGTTGAGCCGTGAAATGTGGCTAGTCTGAATGAAATGTGCTGTAAGTGTAAAAACGCACCTGATTCCAAAGATTTTGTTGAAAAAAGTTAAATATCTTAATAATAATTTGGATATTGATTATATGTTGAAATAATAATATTTTGAATATACTGGATTAAATTAAAATATTATTAAAATTCTTTTCACCTTTTTATATTTACCTTTTTCAATATAGCTGTTAGAAAGTTAAAATTACATAGGTAATTACATATGTAGCTTGCATTACATTTCTGCTGGACAGTGCTGGTCTAACGGCTCCCAGGCTCCCACCTTAACACTGTGATAGAGTTTAAAGATGTAAAGAGGGAAGCAAGGGCAGTCGGGCATGTGTTTGGGGATAGAGGCTGTCAGAGATTGAGATAGGGAGCAGAAAAAACAGAAGCACTAAAGACATGATCGATTATTATTTTGACAGCTCATGATGAGGAAAACAGCTGGACTGGGGCCGATATGCAAAAAGGTGAACATGTATAAAGAAGTGAATTTGATTATGGAGAATAATGAATGATTGTGGCCAAACATACATGTAGTATAAAATAGAGAGCACCTGGAAAGGGTAGTACCATGATGAGAACATTGTTTTAGGAAGAACATAAGTCATTGGTACACATGATGAGGTGGGGACAGGAAGAGACAAGACAAGAAGGTAGAGGGAGCTATGGCTGTTGTCTAGCGTGAAATGATGTGTTTTTAGATGAGGGTGAAGGTAAGGGGAAGAGGAAGAGGAAAACTTAAGAAAGATGCCTAAGCAAGAATGAATGCTGTCAATTGGAACTGCAATTTAAACCTTAGCCCATCTTTGGGGTGGACAGGTCAACATCACACTCAAAGCTGAGACACCAGAGATGGGAGACCATACCCTTTTCTTGCCTTAGCAAGCACCTGTGAGGTGCTTTATTGGATCAAAACTGCTGAAGATGGCAAACTGGAATGTCCTCATGAGAGCTTCAAGAAATGGCAAGGTCACTGAAGACAGCTCCATAATTAAGACCCATTGCCAGGAACTGTCTCCTGCGGCTTTCAGCTGCTGCAGACATTTGGTTTGCCTCATGTAGACACAGAATAAAACCCACCGAGAGAGATTTCCCATGGGCAGGGAAGAAATGTGAACAGCCTAGGGTACTTCTTGACTTTTGTTGCTGACTGCTGTTTAAGAGAAAAAGCTATATAAAGATTTTTTTTCATTCCTGTTTGTTATTTTAATGTGACCCAAAGTTAAAGTTAAAAGATTTAAATGCTCAAATCCAAATGATAACTTTTAATTTGTAGAAGAAATGGATATACATCTTCTACTTCAGGGTAAATATCACTGTGCTGATCTGCAAGATGACCTGATTCTGGAACTGAATACATCAAAATACATGTTAAAAAAAATCCACACAACACCTCCTGCAAGCATTATATTCAATGTCCTTCCATGATCCCCTGTTGGCTCCAAAGTAGATTATATTCAGGAATCAAGATGGGAAAACACTTGACTAAAAAGGGCATTAAAATGATTGCTGTGTCTCTGAGATAGCAATGACATTAATAACTTCCCTGGATCCTTAAAAAGAATCAAGTTAGCTATCACAAAGGGTGTCAGATTGAGCTCATAGGCAACTAAATCCTACTTTACCTATATAAACTCTTTGAATGGAAGAGAGCACATTATGCATTCTTCTCACTGCCTGAACCAACCGATCCAGTCACTGCGTAAAGAAAAAAGTATGTGGATGATGCAACAAAAGTCAAGCTCTTTGGGTCAGCTGTTCCCAGGTTGTGCTGATAGGAAATCTAGAACAGGTAGGAGGAAGACAATGGAGTCTTTAATGGTTGGTCCCTGACTGAAATTCCAAATCAAAGCACTATGACACTGTTTGGAATTTTACCTCCCAAGTACGCACTGTGTTGTACAGAGTTTCAGCCAAGAAATTAGGTGGTACGTGATATGACTAATCTTAAGAAATCCTGTGCTCAACTATGGCCATAAACCCACGGTAGGGACACTTCATGATTTTTTTAAGAAAAGGGACAATGGAGGAGCTAGAATTTATTTGTCTATCTTCAACTTCTGCAGATTACAGTTGTCCCTTGGTATCCCTGGGGGCTTGGTTTCAGGAACTACCCTTGGATACCAAAACCCCCAGATGCTCAAGTCCCTTATGGAAACTGGGGTAGTATTTGCATATAACCTACTCACATCCTCCCTTATAATTTAAATCATCTCTAGATTACTTATGATACCTAATACAATGTAAATGCTATGTAAATAGTTGTAAATACAATGTAAATGCTATGTAAATAGTTGCCAGGCACAGGGCAAATAAAAACTTTGCCTTTTGGAACTCTCTGGAATTTTCTTTCTGAATATTTTCTATCTGAGGTTGGTTGAATCCAGGGATGTGAAATCCACAGATATGGAGGGCCGACTGTATATTCAGATATTTCTTTCCTTCTGATTTTACCTTAGTCCTCCCACTGATTATGAGGCAGTATAAAATTTGCAAAGTAGCTGTGTGATCTTAGGTTTCGGTTTCCTCATGCATAATATATGGAAAATACCATCTTTCCTCATAGGACTGTTGTGAGGATTAAGTGAGATGAAAGTGTGTAGGATATACTAGCTTCTCCATAACAATTAATAATAACTACTATTACTATTCAAAGGGTCCATAAGTTTACGTTAAAAAAATGTGAACTAGAAAAAAAATCATGAACTATATATTTGTATATATTTAGAGCATTATTTTTGCCCCCAGGCAATTCCTTCAGGAATTTACCACCTCCTTCAAAGTAGTCCACAAGTTGGGCAGACTGTGGGAACAAATGAGAAAAGATCAACTGGCCCACTTTAAATAAGTAATATACTACATTTAAAAATGGAGACACACCTACTCTACCAAACGCAGACACTGGCTCACACACAACCTAGACCAGGAATTTGACACCCTTCTCAACATCAGCCCCCATTGCCTCTGCCCCACCCCATAGCCCACTGTGACTGGCAGTTTTTATCCATCTTCCAGTTCATAGATATGATGGAATGTATGGTTTCTAAATGTAAGCTGAGCTTGCAGACCTTCCACGTCTAAGTCAGTGTTGGGCATATGGTTTTGTCAGTACAGAGTAAACACCTGTCACATGAAAAAGACCCATTTCATCTATCTTTTCCACTTGCCACAAACCTAAAAGGACATGTTTTAAGGATCTCTCTCATCCCAGGCACTTACCAGAATTTCAGAGGTTTGTAGTGAGGAAGCTGAAAATGAGTGTAAAAATGAACCATGTACCCTTTGCCTGTATAGTCAGTCAAGGGTTCTTCTGAGAAGCATGACTCCATATTGCCCTTAAAAATGATGTACTTTATAATTTTTTAAATGTGTACCATAAAGTAAATGTCAATGCTGTAGTACTGCTGGAGGGGCCACCTGAGTGCTATGCTTGAAAGATACTAGGGGATTAGGCAGTCAGATGTGTGTTTTAATTTTGGTCACATCCATATGATGCTGATAGAAAAGAAAATAAAAATTTTCCAATGGGTTAGATGTATAATTTTTAAACAACTAGAGCAGACTCAATGGTTTGATTTCAGCTTCTGTCCAAAACAGTTCCAATCTAATGGAAAGAAGTTAGCACTTATATCATTTTCCCCATGAAACCTCTTTCTACAGTTATAAGAGAAAAAACATAAAATTTGACTTCAGTTTTCTGTCAGTGATCGCTATGGTCTTTTTCCAGAGTGCCTGAAGAGCCCAACCCAATACTTTGATGCCGCTGCCAACACTGTGACGTAGGCACACTTGGGTCATTCGTCTAAAGATTCCTCTGAGAAATGATTATGAAACTGTGTCTCAGAAGATTGGTTCTAAAGATTTCAAGGGGATTTTCTTGGCTTATTTAATCAAGAAGATGAGCCTACTCAAATCTTCATTTATTTTAGAGATTATAGGTAAAGAACAATGATTTAAGGCAACAGATAAGGATGGGTAAAGCTTTAATATTTATTGTCTACTATGTGCCAGAAATTATGCCAAACGCAGTAAACATTGTTTTCTTTTAACCCCAAGATGGCCATTCCCATTTGGCACATGAGGAAACCACGGCCTGGAAAGAATGGTAATTTATCCAACAGCATACAATGACTATGTGGCAGGGCTGGGATTTGAACAAATGGTCATTTCAACTATGTACAAAACATACACCAAGGAGAAAAGACTACAGTTAGGCCAGTATTTAAATATTGGAAAACTTATTTTTCATTTCTCACCTTTTTATAAAATATGCCCTGAAATGTATGAGCTTAATGTCAAGCTATTAAAAAAAGAAAAAAGGCCTCAACTATTAAAAAAAAAAAATGGCCAGATCAAATTTTCATACATTATTGCAGGTAGCAAATATGCAAAACCCATCAGAACTTCTCTCCTCACCTAATATTCCTGATTAAACTGGTAAACAAGATATGCTTCTGTGCGACAAGTGTGTCATCATACATAGACCCCTTTTATGTAATTCTTGTAAATCATCTTAGAGAAGATGGTTTAAAATGATGAAGCTTAATTAGTATAACTGCCATTTTGCAAGTAACACTCAGTCATTGTCTTTTACTTGGAAGGAAATGAAAGACATTTTGGAGATAAAGAGGAGATACTGACAAAAACCATTAGAATTGCTTTCTTTTCCTTATTGTACCTCCTTCACCTAACTGTTCATCTTCTATCAAACAGCTAGGCTTGAACAAATATTCTATTCATAGTAACAGTCACTATCTTTCCTGCTTTACGTTCTGAAGTTTGAACATTTACCTTGTTCAGTTTTACACATCTGTGAATTTCCTGGAGAACTCAGGGGAAAAAAAAAAAAACCTTCTAGTAACTGAATTGAGAAAATTCATAATACTTTTCCCTAGGCCTAGGATTAAGCAGGAGTTGGCAAAGAAAATTATGAAGAAAAATTCTGCGAGTTCCCACCAATTTCACCACCATCCATCTCTCAAATGTGTATCCCATCTTTAATTTTTTTTAGGTTCTCTGACTTGATGGTCTTCAGTTCCTAGCAAAAGCATAACAATATAAGGGACTAATTAATTATAAGAGATTCAATTTACCCAGATGACATCATACATTTGCAGTTAACAAACTCCTTTAATCTAAATGTGCAATAACAAGGAATTAATAATAACAGCTAACATTTATTCACTATTCCCTATGTGTAGGGCACTATTTTAAATGCTTAACATATAATTAGTTATCTCACTAATCCTCACAATAATCCAATGAGATAGATGCTATAATTATCCCCATTATACAGATGAGGAAATGGAAGCGTAGGGAATTTAAGTTACTACCTTGGGTCATACATCTATTTAGAGGTGAAATCACGATTCAAATGCAAGAAATCTGGTTCAAGTGTTGTGTTCTTAAATACCTCAGTATACTGCCACCAGTAAAGTATAATACACTCATGCATAAGTTGTTATGTCAAAAAATATCTACCTGTTGTTGAAATTGCGGATATATCTACCTATACTGAGTTTAAGAGCCACATAATTTCTATAAATTATATTATAGAAGGGTATGTATACAATTTGTTAGAAAGGAAAATGTCAGCAATTGTCTCTAATTGGTGGGATTATGATTGATCTCTATTTTTATTTGTATATACATATGCTTATTGGTTTTTTAATTGTATTCTCTATTTCTTTTCACAAGGAATACGTACTGCTTGAATAATTATAACAGTTTTAAAAAGGAAAAAAAATAGTAGAAGTTGAATTCTTAGGAGAACCCTCTAACACCAGAGCCAGCTAGAAGATGAGTTACCACTAAACCTTGACCCTCTCCCCACTGGAAATCTCACCTACCTGTTTCAATAAAACCTTTCATTTTGCACAGCACCTCAGAGTTTACAGAAAGTTTGTAAGTGTTATTTAAGTATTATCCATCAGCACTTTCAGTTCAATTTATTATTCTTTGCGACACAGAGAGGAGAGGATGGCAAAGAGCAGGTGCTACACAAAGAACACTGAAGTGTGTGCAATGGCTTGGACAGGAGCAGGCTGTGATCTATATGGGAAGGGCTTTTGGGTAAGCAGCTCATCTTGGCTACCTTGGTGGCAACTCAACTCTTACAGAGGTATCCTGGCCTCTGGTCCAAAACCCAGAGCTTCCACGTGGTCAGGAAAGTCAGAGCATGCAGTACTTCCTCAAAGCAGTATTGTTATGATGGTGGTAAGAAAATTAGCAAGTTAGGAAAATTCTTCAATAAAATGCCTTCATAAGAGAAAAAAATACTACCTTAACGTAATTCTACTTAGTTCCCTGTAGTATAAAATTGCAAAAACTAAGATGGAACAAAACAACCAGGACAAATTAGAGCATTCTACAATACAACAACTTTACCATTAATTAACAGAATCTAGTAACCAAGGAAAGCAGTGCTCTTTCTTTTCTCTTTTACCAGATGATGCTGCTACTTCTGGGGCAAGGACCCGTGGGATATCATGTCTTCTTTCACAATGTAGCTTTGGTATGTTCCAAGGAAGTATAACTCAGCAATAAGTGCCATGTTTCCCTACAGATATTTCCAATAACTTTGCTATCATCAGATCATCCCATGGGCCACACCCATGGAAATCTACATGGCAGTGCCACACCAATCCATTTACTCACTGGTCACCCACCCAACTGAGAGTGTTTACAGTACAAGGGCTGCAGTATATTCTACAGTGGACCAAACTTTAAAATGCATAGTAATCACCTGTGAAGCTTGTTTAAAAACGCAGATTCTCCAAGCCCTACTCCTGTAAAATCTGATTCAGTTGGTATGGGGAGAGACCCATGAATTTACATTTTTAGTAAGTAACCCAGGTGATTCTTTCTAGCCTTTATGGTAGATATAAAAAAAAAAAAAAAAAACAGTTGCTAGTATAACAACACTCTGCATATATTGTTTGCCGTATAAATTCTCATCTAAGTATGAATAGAGATGGTAAGGGTAAATCCTCCCGCTTTGCTTCATTAATAATTCAGCAAGACTGAATACTGTTGCTGAATATATTTGATTGTAAACTTGGCAGGCCTTGCGGGCAAATTTCCTCCCATATTTCACATCATCAGAACAGCCTCAGTCATCAGCACGAAAGCAGACTGTACCTTTACTCAACAGTGATGAGGTGTGAGGTGATAGTTCAGATAGTTCAGTCTGGCATACATTTTCCACTCAAATGCAACTGAGGAAAGAAAAAAATAGGCATCCATCTACAAAACAAGAGAATATCTAGTAATTTGAGGTTTATAAATAATAGGTAAATAAGAAATATAAAGCTATATAGATGTTTCAGATGAATTTTGGAGCATTTTGGACTATTCTGAGAAAGTGGCTGATATGGACAAGACCTAGAGTGATTCTGTCAAAATCAACAGATTATTGGCCATGTTTTTATTTGTTTGTTTCTGGGTTTTAGCCCTTTGAGCAGAATAGTCCAGTTGTGGGGAACTCTCAGTTCAAATCAAGATGAGAATAAATACTAGGCCACCCTATAGACTCTAACAGAAGCTTTTGTACAGAGAATTCCCAGAGGTGCTACTTATAGTATTACTAAGACAACATGACAAGTTCTTTCTGGAGGAAAAATGTGATTTACACATAATGGTGGAAAACCTGTGCTGAAACACCATAACTAGTATGTTTAAATACACCCTTAGGCGGTGTATTTAAACATACTATCCTTCATAGTCAATAACCCTTACATCCTACTTAGTTTTCCATGTGCTCTGACTAGTCAGACGGGTGGGGGTGGGTGGGAAAGCTATTCCAATATCAAAGGAGGTGGTAAAAAACATTCTGAGCTCTCAGGCATAACAGTTCAGGGTCCCATCATTTGACAGATCTTTCCTGAAACTGAGAAAACAGCGCCATCACCAGCAGTGGGTTTGAACTTGTATAATTCAGAAGGGAGGGCTTACACTTCATTAACACTCCCCCAAAGTCTAACAACTCTTTATTCACTCAATAAATATTGAATGAGTATCTATTAAGTGCCAAACAATGCTGGGAATGCATAAGTGAACCAAACAGATAAAAGCCCTGCCCTTATGAAGCATGTATCTTAATGGGAGGAGAAAAAAGTCGAGAAAATAAATGCCAGACATATACTACATCCAATGATGGTAAGGGCCACGGAGAAAGACAAAGCAAGAAAGGGGTGGAGAGTTCAAGGGTGGAGGGGTCAGGACATAATTTTAAATAAATTGTTTAGGAAGAGTCTCATTAAGAAGGTGCCATTCAGAAGACTTGAAGAAGTGAGGAGGTAAACCACGTGGAAGTCGTTTGGGAGAGCCCTGTAGGAAACAGGAACAGCAAGTACAAAGGGACATGGAGACCCCAAGAGACCTCAAGACCTCAGCATCTCAATCAGGGGGTGTGGCTTCATAACACAGGCACCAACACCTATCCCAAAATATCAGACTGTTGAGAAGTGTACTTTCAGTAATTCCACAACTTCATCAGCTGCCTTAGGCTTCCGGAGAGCAAGGCTGCGGTAAAGTTTGGTTTGCGTCTATCTTTGGGAATTTTGTTAGGTGTACTTGTGCTCCTGGTCTTTCCTTTTTCTCCAAGAAAGGACAATTTCTCCTATGAATCTGGAGAAGCAAGATGAATTAAATCAGAATCTTTAGTCTGCCCAGGAACAACCAGTGTGAGCACAGGACCAGCTCAATTTCCAGAGTAGGAGCCATAGATCCTGCCACGAATAGTTCTGATGATTTTACACAACTTACTACTGGTTAGTGTATTCATTTTCTGCGGCTGCTGTAACAAATTACCACTTACTCAGTGGCTTAAAACAACACAAATTTATTATCTTACAAGTCACAGGTCTGACATGGGACTCTCCAGGCTAAAATCAAGGTGTTGGTAGAGCTGTGCTCCTTTCTGTAGACTCTAGGTAGGATCTATTTCCTCTCCATTTCCCTCTTCCGGAGGTGCCCACAACCCTTCCTCTCTTCCTCCGCCTTCACAGCTTAGCAAAGATGAGTTGAGTCATTCTCATTTTACATCACCCCCACCTTGCTTCTGAAGCCACATCTCCTTCTCTGATTCAGGGTCTCTTCTGCCTCCCTCTTTTACTTTTAAGGATCCTTTTGCTTACATTGGACCCACCCAGCAATCCAGGGTATCCTCTAAGTCCTAACTTAATTACACCTGCAAAGTTCCTTTTGCCATGTAAAATAATGTACTTATAGATTCTGAGCACTAAGACATGGACATATGTTTGGGGGCTGTTATTCTGCCTACCATGGTTATGCTTTTCTCGTTTTAGTGTCTTTTTTCTTCATGTTTCAGGAGCTGATCAAATTTTATACGAAAAGTTTGTATTAGTCACTGCAAAACTGGCAAGGGACAGAAAGGTCTCTAACATACAGCAGTTAGTTGAACAAAATTATTTTCTGGGATGATACTTCCTAAAAGGGCAGCATATGACTGTAGGATCTTAAAAGGAAAAAGAAAAGAATGAAGGAATTTAGGCAACCATTGCCTCCTTGGATATTTTAAAAATGTGTAAATTGGAGCAAATCAATTTACCACTGAATCTCAATTTCCTTAAAGTAGCCTTTCAGGGTTGTTAAGAGAACTAAAGAGGATAAACCATACACCATATGAATTAACATGGCACTGGCTCAGATTGGCCACTTACCTTGTTATTGTTTTTTGTTCTTATCACCATCATCAACATTTTTCTTTCACTTGCTTCCTAATGCCTCTAATCTACTCTCTGAATAAAATCCTAGATATTTGAAACTATTTTCTATGTAAACTAGTCCCAGATATTGCATTTGACCTAAATAAATATTTCTGCTTTTCTCTCCTTCAGAGTTTGGGGGACTCTTGAACTCATTATTGCAAATTAAACCCACCCAAAGGCCAAATCAGTATGCTGTGGCATGAACGCTGAAGCTATTTTTAAGAGAACTGCCCTGTGGTCGCTGCCCCTCTCTCTTCTTCCCTCTCACAGCTGTTGCTGAGAGGGACGGTCACCTGGTGGAGACTGGCAGCAGCAGCTGTCTGTGCAGAGAAAGGCTGCAGCCCAGCAGCCACACTCCTGCCTACTGCTAAAGGCAGCCAGTGAGCTCAGACCAGGTGAGCAGCGACACTCAAGATCAGACTGCCCCTGGGACAGCTGGACATATGCCTGGTGACCGTCAGGGCCACCTGCCTCTTCGGAGAACTCCTGGGTGGAAGGAAAAGCAACAGTTACCTGTTGTCGCTTCTGCTCTATTTCTGATGAGTCTCAAGTTCATCTCTTATGTTGGTGTGACTCCCCAGATGCCTCAACAATCGATGTCTAGTATCTGCCATATTACATGGCTTAGAATGGCATGGATCCTGGAGCCTCTGCTCCCTCTGGAGCAGACCCACATCTAGAGACATTCTAGCACTCGGATTGATGGAAGTCTAGCTGTCATTGTTTATACCGATTTACCTCTCTCTGACCTTTGCTGGCTGGCACGAATCACAGAGCCATTAGATTTGTGTTCAATTTGTGCCACTCCCTTGGGAGTGGTTTGCCTATAGACAAGGCCAGAACCCTGTTTGATCTGCCTCCCAAGTCACTTCTGCTTCTACGGCACCTCTCTCACCCACCCTTGGAGTCCATGATGCTTCTCCTTAGAACCTTGAGATCAGCTTGCTGCATGGAGGGAGCACGCGAGTAGCTGTGTTGTTTACAGAGTTTAATATTAAACATTCCTTTCTTGCAGATGAAAAGACTGGATGCAATAAAATGCAGTAGCTCTCTGTGGGTGGTTCAGAGCCATGGCAAAGATGGTCAGGGACAACACTGCATTGAACATGCAGTGCCGTGGACTGGGCTTGGTGACATTACACCCAACAGCTGTGTTGGCCTAACTAGCCTTTGGGAACTGAACAGAAGGCAGATGGGCGACAGAAGGAAAAGTTGGTGTGTGATCAGGTGAAAGGCAAGTAAACATATTCCTCAAACCTCTCTGAAAAATGAATCCACAATTACCATGTTCCCAAACACTCACCTGTCACTGATTAATAAAGTGAAACCTACAGGTACCAGAATGACAGCCTCAAAGGAAATCATCTCAAATGTCAAATCTGTCTGTTCTATTAAAAGACACCTAGCTATACAAATAGAAAAGTAAGGATTGAAGGACATAAGCTTGTATATGATTCACTGGCAAGGACCATGTTGAAGTCAGGTGTTTTGTTTCTGTTTTTGTTTTTCCTTCTGGTCGTCACTATGCCTCTCCATAGCCACCCCCCCTTTCCCAGCACTCAGCACTGAATTACACACAACAGACACTCAGTAAATGTTTTAACTTGACAGAATTCTTTCACACCTACCTAAAACAGGCAAAACTCTCAATTTCCCTTTTTCATGATTTTTCAAGTGGACCAGGTTCACTTGGCACTGCAGACAATACAAAAGCGATCAGCCAAGAATGAAATGCCCTAAAGACTGGAAAAGCAGTCATTTTCAAACGCTTGCTGGAGAGAGTCCTCGGCATGAGGAGCAGGCTAGCACTGCAACCAAGCCACAGAAAGCACAGACCAGGCGGGATACATCTGCTCCCAGAGATCTGATGAGCCCATTGTTCTCCAAGTTTGCTTAGATTAATCAGAATCTCCCAATTTTCTGAGGCTCCCTAACACCCAACTAATAGCTATATCAAGGATAAATTGATGCTAATCTGTTAATGTGTACGCCCCACAGTAATGACAAGCTCCTCTATCCAATTGCTAAGGGTTTCTTCAATAGAGAACTAATGGAGATGTCTTTAATAATTCTCCACGCTAACTCTGTGTTGTTTTTGGTGCTCACACATATGTGCCTGCAGTTCTTCATCAAGTATCTACAGAATCTTATTATGTTATAAGTTGCTTCTGGTAGACTGTAACTTCCAAGGGAGAAACAGCTTTTTGTAGGATGCAGGTTACTCAAGTGCATTTAATAGACTCCATCGAGGGTGGTTTGTAGTCAAGAATAACAGCACACATATTTTGATTGACGCTGGACTCGTTAATTATTTCCTTACAGTCTATATTTTGGAGTAGCTCCATATAAGCCGAATTTACTTGTTATTTTCACCTTCATTGAACTGAAAGCCCTCCTGCCGTTCTCACTGAGACAACTGTTGCTTATGGGCCATGCAGATCGGCTTTACTTTCCCTGCCAAAGGTAAATACCCCAAAGGAATCCAAAATTACACTGAATGAAAATTTGGTTGAGCACCATTTGTGCTTTAATTTGGGTAAAAACAGTTTTCGAAGGTTATGTGCTATGAGGGAGATTTGGCTCATTAAGTAGGCCTGAGGTTGAAGTTATTCCAAGCAGACTGGGTTTTGTCCCAAACTGGCTATTTTGTGCGGACCTACACTGGGAAATAAAACAATTCGTTGGAAAGAAATGGTGTGTCTGGTTTAGTCTCTCAAGACTGCATGATTCATTTATGTGCTAAGTGTCAGTGTGGCTAGACTAGCCCACGTGTTCACCTGGTACCCACCCAGCAAGCAACGTCCTCAACATCTTCCACCCCAACTTTCCCTCTGTACTTTCCATGCAGAGCCCTCTGTCTCTTCTCCAGACTTCTTTGCTTCCTTGCCCACTATGGCCTTGGGCAAGTCATAGTCTCGCTGATACTCAGTTTTAATGTTAAAACGGGAATAATTTATACCTTTCAAATTTAAGAATACCTTCACGGATAAATGAGTTAATATATGTAAAGCAGCACAATGTCTGAAACACAGTAAATATTCAATTAATGCAAGTTAGTACTATTATGACTAATATTAGAATCATCATTATCATCATTCCTCTTCACCAACTGGCAGGGGCAGGGTAATAGAAGGGTGATGGAGAACTTGGGCAGAGACCTGGGTCAGGAGGGTCTTTGCAGTGAGAAAAGGGATCTAGGGTTGAGGCCTAAAACATTACCATAAACCCAAACTCTCACCAATCCTTCAGCCTGCTGGAGGGTAGACATGAAAAGAGAGTTGATAGAACATTATGCCGACATAATGGGCCATTTCACCACTGGGCAAATAAGAACAAAATGATTTCTACAAAAGGTTTGGGGTGAATGTTCCATCCAGTGGATACAATTCAGTCATTAAGTCACACTGCTGAGAACTCTACATCCCACCTTATTCTATACCAAACAGTTGTTTCCTATAGGTAGCTCATGCTGCAAGCTGTCTTGTTATTGCGTTTGTTATTTTTTACTTCCCCTTTACTGACGTTTAGAATAAAGGTATGTGTGTCCAGTGAGAAAACAAAACATTTTGTCTGTATTAAGCTAAGCTTTGAAATTTCCAAGCCTAACTGCTCCAGGAAGGTATGATGTCAGTCACTGCAGTCTTCTTCCCAGTGCAAACTCCGCCCCTTACCCTGTGGGTCCTAGACCAGTCTCCTGTGAACACTTCTCATCACCTATTCCCATTACCTACTGATATTGCCTTACTCATTAACTTCACCCTTTGAAAGTGTCACTTCACCTACAGGAAACCGTTACACTTTAGAATAAAATCCAAAGTTCCTGCCACAGGCTGTAAGAAATAGCATGTTCTGGCCCTTCTTTACATCTCTGAACTCATCTAGGACCCCTTTATCCCTTATTCCAGTACCTCCACTGGTTTACCTTCTGTTAATCCAGTATACCAACTGTTGGGCTGCACCCCACAGGCCTACAAGGCTTGTGCTTGCCTAACTTCAAGACTGAAGAAGCTGGAGAGCCTGGAGTCAGCAACAGAGACGTCAGTGGTTTAATGGATGGGGGAGCTTACATGTCTGAAGCAAGGTCCTGGAGCGACACCCACCGTGTGCAGCAGAGAGCGGGCAGGATGCGGCAGCAGTTTTTGCTACCAGGGGGAAGGGGAGACTACCAGTTACAGGGGAATTGACATCAGGTGGGCTCACAATTACCAGGGAAACCAGTAGAAGGGCACGCCCCTCACCACCCCTCTGATAAGAACAATCACCAGCTGGGGCATGGGGCAAGTACGTAGGAAGGTCAGTCACGTGCATAGGGTATAGGTGAAGTGGGCCCTGGTCGGGCAGGGGATGTACAGGAAACAAGAGAACAGCCATCTTGAGTGGCCTGACCATACAACACCACTTTCCTACCTCATCTGTGTTTGCTTTCCTCTCTGTGTGCAACTGTCTTCCCCAGTGCCTCCTCCTGGCTACCTGCACTCATCTCAAATGTCACTTCCTCAGAAAGGCTTCCCTGATCACCCTGTATAAAGAGACCCTTAGCTAGTAATAACTCTCTACCTCATCAATATTTTTAATTACCTTTAGTGCTTTTATCACAGTAGGTACTCATTTTGTATATGTGTTTGTTTACTTGCTTAGTAATAAATGTAGTTCCCTGTGAGGAGGAACCTCTAAACCACTTATCCATAGCATCTAGGCCAGTGCCTGGAACAGAGCAAACAAGATTAAGTATTTAACGAATGAATAAACAAACGCTTCGTTCAAGACTTTCCCATTTTATGCAAAACAGCATGATATTTTATAATTATGCTCACTATCTCTTTATAAACATTTTTTGGTGATAGGAATGGGATCACACAGAACAGTGGGAAGAAAGAAAATAATAGGTTGCATAAACAAGCCAGAAAATCACTAATTAGACCTAAATCACCTGATGACAGTTGTTTAAAAAGAGTTTCTGGAATCTTGTGCAAGAAACAAGACTGAGAACTAATATATGTAGGTGAAATTCTGTTTCATAAAGCAGTTGAAAAATCATAAAAATGTTTTGTACTTTTAGGGCCTAAATATTTCCAAGACAAACACATATATGTATTTTTCACACTAGCAAACTACAAATGATTTATAAACACATCTGTTATGTAACACAATGACCCAGATAATGTAAAATATGAGAACAACTGTCATTCCCCTTTTATACATTTGGAAATTAAAAAAAAAAAATTCTCCCTAATAATTCAAGGACAAAACAAAAATCATGACGGCTTACAAAATATTTACAACTAAACAACAATGAAAACACAAGATTTCAAGATTTGGTGAATGTATTAATTCTGTATTTAAGAGAAAAAAATTATAACTTCATAGGCATGTGTTAAAACGTTCAAAAATTAATGCAAACAAATTGTATAAAGAACAAAGAAAACCCAAAGAAACTAGAAGCCAAATAAAAATCAACACAGGAATTAATGCACTAGAAAACAAGGAAACAATAAAAGATCAACAAAACCAAAAATTGCTTTATTTTTAACATCTTTATTGGAGTATAATTGCTTTACAATGTTGTGTTAGTTTCTGCTGTATAACAAAGTGAATCAGCTATACGTATATGTATACCCCCATATCCCCTTCCTCTTGCATCTCCCTCCCGCCCGCCCTATCTTACCACTCTAGGTGGTCACAAAGCACCGAGCTGATCTCCCCGCAAACACATATTTTTAAATGTTATTTATTCCTTCTAAAAAACACCTGATTCTGCATTCTACTGTGCATCACTAATGATAACCTATTCACATAACGCTCGCAATGGTGATTCTGGCTGAGGTCTGTGTGCCCTTGAACAAGGGAAAATACCTCCTTCCTGATGATTCATTTTGAAAAGTGGAAAGACATTCTCAAAATGGGCTTGAGAACTATTTTGGGGGGAGGGGAGGGCTGTGTTATAATTACAGTAATTTTATTTTCCTTTTTACAGACAAAGATGCAAAGACGACTTTTAGAATTCCACTTGCTTCTCTTCTTTTCTGCCCAGCCATGTGCTTATCAATTCCCCTTACTAAACAGTGAGCTTTAAGGGCATGCAGGTGCCCTTTTCATATGGAAAATGTTGCTCAGACCCGGTCCTAAATTACACTTGGTGACCAACTGTGTGAATATTTATGGTGGAGTTTAAAGAAAAGAAAGAGTATTTTTCCATTATAACTTTCATATCTTGATAAAACACTCACCATGTTATATTCTGCCTTTCTAAAGGAATCCTCTGTTAAAACAGTATCTAGTTCTTTACTTTTACATTGTTATAAAATATGTTCAGGGACATAAACTGTCTTTCAGTTAACATTCCCTCTTGCTTTATTTTCTGTTTCACCTACACAGACTTCAATGAATGTATAAGTGTCGGCTGGTTATACGGACAGGCTTGGCTGCATACACAGCCATGGGTTTTGTGACTTTAATTTTCAGCATGCTACACCCAAGTCATATCTATTTTTCATAATGTCATAAAGCAAATATTTATTGAAAAGGGGGCAATATGGGAGCAACTGCTATTTGTAAAGGCAGCCATACCTTGATGAAGTTAGGCTAATTGTTGTATATAAACAAATACATACACACACTCATACACCACTTCTCCATCTCTCCAAAACCATCATTAGATTGCTCTGGTCTGTAGTTGTTGTGACCTCCTACAATGGATAGCAAGTCTGCTACACATTATGAAAAAAAAAAAAAACTAGGCAAGAAAAATAGGCAGGGGTGGGAAGGTACAGGAATGGGTTGCATTTGAAATGCAAGTCCTTAATTAAAATAGAAACTTGATACATAGATATCCACCTCTAACATATTAGCATATATACTTGATTAAATCAGCAAACTGACACCTGGGCCCTTCGGGGTCAACAGCCCTCTAGTGATACCAGCCCAAGAGAAAAACACCACCAAATTCCAGCTCTGCGAGCCAGCAGAAGGGCAACAGGATAGTCATGGAGGCAATAAGGCAACATTGTGGATATACATATACATACATATATATATATATATAGAGAGAGAGAGAGAGAGAGAGAGAGAGAGAAGGAGAGAGAGAGAGAGAGAGAGAGAGAGAGAGAGAGAGAGAGAATCTTCCAGGGGTGGAGCTAAAAATGAAACAGTTTTGTAACAGGTGTCTGAAAGGCTGAGAACAATCTCTTAACAAATATCAGGAGAAACAATATCTTATGGCATTTGGTTTGTCCCCCAACTAAAATGGCTTTTAACTGTGGGGTCAAGTACATATCCAGCCAACTTTTAACTCTGTGCTTACTTCTAGCATTTGACCTTTCACATTATAATTGTATGGTCCACAACAGGAATTCTGTACGTGCTTTTGAATACAATCCCTAAGTTATTACTGAAAGATTTCCACCTCTCTGCCATAGCAGCTCTCCTCATTCGTGCAACACAGGTTACTTCAATGGATAGGTCTTTCTTACTCTCCCAAAGGTCTACCAATAATTCTCTCAGGAGTTTAGGTCTGTAAATTCGTAGCAAAATTAGGCCTTGAAAAAGTTCAAACTGTTTGTGCCAACCCATATGCCAATTTAGAGAGAGGCAAAGCAGAGTAGAGGAAGAAGCAAGACTTCCTTCTTCAAACTGTGGAATTCTGGCTCCCCCTGAAGTTAGGAAAATAAGGTAAATAATTTATACTTATCTAGCCTGTGATTTTAAAAAAATGATTTCTCATACTTGATACTCTTACACATGCAAAAATATAAAAAAGAATTTTTAAGAACCTCCTTATAAAATAAATAAGTACATTTATCTGCTTGCCTTGTACAGTTGGCACAACTTCTGCAGAGAATACAGGACTTTCAGCCAGTGCCTGAGTGACAGCTGCTCCAAGCCCGATGTCCCCTCTTTCCAGCCCTGCTGCCTTTCTGCTTCTCTTGCCCCCCTCTTCTATTAACAGCCTAGGGCTAGGCTAAGGCTAAAAGTGTCTTAATGATTCCTTTCAAAACAGAGGCAGCAAAGAAAAGGGAAATATTGCCCAAGAGAATTAAATGTTTCAAATTTTGTTCCCCTCTGGGCAGAGACTGAGACACACATATTCTCAAATATTGAGATTGCTGCTTCCCGTCTCTGTCTTTGTCAATTGTTGGCAATAGCTGAGAAGAAAAGAAAATAAATTTAAGCAATACACACATTCCACCTTGTACCTAGGCTTTCAGTTAGAAGAAGGGAAAAAAACAAAGTCTCTGCAAAGTACAGAGGTAAAATCCCACAGGAAGAGACCCAGAGGCATTTTGCCAAAATAGTACATTGGATTGTTTTGTTTTGTGGTTTTTTTTTTTTTTTTCCTGTGCAAGACAGAACCATCTCTTTATTTACAACAAGAGATGTTCTCTTCCTACCTCAAGAAGAAAATGAGAAACAACATAGCAACTCTTTTTGTAACATTTTAAATTTTACTTTTTAGTTTTGAGAAAGATTTAAATAGAATTAGCAGCACTGTTACAAAGTAGGGGGAGAGAGAGAAATTCCCACAGTTTTTTCCCCCTCAGAACTATAAGGTTCTTAACTTCTCCAGTACTACAGGACTCTCAATAGCACTTTCTGAACACAGTTCCAACATTTCTTTTCAGGCAGTTCTTAAGAATGTTGGAATGTGAACAACAGAAAAATGTTGCTTCAACTGCCATCCTCACTCTACATTTGTCCCCCAAGCACTGCTGACGTTGCAGAATAAATACCAACGACACCATAAGCAACTTGAAAAAAATTTTTTTGGACTGACAAAGTACACATTATGCAAGACTTAACTGAATACACTTCTTTACATAAGAGAGAAACATCACAATGGTCACAGGGCAAAATCCAATGAATTGAATAACACTGGGTATTTTAATTACAGAAAATTGGGCATTCTTACCATAATTGTTTATAATAACCATATCCATGTGCTGCATTCAACCAGTTCTGACTTTGGACTTAAGCAAACTAGGCTCAGACACACAGAATGATTTCCAATTCCCTATTGCCACTGTAGACTAAACAACTATTGGTCATTAATAAAACATCAAGGTAAGATATAAATATACAAAGCGCCCCCTCTCAAAGGTATCATGGCAAAGGCCCTACACATATAAAACTGCTTAGTGCATCTCTTTTGGAAAGATACAAAGTGCAACCAGCTGTGCCTGTCTTGGACCCAGAAGTCCAGCTTTTATTAATCCAGAGCTCAGGCCACTAAATCACCTCTTATCAAGGGGGAAGAGTGGTGAACTTAGGCCATTCTGACCAAAAGGGCAAAAATGCACCATTGTAAGGGCAGACAGCCCAGTAAGGAATTGCCAGGACATATAAGAAATAAGACAGAAAATTCAGCTAAGATTTATAACTAGTGAAAGAGAGTGAAAAGCTACACTGGAGCAGATTGCTTCCAGGGTAGATAGAGGGTGCTCGGAGCCCAGTGTGAGGAAGAACAGTGCTAAAGGAGGCTGGTTGGTTGAGAAGGGGGAGGACCCGGTGGGCCAGGAAACACCTGCTCCACCTCTGTTACTGGCACGTTCATACTGCTCTGATGCTGCGGCCAGGGGAAAAAAAAAAATCAACCACCAGACTCCCAAATTAGACATTTTTTTTCCAAGAATTGAGTTATTCTCCTCTAAGATTGGATTCAGTAATCTCAGAAAGAGATGCAAGAAAATCAATTTCCTGATAAAAAAAAATATATATCTCATCAAGAGCACTCTTGGGAGACAGACTTCGAGGCCAGGCAAATGAGTTCCAGTGCAAAGGAAAAAAAGATGGCCAAGCAACATGAAATGAATAGCAAATATTTAAATTGGTATACTCATGCCCTCAGGAAATGGGGTTTCAATGAAAAAGCTATCAAAACTAATGATAAATATTTTTTCCACCTAAGCCTGGAAGGCTTTGTTGCTCGCCCTGCACACAGGACCCAGATACCGGTTTAACACACCAGTTTCACAGAGCTGCAAAATAAGCGCTGTGGCTCACGACTTAGAGGGTACATGGCTGATGTGCGCCCTTACTGTGTGTGTTTGTCTGTGTGCATGGAAATATCAGACCTCTAGGTCCTACAGTGTATGTGCCAAGCTGGCTCACAGTTCAGATCTCAGAACCCAGCTCATCAAATCCATGGTTTACAAGCTTTCTTGAAGCTCCTAAATACAATCATTGTTTTAAAAACTCATCTGCTTAAAATAAAAAAGAAGGCATTGCCAGGAACTGCTTAAAGGAAAACAAAAAGCTTATTTGATTTTTTTTTAACTTTGCCCTTCAGCTGCCAAGTAGACTTATTAAGTCTTTGTTTTATGAGGAATCATGAAACATGTCCAAAAGCAATTTTATATAGCCAGGAGGTATTAACCAAATATGCTGCCATTCACTTTTACAGGCTTTTTTTCCTGCATCCCACTGTAAACCTTTCAAAAGGAAGGTATCAAATCTTTTGCACACTTCCTTCTTTTCTTTTTTTTTTTTTTAACATCTTTATTGGGGTATAATTGCTTTACAATGGTGTGTTAGTTTCTGCTTTATAACAAAGTGAATCAGTTATATGTATATATATGTTCCTATATCTCTTCCCTCTTGCGTCTCCCTCCCTCCCACCCTCCCTATCCCACCCCTCCGGGCGGTCACAAAGCACCAAGCCGATCTCCCTGTGCCATGCGGCTGCTTCCCACTAGCTATCTACCTTACATTTGTTAGTGTATATATGTCCATGACTCTCTCTCGCCCTGTCACAGCTCACCCTTCCCCCTCCCCATATCCTCAAGTCCATTCTCCAGTAGGTCTGGCACACTCCCTTATTTTCTGTCACAGTTCCCTGAACAAAGTAGCCTTTCAGTCAATGTCCATAGTGGGCTTTCAATCAATTTTCAATGTTCAATCAATGTTTCAAGGAGTGAAACAATGCATCTTCCAATCACACATTTATTTGGTTTTCTGATTCCTAAAAATAACATGAATTATTTATCTATTTTAATGTGTTCTTCCTACATTGGGGAAAAGAAATTTCCTGAGAAATAAAGAGTAGAAATTCTGTATGATGTTTGCACACACACAAGATGTCTTTTATTATGATATCAACAGGTAGAGCATGGTAACTGGATTTCGCAGAAGACCAGAGGCCAAAATTTCGCTTACTGCAGCATACTTTGTTTTGACTTGAAAGAGGAAGAGTCAGAGTATAAAGCTAAAGACAGATCTAGCTTAGACAGACACAGTCAAACACAGCAAGAAGCCCATCACCATGTTAAGATATTATCAGAAATGATGATGGTAAAAATAACTTTCTAAAATTATGTCAAATGTGTGACTTATAGGAGGGGTAGAGAGAAAACTATTTAAAGAGTTATAGATATTGGTGGAACAACAGAATGGCATATAGAGCAGAGTGAAATATTTGGGAGTAAAGGTGATATCAGTTTAAAAAGAAGTGATTCCTATTCCCTAAAACTCTCATAGAAAGAAAACTGGGACAAAGGCTTCAAAAAAAGGCAGTTGGTTAGGAAGGGAGGTGAGGGAAAGGTGGACAACAATGTGGTCTTAATAAAGTCTCCAATCAGGTTTTCGGAACTATCCTAGGTGCCTCTGTGGGTGAGAGTCCTGTGCTAGAGCTCTCCATGTTCAGTCTGCATTTTACAGGGATAGTCTTTGGAACTATGTGAGTGAAGGGGGTAGAGAAGATAATGAGGCTTCTGATAATAGACTTAAGACCATGGGCATTGGCCCAGGTTCCTCCTCTGGCTGCAATATATGATCACAAAGGCCATATGTGATCTGTTAACTTATCCACAAAAAGGAGCTCCTTCTGTCCTTGTGGAACTCAGAACTCCAAACAGGATCACTGAAATGTTCAAGGCCCTTCAAACAGTTTCCATCTTAGACTTGAGGCTTCTTCCCCCCATTAATTTGCCTGCCATTAAATGTCTAAGTTGGAAAGATTCATCCAGAAAATGTCTCACCTCATCCATTATTCATGCACACCTTCTGTTTAAGAAGGGTGGAAACTACAGCTAATCCAGACTCTCCATAGACTATCATACTGGGTTTTGGTGTTTGTTTTTTAGCTGCTAACTCTTGTTCTTCACTATCAGCCTTTTGGCCAAAAAAAAAAAAAAAAAAAAAAAAAACAAACAAACAACAAAGTGCAGAAAATCTGGTGAATATTCTTTAGTATGTATTTAAAAGTCTAGCCTCCACAGTGCAGACTCTGTTGGTCAGGGAAGTCTACAGTAAAGAGGTGACATTGAGCAGAGACCTGAAGGAAGAGAGGGAGCAGGTCATGCAGATATAGCGGGAAAAGCATGCTGGGAAGAAGGAAGAGAATTGAGAAGTCCTTGAGGCAAGAGACTGCCTGGTATATGCCAGAGCAGCAAAGAGACAAGCCTGGATGAAGTAGGTGGGGCAAGGGAAAGTGTGGTAGAAGCTTTCAGAGAAGGGGCAGGAGACATGGGGGGCTGATAAGCAGTTGAAAGGACTTTGGTTTTCTTTAGATTGAAATGGGGAGCTGATGAAAGGTTCTGAACATAGGAGTAGCATGATCTAACTCATGTTTGAAAATCTTCCACTAGTCACGCTGTGGAAATTAGTTGGTGGGAGGTGGGGAAGGACGGGTAAGACCAGAAGCAGAGAGATCATTTAGGAGGCTCTTATGATAGTTTAAGACAGGGGTCTTAAACTATTAAGAATTACCACATTGCATTATTATCTTCACTGGCCCTCTTTTCCATGAGGACAGACATCGCGTCTCATCTGTTTTGTATTTATAGTACTTGACTTGAAGAAAGTATTTAATCATTTATTTCGATTCATTTATTTACTTACATTATTGTGATTAGAAGGCTCCAGGATCACAAGAAATATTTTTAAATGGTTGATACAGTTGGAGGAATAAAGGCAATAGCTTATGAGCAAAAAATGCTTTAAGGTGGTAGTATCAGGGCTGTATGTGCTCTCTAGCTATTTTAGGAAAGAGTTAAAGGGCAAATACTTTAAGGTAAACATCTTATTAGTCAGCTTTGTTTTGCTAACCAACAATCCTCACATCTCAGTGGATGACCAAAACACGGGTTTATTTCTCACTCGTGCTACAAGTTGGACATAGGTTGGCTCTGGCTTTACTTTACCTACCTTCTCATTCCAGAACTGAAGAAGCAGCCCAAATCTAAAACATGTAGAGGGAAAGAGTAAAACTGGTGGCAGAAACTTACAATGCTTCTAAAAGTTTTCGCACAGAAATGTGAGCTGTATCCATGCACATCCCATTGGCTAAAGCAAGTAATTTGTACAACCTAAGTCAATAAAGGTAGGAATATATAATTCTCTTATAGGAAACATGAGACTAAATAATTGCAGACAGTATCTACTATGAGTCACTTCCATAAGATATAAGCTCCTCTGGGCTCTTGGGTCCCAAATGAGACCGTGGCCAAAGATTGGTATATCTACTACCATAGCCATCCATGTTCATAAAGTTTGGATCTGAGTTTCAAAGAGACCAGTGGACGACCAATACTAGTCATTGGGAACCATACCACCCTTCTGTTTCTTTTGAGTCAACAAAGAACCATCATTTAATAAATTTAAGGATCTTTGGTTTCAGAAGATACTGCAGGTCACTACCCACAGTGTATATGCTGGTAAAATTTCTTTTGTTTAGCTTCTCAAGAATATATTCCTATGGTGGTTTTGTTCTGAACTGTGAAAATCGGGAAAGCACTGGGTGCAATAAGTGTGTCAGTTCCAGGAGTCAGTTCCTTCCAAATTTCTCCTCCCAACCTTAAGTATAAATACTAGCTGGATGAGGAAACTACTTAAGTTTGTAACTAACCAAAGACAATTGACCAGTGTTGTGCTTAAGGCTCGAAGCTATATATTAAAAATCACTCATAATGTCATGACATCTAAGCATAGCATGTTTATAAGGATACAGGGAGATAATAAATCAATGCTCCAACATTCAATAATTCTATGACTTGTGATATGTTTTGGTCCAAAGTTTTAGGGAGCACCTCTTTTTAAAGTGGCACCAAAGAAATATTTTGAGGCTGAATGATTGTGTAGTTAGACCTACTTTTTAATGTGAAGAATATTATGCTGTGGTCCTTTCTCCCAAGGCTCTGAATGAAGACCTGGAACCCAGTGGGACACCTGGGCTAGTTGGGGTGTTCATTAAAACAGAGAAATTCATTACAAGAGATGCCATCATATAATGGCTCTATATAAGAGGACTATTTCCACATCTTTACTGATGGTTCTGAACAGTACAACTCTGTTCATTTGGCTAAAAATTCCTCACAACAAATTATCTCATGCAACAAATGTTTTATTTACTCTGTGTACATGTGTGAGTCTGTGTGTTTTTGGTATTTCTGGTCCCACATATTGGCTACAGCCAACGTATGTATTGCAGAGAAGAGGACTAACGGAAAGTATTAATTCATGAAGCTGTGGTCATTGATGTCTCCAGTTACTTGTTCAAATAAATGAATTGACACTAGCATGGTAGAAAGGGTATTCACTCAAAATTTAAATATATGTGCTTATATAATTAAATCTATATTACGTTATATAGTTAATTTATATTTACTAAATATAAATCACTTCCAGTGACATAGACACATATAATTTATACTTACTTAACTTTAGATTTTAAAATGTTTTAATTATTATTCCTTAAAAGACATATAGTTGTTTACATTTCAACCATGTTATTCTTCTGTTTACATAGAACTGAACAATTCTCAATCTCCCAGTTTCTCAGTAGCTCTTTCCCTTTTTCATTTCAGTTAAATTCCCATGGAACTGGTGGAAGTAATTGCCCTTTGAGAGTATGGGACTGCAAGATAAGTGAAACATTCTCATTTTATTTTCAGAAAAGAGAATGTTGCCTTGTTTTCAAATCTGGGATAATGCTTGACATGCCAAAGGTGACATAATGACCCCAGTGGGCTTCGGAATTTTAGTTTTAGTTAGAATTTTGCAGCGATTCCTGCAACTTCTGTTATGTATAGGTCTTAACCAGAGATGTGAATGTACTCCTGTATTTCTTAGATGAAAAATACCTCTGTCAAATAGGCAGCATGTTGTAGACATATCACAGAGGCTCTAAGGAGAAAGACATTTCTTACCCAAGATCATCGAGAGATTTTTCTTCACTTTTAGATTATTGTACTGCCCTTCTCTTTTACCCTCAGTCAGTGCATCTGAGAGGAGTCTGTCTATCCCAGGCAATTATTTCCTTCTTCCCAGGATGAAGCTATAGTGGTACAGCCCACCTTCTAAGGATCAGCCTGTCACCATCAATACTCCCAAGATTAATATGGGGAGGGATGAGTATCTAGAATGTATGGGGCTGGGGCATAAATGCCCATATTATATTTCCTTTAGTATCTATACATAATGTCTTGATTCTCCAACCCCCGCCCTGTCCACACTAACCCTGAGATTTTACTTATTTATTTACATCTCCACAATATTAGTACTTCCTGTAAGATTCAGCTTCCTGCTTTGTGCTTCTGAAGTTTCTGTAGGATTGAACACACTCAGCTGCTTAAACCACTTCTATAGAAACAACACAGTCGTCCCAGAGGACAGCTGCCATTTCACAACCACTCTTGCCTTCCTCGAAGCCACACTTCTTTCCTTTCACTCAAAATCCAATCCCCTTGGTTCTTTGTTGCCACACTGCTTCACAAGACAAATTAGATTATGCTAAGAATATAAATACTGAAAAACAAATGTTCTGAACTGAAGTTAGCTCTCCCTTTAAATGTTCACTTTGAAACGATCTGTTTGTGCCCTAAAATAAATCCTCTCTGGCATTTGATTCTCATTTAACATTCACCTTGGTTGAAGCTTCTGGGTCTCCATCTCTCCCCCAACCTCCCTCCCTTCAACTCTTGGTTGCTCAGCAACCTCAAACAGCTGGTTGCCCAAACAGGAAAAGTAAATGGGATTAACTCTGGAGGAAACTAATTGAAGGAAGCATTAGTATGCTCCCAATCAGAATTCTTTCAATACTAGCTGATTAAGTTGCACTTTGCTGTCCTAAGTAAGAATGCGGACTGTGGAGTGTACAGGTGGAAGAACTGTCACAGATCTAAAGACTGAATATGCACAGCAGTGGTGACAGCAGCTACTACATAATCGCACTTAACAGGCCACAGTCCTCTGTTTGTAAAAGGGCATAAAATTATATTACAAGTCTTTTGCCCACTACTCCCCTCATTCATGTATTCATGCATGAATTCATACATTCATTCACTCACTCCCTTACTGATCCACTCAGTTAAGTAGTTACTGAAAGACAGCAGGCTAGTATAGAAATTCTATGGACTCTGGGGTGAACCAGACATTGGTTTCAATCCTAGCTCCAACACTTCCTAGCTCTATGATACTGAACCAATTTTCTTAAACTTTCTAGGTCTTCATATAAACATTGGTAAAATCAAGTTATCAATACCTACTTTAAAGAAACGTTGTGAGTATTAAGTAAGATAGAATATGCAAAACCACCACTATGGTGATTGTCCAGGTTAGACCTTCCATTAATTTACTTTTCCTTCTACCACGTGGCACTGGAATGTGGGAGAAAAACTGGAGGTATGTTAGCTAGTTTGAGACTTCTGTCTGTATTTCAAGCATGAAGCCAAGACAAGAATGGAATTTTAGCTGTAATAATTAAGAGGAATAGACAGATACGAGACTTGTTTCATGACTAGAATGGGGTGAATGATAAATCAGTGGAAACTGACAAAGACACCTCAATGTTTTGAGACTGGATAATCTCAGACAACGGTGGTGTCACTGAGGAACTAGCAACTAAGGAAGGGAAGTTAGTTTGTGCAACAATTTAGGCTTAAGTACGAGGGTGGGGGCAGAGCTGACCCTGGGGTATAACAATGAAAGCCATACCTTGATTTCTACTGGCCCGGTTTCCACTCTCAGCTCTCAGACCCAGCTGGCTAGAACAATGAAGACAGCAGAGGCAGGTAAAGAAACAGGTGTAGTCAGCTGGAGTTAAAAGAACCTAGCCTGCTTATATGGGCTAGAACTCTGACATCCAAAGATTTAGCATCAGCCTTTTAAACTATTTTCAAGATTCTTTTCTTCTGAGCAAAAATTTGACAACTACTTTCTAGACCAATTCATGTTAGTCATATACAGCCCTCAGAACTTCTGTGTACTGGGAAAGTCCCCTCAGGATGGGGCTCCAGAATGTCTCTAGACTGGAAGAGCCCACTCAGAAACTAGGTTCTCATACTCTCTGCAGGTCAGACAAGTGGAACTGAGGAGATAAGGAACCATGAAGCCTAGACTGGTCCAATCCAGAGTTCTAAAGTTCAGACAAGTCCTTTTAGGGATATGCATTTTGAAAGAAGCACAGAGCCACTATGTGGAATGGAATGATTTAGCTGTGAATAAGCCTAGCTTGGTTGTTGTCTGTTCATTATCACTCATGAAAGTGATCATAAAGACTTTACTCCTTTTTGACAATGGTCATCCAATGTGGTACAAAATGGTAGTAAAAGCTAAAGAGGTAGTTCACAGTAAAAGGATCACTTTAAGTATAAAGACGGGATAGACATGAGACTGGAAAGAAAGGCAGGAACCTGTGCAATGAGTTTCCCACTTGCAAATTTGGAGGTGCTCGAAGGACTTCTAAAAGAGTGACACGGCATGCAGGAGCAGCTGCCTGGCAATTTCATTCCTCAGGATGAATGATGCTTTTTGAAATTCTTCTCTTATTTACCCTTCAAGAATGCCCTTGTTCAGTTTATCCACCTTTCATCTGAATAATAATATAACAATTATTATAATATAAAGAATTCCATCAGGGAGGGGATGGAGATAATACACAACATAGGTTTCAGGAGACCTGCACAGTTTTGAGGTCTGCCCTTGTGCCAGTATATCCTGCTACCTTTTTCCTTTCTTTTTCTCTTTTGCAAACATCTATACCCTTTCAACTGTTTTCTTGTAGAAAGAAAAAAAATGTGAAGTCCCCTCCAATAAAGTAAGGAACAAGATCTGTAACTCATGTTCTTTTTTCTTCCATCAAAGACAGAGGCCATCTTTTTAATCTGTCCTTGCTAGAGATTATATATTTCCTCCACTCTGAATCAGTCACCAGAAAGGTTAAAAAAAAGGCAGAAAATAGGGATGTTTAAACTATATAGAATAAATAAATAATTCAGTGATATTAACCTCTCAACTACCTGCAAAGCATTCTTTGTAGCTCAGATGGTGAGCCGGCCTTATGAGAGAAATGGTGTTTATCATTTATTTAATACACATGGTTGCAGCCTAAGGAAGAAAAGTTTAAAAGTAACGTCAACAGGCAAAGGATCACACTAGGAGTCATCGAGCTCACCTTGCGTTTCTCCCCGAGGCAGAGCTGATGGGAATTCATTCAGGGCCATTCTATTATTCATGCAAAGAACTGTCTATCACAAACACAATATGAAAAGAAGGTACGCCCCATGCGAGGCATGAAATATCATCTCTAATAACTGGCAGTTTCATTTCGAGATTTCGGGACTGCTCATTTAAAAGTACCTGAAGCAAAGTTCTAAAGCACAGAATGATAAAGGAAATCGTTGTTGTTACACTTTAAGAAACCGGGTCCTATTTCTGCTAGAAAATACAAGAAATTGGGTTAAAAAGACGATAGGGAAAATAATGCAAAAACTTACAACAGAATGTCATGGCAGCCAGTGCCTCAGAGTGAGAACTTTTCATAACTCTGGAACACACTCACTAGGACACAGTCTTTGTAACTATCTTGGAAAAATGGTCTTATTCCTTTCTAATGCTATGGCAACTGAGAAAAAAAAATTCACAAAATTTACGGTAGAATCTAGAATTTATAGGAGAACCTAGAACCTAAAATAATCATTTTTTGTCTGCTGATAGACTCGTAGCATTTATGACATATATCTAGAAAAAAACCTAAAGAATCACTCATTATAATAAACTTCTGTGAGTGGTTAAGAAACTGAGACCCAGGGGTAGACACAGACCAGTACTGTAGACTCCGCCTAGACAACCAGGACTGTAGACTCAGTATCCTTCCTATGATACTCTATCACTTTTAAAAATTATCTTTTAAAATAATATCATGTTAATGATAAATATTTCACTGTACAAACAATAGGTTCAAGTACATCTTCCGGCACATGCTCAAGCCCCTCCACATCTATGATGCTATATGCCCTGTTTAATGCATGCCTCTTGTTTTTGCATTAAAGAAGAAGGACTATTGCCTAAAACCCCTGAATCAGATGCATTGTGGGGATGAGTGGTAGTTTTTGTGGCAAAAGTTAGAACTGGGGGATTTCTAAGGTCAAGGGTCTATTGTGGAACCAAAATTAGAGCAATGGGTAGAGGTGATAATAGGAAAAGACGCCAAAGCCCACTCAGACAAGAAAGGGAGTTAAAAATAAGAGGTCAAACGGAAACCGGGGCTAGGGACCCAGGAGTTCCCGTCCCAGGGAGGCAAGTGCAAGAACAGCGGCAGATGTAATCAGGACCCTGTCTAGGGCAATGGCCTGGGGCAGATGCTGTCTGTGAACAGTTTGTATGTGCCAGCTGTGTCAGGATGGGGGCGTGGGCTGGCTGTGACTAAATACTACAAGGCTGAGACAGGCTCACACATACGGGAAGTGTTAAGTTGGTTTGCTTGATATATTTCTGCGCTAGCCCGAAATTTTCTCCAGCTGGACATTTCTCCTAGCACAGTAGGAAAGCTTAAGCAGCAACAGGAGCCTCAGCCCACCCACTACTGATGAAGCTTGGCTCTCCTCTTGGGGTCAACTAGACCCAAGTGTGCCTCTGACCATTTGCAGCAGAACGTGAAAGTCATCAAAGTAAGCGATTTTTAGGCGAAGATGAGAATATGGGAAGAATAGTAGTGGAGACTGAGTAAGAGAGGACAGATGTTAGCTATAAGTAAACTCCAAAGCCTCCAACTGAAAGTCAAAGAATGATTCAGCCAATTAAGCAGTCCCTGCCTAGCGTCCACAATGCCACACAGCTGACTCCTGTGGTGTCACAGCCTCCATGGATATTTAAATTTAGTGATTCAGGATAGGGCATGTGCTTGAGTGAAAACACACACACACACACACACACACACACACACACACACAAAAACACACACACACACTTCCTCCTACTGATTTTTTGTCTGTGTGTCAGTCAAAAGACCACACTCCAGGCCCTGCTACTTTGAGGTTTAGGGTGCGTAGGAATTTAGGAAAAAGGAAGACAGGGATGAGGTACAATATGGGGCACTGCTACACCTCAAATGAGAGAAAGAAAAGAAACTGCTGTGGACGATTTTCCTGCAGTTTGGCCTCTGAGAAACCGGGACTAAAGACACTCTGGAGTCTAGAAATTTTAGATCCTATTATGCTGAATATCCCAGAATCACAGTGAATAAACAGAAAAAGTAAGACAGTAAGGATGTGAAAGGAGCCAAGGACAGCGGGAAAGAGGGAGCAGAGTGGCCAGAGAAATAGCTTGAGGAGAGGGTTTGGGGTAGTGAACACGTAAGGCATAGTTCCTGCCCGACAGTGCTGCTAGTAAGAATCCACCTGGAAACAAGAAAAAACATGGTTTGAACCTTAGAACTGATTTAAGGAACAAATGGCATAGGAAAGACAAAGACAAGGGACCAAAACATGATCTACCTTGAAAGCTGCCGGGAAAGCACCCAGCGGAGCGTCTGACATATAATCGACTCTCAAAGTATGTTAGCATCTTTCTTTTATGTAAACTTTCCCCAAGTAACATAGAAATAAGATACTCTCCACAGTTCACAAAACATTTAAAAATACTACAAAACTGAATACATACATATTCTACGACCATCCCACTCCTAGGAATATATCCAACAGAAATATGTCCATACATTTACCAAAACATGCTTACAAGAGTGTAGCAGCAGTACTCATAATAGCCGGAAACAAAAACTACCAAAATGTTAATCGACAGTACAATGGACAAGTAAGTTGTAGTAAAACCTAATAGAATACTGTGACTATTTGCTCTCATTGCTGTAGAGTAGTCTATTGTAAAAACAGAGGTAAATTTCACAAGCATAACGTTAAGCAAAAGAAGCCAGACACAAAAGAGTACATACTGTGTAACTCCACTTATAAGTTCAATAAACAGGTGAAAAGCATCTACACTACTAGAAGTCAATATAGCTGAAACTCTTGGTGGGGGGTAGGTACTGACAAGGTTTCTGGGGAGTTGATAATGTTCCTAACAATAACTGTTATGTCAAAATTAGCCAACGTCCTATTTTCAGGGAGAACAAATACATGCATATGCACGCATTCATTCTTTGTGTTTAAAAAGTAGGATACTAAGCACATTGTTATCATATTATTCATAGTAATAAGGATAAACGTAACTCTTCCCTGTCAGGAAGTACAGTATTCTGGTGGAGAAAGGATAGCTTCTAGTGTTAAACAAGGCTGAGTTAAACCATGTTTTAACTGCTCACTAGTTCTATAATTGGGGCAAATCTCTATGTGCTTTAATTTCGTTGTTTGGAATATGAGGAGTAAAATATCTACGTCATAGGGGTGTTGTGAAATTTAAAGAAATGACAAATGATATGAACAGTGACTGTAAATAATAATGTTAATTTCATTCTTCTCACTTTCTCAGGCAGCATAGCATATATATATATTTTTCTATCTTTGTGATATGGTTGCAAGTGTACTTTTCAAAGCTATTGCATCTCTTGGTCACAGAAAATACAGGCAACCTTAAAGCCAAATGTGACAACTTGTCTCTGTAATGCATGATTTGTTAGTGTTATTTCTTCTTACTGGACAACCACTACCATAGTTTCTGAGGTTGGACGTCAATGGATCCTGTTAATGTTTTCTTTGCCTATTTTGTTTAGAGTTAGTTGTATTTCACATATGTAGCCTGCTTCATTCTCATCTGCACTGCAAACCACAGCCCCCTTCTCCAAAGCTCTAAACTGTAGCTTCAGTGCTGGTGGATAGAAGCCTGCTGGAAAACCTGCTCTTCTGTTAGAAGTTAGGTGCAGTTTAGGTAATGAGTGATTTCCCATTTTCAAAGACAAATCTACCTGTTGGAAAATGGAACATCTCTGAACTTCCTCACTGATGTGAATGGTCCGAAGGACAGAGGTGAGAAACCTCTGAAGTGATGGAACATCAGGTTGTGCAGAGCTGGGGAGACAGAGGTGGAAGAGACGAGGCAGGCATTGAAGGTCACTTCTCTACTTCCCCTCCCCTCATGCTTTACATATATCTTCTAAAATCTTCACAGCAGTCCCAGTTCCTCATTTTTCATCCCATCTTCTTTTCACACATCCTACTCTCCATTCCTAATTCTCGGATTCTTTTTAAAATTTTTCTTAGCTTTATGTTTCTATTTCCTTTTAATCCAGATTCGGTATTATGTACTTATTGAGCTCTTAAATAGAACTTATGCCCTGGAGGAACACACTGAGAAATTAAATACATTGTATTCAACTTATTTTGAAACTAATATGTCAGCAAGTGAACCAAAATTTCATTTCCTTAAATACTGGTTAATGAACCTACATTTGGGCAGGCATGAAAGCTTCTTTCAGAACTTCCCCCTCCTCTTTTTTTAAAGGCTTTTTTAAAAGTAGCTTTACAGGCTAGTTCAGGAGGGGGGTGAGCATGGAAGTTTGATACTACAAACCTTCCCTTTTCTTTCAAATCTCAAGCTTCCCTTCTTTTGCTGAGCATCTTAAACAAGCAGGCGGATGTTTTTCCTCTTTTATTTTTTAATTGCTTATGTTGATGTGCAAGACAACATTTTCAATGAGATGCAAACAGAGCTGCCCACACAGCAATAATGGGGGCTTTGTGGGCTGCTCAGCATGTGCTATGTTTCTCTGAAGACTTTAGGTCCATATCCCCAGCTCTACAATGGGGTCAGTACATTTCAGCTTCCCTCCCTCCCATACCAAAGAGATGCTCTGACTGTGAGAAAAACAGCAGGTAGAATAGCCACTGACAGAAATCCCCCCTCCCCACCACTATGCATAACACTTCTTTTCCAATGACAGTCAATTATTACATTTTAAATAATCAGTTGTACTCTATGAGAATTTAATGAAATGCCGCCATGATATCGTAAACCAGAGTTGACTGAAATAGCTCTTTCACTCAAAGATTTTTGCTTCTCAATTAGCTTTCCCTGTTAATACATCATGATAGCAACTGTGATTAGAAAAAGAAGCATTCACTAATTTACACCTGAATGACATAGGAAACGTTGCTAAGTGCTTTGGAAGTATAACAGGATTATTTTTTTATGTGGGGAATAATATACTTTCTGGGTAAGGACAGAATGCTGGGTAAAGTCTACAGAATAAACAAATACAAATTATCTATCCTGATTTAGCATTATTCTCGAGGCAAACTATTCATTTAAGTTAAGGATTTTTTTGCCCTCTATATAACTATTTGCACTTTCAAAGGCTTTTATTCAACATGGGCATCACAGACTATTGATACTTTCTCAGCTCCCCCTTTTTTTTTTTTTTTTTTTTTAGTTTAAACAACAGACATTTATTTTTCCACAGTTCTATAGGGTGGGAAGTCTAAAATCAAGATGTCAGCTGATTTAGTTCCTGGTGAGGACCCTCTTCCTGGCTTGCTCTCAGCTCCTCTTTATATAAGTTATAAGTGCCCAAACCCACGAAATCTCTATTAAAATTAAGGTTGTAAGAGAAATGTGAAGTTGCTGTTGTCTGGGTAATAGGCTTGGGCACTGTAAGTACTGGAGACTTCTGCAGGCCTATTTTTTTTAAGGCAGAACAAAAGAGGGTTCCCACTTCAGAAGGGTTAGCTCACTCCTGAGGCATTAAAATTATAAATGAAAAGGTGAAACTAAGGACACATATTCCCTTAGAATTATGTTGAAGATCACAGTAAATGGTGCTTCCATAAACTAGTGAACAAACAATAGTATAAACAGGAATAAACTGGCTACCAGAAAACTACTATAGCTAATCAATGAATTTGGTAAAGTGGCAGGATACAACACTAATGTACAGAAATCTCCTGCATTCCTAAACACCAATGATGAAAAATCTGAAAGAGAAATGAAGGAAACACTCCCATTTACCACTGCAACAAAAAGAATAAAATACCTAGGAATAAACCTACCTAAGGAGACAAAAGAACTGTATGCCGAAAACTATAAGACACTGATGAAAGAAATTAAAGATGATACAAACAGATGGAGAGACATACCATGTTCTTGGATTGGAAGAATCAACATTGTGAAAATGACTATACTACCCAAAACAATCTACAGATTCAATGCAATCCTTATCAAACTACCAATGGCATTTTTCACAGAACTATAACAAAAAATTTCTCAATTTGTATGGAAACACAAAAGATCCCAAATAGCCAAAGAAATCTTGAGAAAGAAAAACAGAGCTGGAGGAATCAGGCTCCTTGACTTCAGACTATTCTACAAAGCTACAGTAATCAAGACAGTAGGGTACTGGCACAAAAACAGAAATGTAGATCAATAGAACAGGATAGAAAGCCCAGAGAGGAACCCACACACATATGGTCACCTTATCTTTGATAAAGGAGGCAAGAATATACAATGGAGAAAAGACAGCCTCGTCAATAAGTGGTGCTGGGAAAACTGGACCACTACATGGAAAAGAATGAAATTGGAACACTCCCTAACACCATACACAAAAATAAACTCAAAATGGATTAAAGACCTAAATCTAAGGCCAGACACTATCAACCTCTAAGAGGAAAACACAGGCAGAACACTCTATGACATACATCACAGCAAGATCCTTTTTGACCCACTTCCTACAGAAAGGGAAATAAAAACAAAAATACACAAATGAGATCTAATGAAACTTAAAAGCTGTTGCACAGCAAAGGAAACCATAAATAAGACCAAAAGACAACTCTCAGAATGGGAGAAAATATTTGCAAATGAAGCAACTGACAAAGGATTAACCTCCAAAATATACAAGCAGCTCATGCACCTCAATACCAAAAAAACATACAACTTAATCCAAAAATGGGCAGAAGACCTAAAGAGACAATTCTCCAAAGAATATATACAGATTGCCAACACACACATGAAAGAATGCTCAACATCACTAATCATTAGAGAAATGCAAATCAAAACTACAATGAGATATCACCTCACACTGCTCAAAATGGCCATCATCAAAAAATCTACAAAGAATAAATGCTGGAGACGGTGTGGAGAAAAGGAAACCCTCGTGCCCTGTTGGTGGGAATGTAAATTGATACAGTTACTATGTAGAACAGTACAGAGGTTCCTTAAATAACTAAAAATAGAACTACCATATGACCCAGCAATCCCACTGCTGGGCATATACCCTGAGAAAAGCATAATTCAAAATGATCATGTACCACAATGTTCACTGCAGCTCTATTTACAATAGCCAGGACATGGAAGCAACCTAAGTGTCCATCGACAGATGAATGGATAAAGAAGATGTGGCACATATATACAATGGAATATTACTCAGCCATAAAAAGAAATGAAACTGAATTATTTGTAGTGAGGTGAATGGGCCTAGAGTCTGTCATACACAGTGAAGTAAGTCAAAAAGAGAAAAAGAAATACCATATGCTTCCACATATATATGGAACCTAAAGAAAAAATGGTTCTGAAGAACCTAGGGGCAGGACAAGAATAAAGATGCAGACATATAGAATGGACTTGAGGACACACAGAGGGGGAAGGGTAAGCTGGGATGAAGTGAGAGAGTGGCACTGATATATATACACTACCAAATGTAAAACAGATAGCTAGTGAGAAGCAGTTGCATAGCACAGGGAGATCAGCTTGGTGCTTTGTGATCACCTAGAGGGGTGGGATAGGGAGTGTGGGAGGGAGACGCATGAGGGAGATGATGTGGGTATATATTTATATGTATAGCTAATTTACTTTGTTATACAGCGGAAACTAACACAACAATGTAAACCAATTATACTCCAATAAAGATGTTAAAAAAAAAAACAAGGAAAAAACAGAAATACTAAAGGAAATTCTTCAGACTGAAAGCAAGTGATCCCTGATAAGGGTGATTATATAATTATAAAAGACAGTATAAATGCATTTTTTTCTCATTTCTTAACTGATTTTAAAAGCAACCATATAAAGCAATATGGGTATAATTTATCATATAAAAATTAAATGTAATATATTTGCAAATAACAGCACAAAAAGGTGGGTGGGAACAAAACTGTACTTGGCTAAGAAAGTGACTGCAGATGGTAACTTAATCCCCCACGAATAAATGATGAGAACCAGGTATGTTTAATAAGAAAGTTAATACAACAAAAGCTATAAATATATGCTTGCTCTCTATTCCTCTCTCAGCTTCTTTAAAAAACATTAAATTTTAAAAAGCAATAATTACAGCAATGACATGTTGTGTTTATAACTTTAGAGATATTTTTGATTACATATAATGCAAAAAAGGGTGGAAAGGAATACATATATATAGGAACAGCATTTCTATAGCTCAATGGAATTAAGTTAGTATACATCTACAGCCGAATCTGAAAAGTTAAGATGTATATGGTAAGTACAAGAACAACCACTAAGGAAATAACCCTCCAAAAATACCGAAAAAAATCTCTAAAGAAATTAAAATGCTACATTATAAAATACTCACTTAATGCTAAAGAAAGCAATAAAGGAATAGAGGTATAAAAAAGATATGAAATATATAGAACACAAAAGGAAAATGGCAGGTGCAAATCCAACTATATCAATAATAATATTAAATGTGAATGGATTAAACAATCCAATCAAAGATGGAGACTGTCAGAATGGAGATAAACGAGAGTTACTACATGCTGTCTAGAGAAGGCACACTTTAGATTCAAAGATACACGCAGAGGGCTTCCCTGGTGACGCAGTGGTTGAGAGTCCGCCTGCCGATGCAGGGGACATGGGATCGTGCCCCGGTCTGGGAAGATCCCACATGCCACGGAGCGGCTGGGCCCGTGAGCCATGGCCGCTGAGCCTGCGCATCCGGAGCCTGTGCTCCGCAACGGGAGAGGCCACAACAGTGAGAGGACCGCGTACCACACACACACACACACAAAGATACAAGCAGATTAAAAGTAGAAAGATAAAGAAAGATATGTCATGCAAATCACAACTATAAGAAAGAGGGAGTGACTATAATGATATCAGGGAGAGCACACTTTAAAACAAAAAATGCTAAGAGAGATAAAGAAGGATACTTTATACTAGTAACATGATTAATAAATCAGAAAGATGTAACAATTATAAATATCTATGCACCTAATAGTAGAGTACCAACTTTTATCAAGGAAAACTGACAGAAATAAAGGGAAAAACAGGGAATTCAATAATAATAGTTGGGGATTCAACACCCTACTCTCAATAATAGATAAAACAATTTAGGCAAAGATGAATAAAGCAACAAAAATTCTGAATACCACAATAAACCAACTAGACCTCACAGACATGTAGAACACTCCATTCATGAACAGCAGTGTATCTTTCTTAAGTATACATGGAACATTCTCCAGGTAGAGTATATGCTAGGCCATAAAACAAACCTGAATACGTTTAAAAGTATGGACAGAATACAAGTGTGTTCTCCAACAGCAATGGAATTAAATTAGAAATCAGTAAGAAAAAGAAACTTGGGAAGCTATAAATATGTGGAAATTAACACGCTCCTAAATTATCGGATGGGTCAAAGAAGAAATTAAAATGGAAATTAGAAAATACTTTGAGACAAATGAAAACAAAGACACAACATACCAAAACTTATGGGATGCAAATTTATAGCTGTAAATGCCTATGTTAAAAAGAAGAAAGACCTCAAATCAATAACATAAGCTTCTACCTTAAGACAATGGGAAAAAACAGAGAAAACTAAACTTAAAGCAAACAAAAGTAAGGGAATAATAAAGATTAGGTCAGAAATTAATCAAATAAAGATTAGAAAATTAATAGAGAAAAATCAATGAAACCAAAAGCTGCTTCTTTGAAAAGATCAAGAAAATTGACAACTTTTGTTGAGGGCTGAAAAGTTACTCTCCACCCCACCTTCCAACATTCATTACAATCTCTGGAACTTGTAAATGATACTTTACATGGGAAAAGGTCTGTTTACATTACAGATCTAGAGAAGAAGAGCTTAAGCTGAATAATCCAAGATGTGGCCAAAAGGCTATTACAAGTGTCCTTATAAGACAGAGGCAGATGAAGATTTGACAGATAAACAGGAGAACAGAGGGAGAAGGAGGTGAAATGACTACAGAGGTAACAAAGATGCCAAGGATAGCTGCAGCCACCAGAATCTAGGAGAGAGGCATAAAAGGGGCTCTTCCCTAAAGACTCCAGAGGGAGCATGGCCCTACAGCACCTTGATTTCAGACAATGAGAGAATGAATTTCAGCTGTTTAGGCCACCCATTTTGTGGTAATACTGTGGCAGCCAGAGGAAACTAATACATCTTTAGCTATATTGACCAAGAGAAGAAGAAAGAAGACTCCAATTACTGGATTTATAAATGTAAGAGAAGTCATTACTAATGACACTGCAAATATAAAAAAGGATTATAAAGCAATACTATGAATAATGTGTATCAACAAATTAGACAACTTAAATGAAATGGATAAATTCCTAGAAGACCACACAACTATTAAAAGGTTTCTGCACCACTTAAAGTGGTAGAATGTTGATATCCATAGGGTGGGATGAGACACACTTGTACAGTAATACACAGAACCAGCACTACAAAAACTATACAAAGATATATACTCAAAAACACTAATAAATAAAGAAGAAATCCTAAAACAATGTCCCAGTAATCCACAGACAAGCAGGAAAAGAGAAACAGAAGAAAGAGAATGAGAGGAAAGAAGCAGAAAACAAATAAGAAAATGACTCTAAACATATAATTATATTAGGTACTAACATATCAATGATTACCTTAAATGTAATGGTCTAAATATACACCAATCAAAAGAAAGCAACTGGCATTTTGGATTTAATTAAATTGACCCAACTATATGCTACTAACAAGAAACCAAAATTCAAAATTTACCACTCTGAATGAATCGTAGAAAACTTATTTCAAATGGAAAGTAAAAAGATTTTAAAAGGTAAGCAGGGGCTTCCCTGGTGGCGCAGTGGTTGAGAGTCCGCCTTCCAATGCAGGGGACGCGGGTTTGTGTCCCGGTCCGGGAGGATCCCACGTGCTGCGGAGCGGCTGGGCCTGTGAGCCATGGCCGCTGAGCCTGTGCGTCCGGAGCCTGTGCGTCCGGAGCCTGTGCTCCGCAATGGGAGAGGCCGCAGCAGTGAGAGGCCCGCGTACCACAAAAAAAAAAAAAAAAAAAAAAAAAAAGGTAAGCAAACATTAATAAAAAATGCACAAGTGGCTATATTAACATTTGATAAAGTAGACTTCAGAGCACAGAGGGTTATTAGAGACAAATAACAGTGATAAAATAACCATCCAAGAGATATAATGGTCCTAAATGTGTATGTACTAATTGACAAAGCCTGAAAATACATGAAGCACAAACCAATAGAGCTGAAAGGAAGAATACACAAATCTACAATTGTAGTTGTCAGCTTCAGCACTCCCCCAATTCCAGCAAATAAGAAAATTAGTAGGAGATCTGAACAATACAATCAATAGATCCAAGTGATGTATACAGAAAAATCCACCTCAAAACAGCAAAGTACACTTTTTTTTTTTCAAGCGCTCATGTTATATTCAGGAAGATTGACCATATCTTGGCCCATACAACATACTTCACAAATTTAAAGAATTGAAATCATACAGAATATATTCTCTGACCTTAATGGAATCAAACTAGAAACCAATAATGAAAAGACAATAGAAAAATTTGTAAGCAACATACATATAAATAACCCTGGTTCAAAAAAAGAAGTCTATTTAAAACACATATAATTGGGTAAAAATGAAAATACAATACATTGAAATATGTGAGATGCAGCATAAGCAGTTCTGAGAAGGAAATTTATAATACTAAATGCTTACATTAGAAATGAAGAATGGTCTTAAATCAATAATCTAAGTTCCTACAGAAAGAAACTAGAAAAAGAAAAGCAAAAAAACCCCAAAGCAAGTAAAAAAGGGAAGTAATAAATAATAGAAATAATGATATTAAAAATAAAAAAGCAATAGAGAAAAATCAATGAAACCAAAAGCAGTTTTTTGTTGTTTTTTTTTTTTTTTTTTTTTTTTTGCCACGCCATGCAGCATGCAGGGTAGCTCCCCAACCAGGGATCGAAACCCTGCCCCACTGGAATGGAAGCATGGAGTCTTAACCACTGGACTGCCAGGGAAGTCCCCAAAAGCAGGGTTTTTTGTTTTTTTTTTTAATTAATAAACCTCTAGCAAGCTTGACAAAAATTAAAAGAAAGAATATACATATCAATATCAGGAATGACAAATGGGGTATTACAACAGACCCTGCAGCCATTAAAAGGATGATAAAGGAAAAATACAAATAATTTTACACAAATAAATTTGACAACTTTTCTCAAAACCCACAAACCACCAAAACTCAACCAAGATAAAGCAGAGATTCTGAAAAGTACTATAACCATTTAAAAAATAGAATTCATAATTTAAATCTCTAGGAAAAGAAATCTCTACACTCAGATGGTTTCACTGGAGACTTTTACAAAACATTTAATGGAAAATTAACACCAGTTCTACACAATCACTTCCAGAAAATAGAAGAAGAGGGAACACTTCCCAACTCATTTTATGAGGCCAGTATTACCCTGATATTAAAACTACACCAAGAAAATACAAAGAAATAAAATTACAGATCAGTATCTCTCAAAAACGTAGACACAGAAATTCTCAACAAAATACTAGCAAACCAAATCCAATAATATATAAAAAGAATTATATACCATTATCAAATGGAATTTATCCCAGATATGCATGGCTAGTTCAATTAGAAAACCTATTAATGTAATCCACTACATCAACAGGCTAAGGAACAAAAATTGAATGATTATATCAATTAACACTGAAAAAACGCTTGACAAAATCCAACATCCATTCATGATAAAAGTTTGGAATACAGGAAATTACTTCAACTTGATAAAGAATATGTAAAAATAACCTACGGCTAACAGTATACTTAATGATGAAAAACAGAATGCTTTCCCCTAAGATCAGTGACAGGGCAAAAATTTCTGTTCTCATCACTACTATTCAACATAATACTGGAAGTTCTAGCCAGCATAATAAGGCAAATAAATGAATATATATATAAAATACATAAATGAATATATATACAAAAATCATACAGATTGGAAAGAAATAAAGAAAGCTGCTCTCATTTGCAGAAGACATGACTGTGTGCATAGAAAATCCAAAGAAATCTACAAAAAACTCTAAACTTATAAGTGCTTCCAGCAATGTCACAGGATACAAAATCAACATACAAATACCAATCACATTTCTATATGCTAATGCTGTCCATGTGGAAACAAATTATTTAAATTATAATTACTCCAAAGAAAGTGCAACACTTAGATATTACTTAATGCAATCCTTAAAAATGCAATACTTAACAAAACTGTTGTGGGATCTCTGTGCTGAAAATTATAAAATGGTGATGAAAGACATCAAAGACAACCTAAATAAATGGAAAGACATACCATATTCATGGAATGGAACACTCATCATAATAAGGATATCCATTCTCCCCAAGTTGATCTATAGGTTTAATGCAATTCCTATCAAAATCTCAGTAAGTTTTTTAAGAAATAATGTTATTTTAAAATTTATATGGAAAGACACAGGGCTTAATATAGCTAAAACGATCTTGACAAAGAAAAATAGAGAAGAATTACTCTACCCGATATTAAGGTTTCCTATATAGCCACATTAATCAAGCTCTGCAGTATTAGTGGAGGAACTGACACATAGACTAATGCAGCAGAATATAGAATTCAGAAACGGACCTACCCAAAATGCTCAACTGTTTTTTGAAAAAAGTGAAAGAGCAATTTAATGAAGGATAGCCTTTTCAACAAATGGTTGTTGGAGCAACTGGATACCATAGGCAAAAAAATAAATAAAAAGAAAATAAAAGAATCTCAATCTAAAACCTTACATCTGGGCTTCCCTGGTGGCGCAGTGGTTGAGGGTCTGCCTGCCGATGCAAGGGACGCGGGTTCGTGTCCCGGTCCGGGAAGATCCCACATGCCGCCGAGCGGCTGGGCCCGTGAGCCATGGCCGCTGAGCCTGCGCGTCCGGAGCCTGTGCTCCGCTACGGGAGAGGCCGCAACAGTGAGAGGCCTGCGTACCGCAAAAAAAATAAAAATAAAAAAATAAAACCTTACATCTTATACAAAAATTAACTCAATACAGACCACAGATGTAAATGTAAAACACAAAACTATAAAACTTTTAGAAATAACCATAGGAGAAAATCTTCTAGGTTTAGGGCTAGGCAAAGAGTTCTTAGACTTGACATCTAAAGAGTGATCCATTAAAAAAAAAAGTTGGTAAAATTAAAAACTTAAAATTCATAAATTTTAAAACTCTTGCTCCGTGAAAGACCATGTGAAGAGGATGAAAAGATTAGCTACAGACTAGGAGAAAATATTTACAAACCCCTAAAACAAAATAGGACTAATATCCAGAATATAAAGAAATCCCAAAATTCAATAGTAAATTTTTAAAATAAAAAATAGTAAGTCCAAATAGAAAATATACAAAGTACATTAACAGAGATTCCTGAAGAGGATATACTGAAGAGGATATACAGATGGTAAATAAACACAAGAAAAGAGATTCATTATCCTTAACCATCAAGGAAATGCAAATTTAAACCAAATGAGGTATAACTACACACTACACACATAGCTATAATAAAAAATAGAGAAGAAAAGCAGTAGACTTATTTAAAATACAATTTATAGGTAGAGTCAAGTGTATATACGCATGGAGAGACGTCTAAAGTGATCACCAAGTGTGAAAACTAGTTATTTCTGGGTGGAGGGAATCTGGCTGAGTTATGGCTATCTCTTCATATTTATTTGTAGTAACTGAACTTTTATAATGTATTGTTTCAGAGATCATAAAGTCATTAATTTGGAAATATCAATAAAGAATAAAATAAGCAATAATTCTACTCAACTAACCTAGTCAGATTTGGCATGTGACAGAAGAGAGCCACACATGTTGACCTTCATCCCTTCTGGTCCTCAGATCTTGATCTGGGGCAGTGCATACAACTTTCTTTGGTAGACCCTTAGGGCACGGTGGAAATTGTTTACTCCTTTTGTTCCTTAAAGATAACATTCAGTCAAACTGAGGGCTAGTGACAGCAATTGCTATTTAAGGTAACTGTCACTCATTTTATACAATTTCCAAAGTATTTGGAAAATTGTGCGAAAAAAGTTTTTAAACAAACTAATGGAGTCATTCCTCCACAGCAGCATTTAAGTGTTTTCTTTCATCATTTGCTTTTGTTGTTGTAATTCTATTTACAGACATCCCAGGGAGGAGTTGGACAATCCATCGTTGCCCACAGTACGGCACAACCTATATACACTTTCATTAATATATAAATCATTCTGTATGTTCCTTCAGTTGTAAAATACAGACAGCAATTCCCACCTTGCAGGTTTTACTGTGAACATTAGATAATCTGCCAGTAAAAAGTTGGACAGAGTGATTAGTTTTATTTATAGGAATTATCCTTCTAGACTGGGAGCTCCTCTAAGGCAGGACCTGTGACCTACCCATTTCTAATGGATACGAATTTGCATCACAACTCAGAGGTATGTGAATATGACTTTTTTAATGTTTTAAATTCAAATTAAATATTGTTCCAAATCCTCACTAGAAGTCTGCCCTGCTCACCACTGTCCAGTACTTTTCAGTAGTCCCACGATGTTTAGACTATACAGAAGTGTAGAGAGTGATCTCTGGTTTTAGTTCTTTGAGCTAGATGTTGAGAAGCTTACTATAACCAAATTCAAGTGGTCCTATTAAAGACAAGAACATCTCTGCTCACAGACACCTCTTCGCTATGCCTCATTTGGCCAAGGCCCTTTAACTACCATGTTTCTCAAGACTAGCGGCTCTTCTATGCCACATCTTTCCATGCCCTTTCCCTGGTCCTTCCACCTCTTGGGACATAGTTTCAGCCACCTCTTGGTTCCTGGTCCACAGTCCAACCCTTTACCTCCCTGAATCTGGACTTTCTAAATCACAAGTATTTAAGCTCTTTCTCAGAACATAAGAAGGCCTAGAACCCAGAATGGTACCATCTCACTTCTTGAAGTATGTGTGTGTGTGGCAGGGTGGGAGTTTATAATGAACCCACAGAAAAACAAAACCACCACTTTTTTCAGGTTATCTCGCCATTCACTTTTGTATCCCCAATGCCTAACATAGGCCTAATACTCTATGCCTGGTTTAGAGTAGGAATCCATCAATATTTAATAAGTGTGCAAATGGACCACAGGCAACACAGGTGAGCTCTCATTAGGCATGCCAACTATAAGATCCTAGAACACAGCTAGCACACTGTTCACTTAATTTTTTATTAAGCATGCATGTCATAAACCTGCTCGCCTCCTTGGCTATGCCACTGAAAGTCCCACGTCTTAAAGATAAGGTTAGCCAAACTTCTTCAAGCAAGTTGACAGGACACCCAGCACTTGGAGGACTCTGTTACTTTACACTCATCTCTGTAAATACACACGTCTTAGGAAGCCAGACAAATGACTGATTGTCATGTCTGACATTCTATATTGTAAATCAGAACAGTATAATAAAACTTCAGCTATTGAGAGCTATGTTTTCAAAATAATTCTTAAAGTTTCACAATATCATTAAACTTTTAACCATTTTGAATGAATATCTTTCTAGAATATATTATGTATATCCCTGCTGTCTTGACCAAATTACAGCAAACATAATTTAACCTTTCTGTGACAATTTAATGTAATCATTACAAACATTCATTATTCCCGCCCATAGAAACAGTGGTGCCTTCTGGGCACTTTGGAGTAAATTGTGCTCTTTACACAGCAGGAAATGACCCTGACTGCTGGATATTCCTAAACCCACAAGATCTGTCTTTCATAATTTTTGGGTACTTTTTTTTATAAGCATTTTTCTCACTCCTTGCTTGATAATGGGAAATGATGCTTTTTTGGATGTCTTTCCTTCATAATTCTTAATTATTTTGTAGCTAAACTGCTAAAGCTTAGAATATGGGAAACTAGTCTCTTTTTTTTCTTTTTTTGATTTAGGAATACAAAGAACAAATAGTTTCTGATTTTCATGGGGCTTGTATTTTGTCAGCTATTCTTGCTAAAAAGGATGCTCGATTTAGGTTCCTTTGGGTTCATAGCTATGTAGAGGCCATAATGTTGCAGATAGCTAACTGACATGTGTTTACATGGTACTTGTACTTTTCAGAATAATGTCATGGCTTTGAATCATTTGCTTCTCATACTGGTCCTGTATTATTTTATATATTTTATAGATGAGAAGTTGCAGTTTAGAAGGTCCACATCCCCTTAGTCAATGTAGGGGCTTCAAACTTTATCCCTTGCCTATTGACACCAAAGCCTGAAACAGTTCACAGCAAACTACAGATGTTCTGGTCTACTAAAAACTAATTGAGGGCTTCCCTGGTGGCGCAGTGGTTGGGAGTCCACCTGCCGATGCAGGGGACGTGGGTTCGTGCCCCGGTCCATGGGGATCCGGCGTGCCGCGAAGCAGCTGGGCCCGTGAGCCATGGCTGCTGAGCCTGCGTGTCCGGAGCCTGTGCTCCGCGATGGGAGAGGCCGCAGCAGTGAGAGGCCCGCGTACCGCAGGAGAAAAAAAAAAAAAAAAAAAACTAATTGACCTGACAGGGTCTGATAATCTCACAAATGATGAAATGGCTGATGGAATTTTTAGATCCAGACTATTTCTTCTCATATATTTTGAATCAAATCTCAACTATTAATCCAGCTACACACATGCACACTAACTAGAAGTTTGGGAACTAGAAGAAATTAAGCAATGGCAAATAAGACCAAGAAATAAGCAAATATTAGATGGATAGATCGGTAGAGACATAAATGGATAAGAAACTTTGTTTATGGTGATTACTTTACTACATTTCCTCCATCAATGGTTATGATAAATGACAGCATTGGTTCCCCACTGGTTGTTAGTTTCTGGGAGTGTCTCTAACCCTTGTTTATTCACTTAACCCTGCTCACATCTCTGCTAGTGCTCCCCCATTATTCATTTTTTATTTGCACAGTCTAGGGTTAACTTGTTTCCTGCTAGGACCCAGGTTGAGGCAGCCCTGTTTCCTTAAAGCATCATGAAAGGTTGCTGAAAGTTCATGTAGACTTAGAAGAGGAACATTTAGCAAAGAGATGGGGGGGAGGGTCATGAGAAACCATCAGATCCCTGAAGAAGTTTCAATTTCTTATGACTTTTCCATTCCAGGAGGCATGTCTATGATTTTCCACCTTATTCTGTGATGTCCCTGTATCCTTGCAATCCCCATTCTCACCCCTCCACTACTGTCATGTACATGCAAATATTTTTTCCTGATGGATATTTACTCTCTGTGTTTGCAATTTCTTAGGTTTAGAATCTTCTTTCATCTTTCTGTATTTAATGTTCAGAACACAAACACATCTCTGAAAACAAGAGGATCAAGTTCTTGGAATAAGCATCCCAAAGATCATCAATTTGTCTATGCCAAGCTACATTCCATATTCAGCATGTGCAAAACTGACACATTCATGAGAGGAAAGACTGTAATAAGATGGGCGTATAACAGCAGAGCACCTTCCTTATCAGTACAGATATCCAAGTATTTCAGATCATTCTGAACTGTGGCCAGAAGCTAACATTTCTGAACAACCATATTCTGGCTCTGTCTAGCTGTCCTGGCCTTACTTCTCAGATAAGATCTACTTTCTCACTGTGCTCATAGATCACAGAATGCAAGAATGGATTATGCTGAGGACCTATCTACTCTAGTTCCTTCATTTAATAAATTAGGGTTTTACTTAAAGCCCTGAAATGCTGTGGTGGGTAGGCAGGTGCAGTGCTTAAGGGCTGGATAATGGAGTCAGGTTTCCTGGGAGTTTGAAACATGGCTCATCACTCAACTGTGTAAACTTAGGCAAGTTTACTTAGCTTGTCTGTGCTTAAGTTTTCACATCTGTATAATGAGGATAATGTATCTACAACAGGGGAGTTGTGAGAATTAAATGAGATAATATCTAAAAAGGGCTTTACAACATACATTTATAATCAGTAAATGGGATTAGGATATTAGAAGGAAAATTAAGTCATATATTTGGATGAAGAATTAATCCTTAATAACTCCACAGGAAACATATTCTTCTTTGCAGATGATGAACCTGAGGCTCACAGAGTTTAAGTAACTTGGGCAGTCACAAAGTTCTTGCTCAGTGGAAAAGATACAAACCCAGATCTCCCTGAGCCTAAAACCCATGCTGTGACCTCTTTATTCTGAGTTTTTCAGCTCCTCCCATGGCCCTTCCCAATATTCAGTCAATATCCCTGCGGTTCATTTTCCTTAGGTTATTTTTGGCTCTTCTCTCCCCTTTATTTCAGATATTTAAACTACCACAACCACACATCAGAGAACCCTTGCTTTGCCTTATTTTTCTTCATACTACTTATCATTACCTGACATCACATAATATATTTATTTTCCATATTCCAGCTGAGACAGTAAACTCCACATAAATAAGGATTTTGGTCAGTTTTGTCCACTGCTGTATCCAACTTTCCATAGCCTGTAAAATTATGCAGCCTAGAAGTTTATAGGTGTTCAAAAATATTTTTGATGATATATGAATGAATGAATAAATTAATGAACGGATGAATGAAATGCTGTCTCTCAACAAATACTGTAAATAAATGCATTCAACAAGAATGCTCCACATACCTATTTTCACTTTTCAGGCTCATAGGTACAACCATTTACCAGCACATAAAACCCACCACCAGGGAGATCCCCTTTACTATGCTCTTCCATTTATTTTCCATATCAAACAATTGTACACAGAGAAGTAAAAACACTTTCTCCCATTTTGATTATGTTCTATTCCTACTTAAAAATGTACTATGTTTGACATTTGCTATCACACCTCAACTCTAACCTGCTAATCATGGCATTCCTGGCTCTTTGCAAGCTTTCCCATTTTGTTTTAAAACTAACTCTTCTCATTTCTTGGTATGTTTCAAATTCTAATTATTGTTGCCTACTTTATATTGAACAAAAGTATACAGACTTGAATTTGCCTAATGAAAACTTTCATTTCTTCCTATCACATAGCCATTCAAATCAATTCTTCCTAAAGACCTGGGTCCCCTAAGATCATTACAAACCAGTTGTTTTTTATTTCTGCATGGCACTATAAAAAAGAAAATTAAATTGCCCCAGTTCTTGCCTTCCAGGTTCTCACAATTTTAACACAAATAGTGATGGGGTAAGAAGTTAGTTGTACTGGAACACAAAAAACACACAAATAACAAGTTCATGAGTGGATATCATGAAAGGTAAGATGATTTTGAGAGTGTAGTCAAACTGCCCTGTCAACCAGCCAAGATATGCAACAATGAGATGTCCTAGTCTGCGTTTCACTCTTTGCTATTTCTTCTACTTTAAATCCTCTTCCACTTTTTAAATTAAAATTGTATTTCTCCCCAGATGGCTTCTCAAATTCCAAGCTCCACTTCTTTTCCAATTCGGATTCCTTCTACTGCTTTTTCTTATCTGATTGCTGTGGCTAAAACTTCCAAAACTATGTTGAATAATAGTGGGGACAATGGACAACCTTGTTTTGTTCCTCATCTTAGTGGAAATGGTTTCAGATTTTCACCATTGAGAACAATGTTGGTTGTGGGTTTGCCATATATGGCCTTTATTATGTTGAGGTAAGTTCCCTCTATGCCTACGTTCTGGAGGGTTTTTATCATAAACGGGTGTTGAATTTTGTCGAAAACTTTCTCTGCATCTATTGAGATGATCATATGGTTTTTCTCCTTCAATTTGTTAATATGGTGTATCACGTTGACTGATTTGTGTATATTGAAGAATCCTAGCATTCCTGGGATAAACCCCACTTGATCATAATGTATGATCCTTTTAATGTGCTGCTGGATTCTGTTTGCTAGTATTTTGTTGAGAATTTTTGCATCTATGTTCATCAGTGATATTGGCCTGTAGTTTTCTTTCTTTGTGACATCTTTGTCTGGTTTTGGTATCAGAGTGATGGTGGCCTCGCAGAATGAGTTGGGCAGTGTTCCTCCCTCTGCTATATTTTGGAAGAGTTTGAGAAGGACAGGTGTTGGCTCTTCTCTAAATGTTTGATAGAAGTCAACTGTGAAGCCATCTGGTCCTGGGCTTTTGTTTGTTGGAAGATTTTTAATCACAGTTTCAATTTCAGTGCTTGTGACTGATCTGTTCGTATTTTCTATTTCTTCCTGGTTCAGTCTCAGAAGGTTGTGCATTTCTAGGAATTTGTCCATTTCTTCCAGGTTGTCCATTTTATTGGCATATAGTTGCTTGTAGTAGTCTCTCATGATCCTTTGTATTTCTGCACTGTCAGTTGTTACTTCTCCTTTTTCATTTCTAATTCTATTGATTTGGGTCTTCTCGCTTTTTTTCTGGGTGAGTCTGGCTAATTGTTTATCAGTTTTGTTTATTCTGAAAGAACCAGCTTTCAGTTTTATTGATCTTTCCTATGGTCTCCTTCACTTCTTTTTCATATATTTCTGATCTGATTTCCATGATTTATTTCCTTCTGCTAACTTTGGGGTTTTTTTGTTCTTCTTTCTCTAATTGCTTTAGGTGTAAGGTTAGGTTGTTTATTTGATATGTTTCTTGTTTCTGAGGTAGAACTGTATTGCTATAAACTTCCCTCTTAGAACTGCTTTTGTTGCATCCCATACGTTTTGGGTCATCGTGTTTTCATTGTCATTTGTTTCTAGGTATTTTTTTATTTCCTCTTTGATTTCTTCAGTGATCTCTTGGTTATTAAGTAGTGTATTGTTTAGCCTCCATGTGTTTGTATTTTTTACAGATGTTTTCCTATAATTGATTTCTAGTCTCATAGCTTTGTGGTCAGAAAAGATACTTGAAACGATTTCAATTTTCTTAAATTTACCAAGGCTTGATTTGTGACCCAAGATATAATCTATCCTGGAGAATGTTCCATGGGCACTTGAGAAGAAAGTGTATTCTGTTGTGTTTGGATGTAATGTCGTATAAATATCAAGTCTTACGTCTTACTCCTCCGCTGTCTTGAAGGTCTCCCTAGACCACAGCTATTAAATGATAGTTTAACTTTAGTTTTCTAAAAGTTGTGTACGTAGTAGGTATACACATGTACTATGCATAATATATTTGCATAGATAAGGCACTAAGAGTTAATGGACCCTCTTGTTAACAATGGTTACTTCTACTTGTCTAATTTTTCTAAATTTTCTATAATAAGCAAAGACTGGTTTTATAATTAGAAATAATATTACCTAAAAACAAATACATTTCCAATACAGTGCATATTTGATCATAAGGATACAGATAATCTTTTCTCTAAGGATTTTTTTTTCCTTCAGATCTCTAAGCAAATTACCATTAGTTTGTAATTTAGTTTAATATCTTTTTTTGCAGATTTAACAAAACTTGAAACCTGACCCCCAAATTGTGCATATAATTGTGGCTCCTTTTTCATCACATACGAACCATAAGTCATGAGCAAGAAGCCTTAGTTGATTGAGCCTAACTAAATCTATAAGCATCGTGCAGAACACGAAGGAACAAGAGGGAGGAAAATTCTGATTATACCACTCAGCTTCGAGACCCTTGAAAACTTCATAAGGTAACTACAGAAAGGAAACCCAGATAACCAGGCAACAATAGGTCGATACCTCAAAATATCTAAATCCATGTTCTTCATAGTAATAATACCTTGTAATTAAGTATTCAATCTATGCTACCTCCTGAGTCAGGTCATTGTTATAACAACATATGGCAACAACACTGTGAAATAGGAACTATTTTTAATGTACATTTTAAGAGTGGGTTTAGGATTCCAGAGTGATTAAGTGACTTGCCCAAGGTCACACAGGTAGTAAACAGCAAAACTGGAATTCATACCTTTTTCCCAGCCTCCAGCCTCCAGTTGTTTTCTTTACAGCTAGCTGTCCACACTGGGTAATCCTGCCCCTGCCAGGAAGCTCAGAGGGTTAAAGCCAGAAATGCAAGGAAGTAGCCAGTGTGTTATAGAATTTTCTATCCAATGATGGGGTTCGGGAATATAGCACCCCAAAATATGGCACCTTGGCATATTGAATATCTTAAGCTGAAGGAGTCTGAGAAAATAGAAGAAGCAGCAAGGTCACTTTGACCTCCTCCCCTTGCCCTTCAGAGCAGGAGCTACACCTCCCATGTGAAAGGTACCCTACTGTAGCGGGAAGAAAGGAGACATCCTTGACACCACAGACAGGGAATGGAGGGCTGAGAAATCTGTACCAAAAAACCTCATTAGACTAACCCTTATCTTCTTAGTTACTTCTTCATCACTTACTATCCCTAGCCCAAACTCCTTTGCCTTGTCAATTCTTCGTAAATTTATTGTTTCTTTGTCTAAAGGTATAAGAGCTTCCTGCTCTGGTCACTTCTTAGGAACTTCATTCTATTGTCAAGATGCCTATGTACATGTAAAAATTCAATAACCTGCATTTGCTTCTATCCTGCCAATCTGTCTTTGAAGATTTTTAACTTTCAGACCCAGTCAGGGACTCTAAGAGGGTCAAGGAAAACGTGTTCCTCGCCCTAGGCCAACTAGCCCCTATATCCACCCTGGTAAATTCTTCTGAATAAAGAAACCTAATGAGAAAAATGCATTATTAAGCAGAACCAGAGGGTCCTCATGAACCAGAGGCACATTTGGTAAGCAGTGCTCTGGGTCATAGATTGATTTTAAGAGTTCTTTTTTCAGGATTCTTCTTTCCTCCTTTTTTCCCTCCCTCCCTTCTATCATCCTCCTTCCCTCACTCCTCCCCCTGCTGGCTCTACAATCTAAATCAAGCTCAACTGTGGGTCATGTTTGCAGTATTACCTTTCAGTATGCTTAGGTTCACAATATATTTTAAACCAGAATGCACTGAAATCAACTAGGAGAAAGAGAGAGCACAGGAACCCTACTGCAGTTTTGTGCAAACAAAATAAAGCTTCCAGGATTAAAAAAAACAAACAAAAATAAAAAGAAAACAACAACAAAACAAATAAACATGTAGGACATGTAGAGACACTTTTTACCCTGTAGTTCGTGACCACTAATGTATAGTCTGGCCATGTGGACAGTTGTCCCTTTCCTTCTCTTGCTTTCAGTCATTTCCTTTGAGAATCCAAGGAATGGACTGTGATTTTCAAGGCTCCCTACATGTTTGACATTCTGTGGTTTTTAATAGAGCCTACTAGAGCCAAATAAGAATGGATTATTGACTAGTTAGAGCGAAAATACCCTCCAACAGAACCATTTAACACTAGGAATGTTTTTTAAATATACATTTGGGCTGCATATTGTTTTATATAAGTCAGGATAACAGTGCCATTTGCATTCTAATCCTGGCTCTGTCCCTGCCGTGCTATGAGATAGATGAATCTCTCATTCTTTTGGTGTCTTAATTTCCTCAGTGGTTAAGCAAGAACGATACATACAGTCTACTCTTCAGAATTTCTGAATGGATTATAGCAAAAACCTTTCATAATGTTTTGGCTTAAAAGATTTCCCTCTGAACTATATTTATGTTTTCATATTCTATTTTCCCCAGTCATCAATAAGATTCACAAAGGAAATATATCCATATAATTGGATTAATTTTCATAAATCCTTGGATGGTCCCGAAATATTTGTCTATGACTAATCAATGAATTTGAATTTTTGGCAAATGGCAATCATTATGTAGACGTTTCAAATACCTGCCTTCTTCTCCATAGTCAGGGCAATCTGGTTTAACTGTGAGAACATACGTGTTCATATTCAACAGCATTAAAATACTGCTCTGTTGGACTAAAATTCCCCTGATGACGTAAGAAATCAAGATGCAAAAATTTCCATGTTGATGCCAAAGCAGTAAGTATAGCAAATCTATATTATCGTATTGAGACTGAATGCTGAAGTCAGAAATGATCTTACAAAGAAAAAAAACTGGTAGGAAGGCTTGAATTTATAGATGAGGAAAGGAGGAAAGTATGGTACAGAAGCATGGTGTGGTTATGATCAAACCACAAATTCTCTGTCAGAGGTCCTGATTTAGAGGTCCAGCCAAAAACCCTTGGGGATGACAAATCACTCCATATGTCAGAGAACATCAGGCTTATTCCAACTATACATCATATAACTGAGATCAGAATTTATAATAATTATGCTATAAAAATAATTTATTGAATGCTTACAATATGTCAGGGACTCCAAAAATGTTATTTCAAAGCCTTGTGTAACCTTTAAAGGTAATTGTTTTTAAATGAATTTATTTATTTATTTTATTTTTGGCTGCGTTGGGTCTTTGTGGATGCACGTGGGCTTTTCTCTAGTTGCAGTGAGCGGGGGCTACCCTTCATTGAGGTGCGCAGGCTTCTCATTGCGGTCGTTTCTCTTGCTGCGGAACATGGGATCTAGGCACACGGGCTCTAGCAATTGTGGCATGTGGGCTCAGAAGCTGTGGCTCACAGGCTTAGTTGCTCCGTGACATGTGGGATCTTCCTAGACCAGGGCTTGAACCCATGTCCCCTGCATTGGCAGGCAGATTCTTAACCACTGCGCCACCAGGGAAGCCCTAAAGGTAAATATTAAACCTCATTTTACAGATGAAGTAACTGAAGCCTGGACAGATGGATAACAGCAACAACAACAATGATAGAAAACATTTGTTTAGGATTTACAATGGGCCAAGTACTAAGTACTATCTTATACGTTGTTCCTATCTTACATACGTAATATTTAATCTTCATAATAACTCTAGAGGCAGGCATTAGTATCATATCCATTTACCATATGGGAAACTGATACATAGAGAGGTTAAATAGCTTCCCCAACCCAGGAAATCTGGCTCCAACAGCCAGGCCTTAAGCACTGCTCCATACTCAGTATCATACAGAGAGTAAGTGGCCATGGAAGAATTTGAACATGGGATTTCAACTCCAACTGAGCATTCTTTCTCAGTCTTCATGTTTCTCAACCCTGGCTGCTCATTAAAATAACCTGGAGAGCATTTGGTAGGTAGGACTTCCACTGAAGGTATGTGATCATTTTATCGTGCATGTAAAATGAAGGCGTTTTCTTCAGTTGTGTTGCCTACTTTTTCCTAAGTGTTAGTGAATCCTAAAAGAGTGGGTGAGCACATTCCCTTTTGCTTGGAGTGAAAGCTCTCATCAGATCTCAATTGATTTATCAGTTGACTCGTGGGTAAGTGCTAAGGCAGGGCCTGGACCCATTGCCACTGGCTCTAGCCTAAGCATGGCTGCCAGTAAACCAGAGCCAGCAAACCTGCATGGGTTCTGCAGAAATGCTTTTATTCCCTAAGACAAAGTTTTGATTTCTACCTCTTTTAACTTTTCACTGTGACAAACATGAATTGATTTCCAACTATGGGCAAAATACTATGAAATACTATGGTGGGTACTTTTGGGAACTCAGATTCCTTCCCCTCAAGAAAAGCACAATCTAGTGGGGGAAATATAAATATTGACAGCTAAGTATAATTCATGTTATAGTACTAAGAAGCCCTTTTGGCTCTGTACCCAACTTCAAGTTTCTGCTATGTGAGAAAATTCAGGTACACTCTGGGGGTGAAATCAGGCACCCAGAGGTGAGATATGGGGCCTTACAATGTGCTTCACTTTCATAAATGAGTTTAGACAATGCTGTGCGCTTTTAATGTACCCTGGAGAATTAGGTAGATCATTATTACCGTTGTTGCTATTTTATTCTCCAACTGTGAGTTTACAGCATCTTCTCAGTGGTTTGTGTCCCTGAGAGCAAAATAAACTCAACATTTTCATCCTGCAACCTCTCATGAATATTAATGTTGTCTTTATTTATTGTTTGGCAAAATATGACAAAAATAAACATGCACTACAGCAAAAAAGAACACGCATACGCCAAAAATATCTAGCTACTGTCAGAATACTTGTGTCATTATCATTATCAATAAATGCACATTTGACAAGCATGCTCTGTACACCACATCATCCCACAATTCCTTTAACCACTGACCTTTCTTAAAGGGTGCTGCTGGTTCTTTGATTGCTACACAGCACCCCCATTACTTTTAAAGTTGTACAGTTTTGTCATGCTTAAACTAGAAACATGGAGTTCAGCAACAACTGGCCAGTAAGATTTAGAAGAGCAGTCATCCAGAAACAGACTTTCAGAGCCTTAGAATCTTCCCTCAAGGGCATTATACCAAGAAGCTCAAATATATAAAACAAAAGTAGAACTGCTCTGGTTGAGAGAGGGGTAAAGATGGAGTCCCTCCTGTTCAGACCTATCCTCACATCCTAGAAGAGCCTGAAGCAAATGCATGGACCTCTTTGTGTTCTGCAGAACACAACTGGACATCCATTGATCGGTCCATTCTATAGATGCAGGGCCAAAATACCAAGATAATTAAAGTAGATAAGGCCACACAATTAGTAGCAGCGGAGCTGGGACTAATATTCCTATCCTTTCTGTCCTAATCCAGTGATCTTTTTACACTACTTTTTTGCCTCCCTAAATAGGTCAATTTGAAAGAAGGACAAATGGGATAATTATTAGAAACATTATCATGCCAGTTTGTTTTCCAATTTTGGCAAGTTAGAACCCCTCTGAGGTTTGTCAGATACTCCTGGGATACCTATTGCATGTTGGACCAATAAGTAAAGCAGACAGCTTCAAGGTGTCTACTTCGTGTTCATATCCTTGGAATAGCACATATGAAACTCCTAGTAACCTTGAGCTCTGGCAACCAAAAGGGAGTTTGGCCACACTGAGAACTTTACCAGGATTCTAGACAGTATAGGTAGGCCCTTCTCTAGTTCAACTGCATTCCTAAGAGTGGTATTGAATTATATAACTTTGCTGATGCCATTGAACCACTCTGATAAAACTCTGCTCAAAGGCACAAAAAAGTCCAAAGGCTCGTGGTATTTTGTTGCATATACATTTGATTTAACAAAAGACAAACATTATCCAGCAGAATGTATCCAATGTCACTGTCACCTGTTGCAGCTTGGGTCTTAATAAATCCCTTTAGTAGCCATATGATAAACTGAGCTTTAGAGAGTATTAGGGGGTATACAGTAAATTAGAGACACAGTCATGATTTGAACTCTATCTTGATTCCCAGTCCAGTGATATTCACCCAAGTTGCTTCATAACCTATGTTCTTCTCCTTCCTATAGAAGATTACAGCTGATGTGCAAGATAGGCAAAGATTTCCTAAGCATTTTCTAAATTTTTTTTTTATAAAGGAATACTTAGCCTAACCACACCTATAGCAGAATTTTCCACACAAAGCATTCTTGAGCAATTACTCTTCCTGATAACCTTCAGTGACAGCAGAATTTATCTGAAGGCAGTCAGAATTATTTTCTCATAAATATTTTTTGTCCTTTATGCTGGAAGGTTAAAAAAACATAACTCCCTTACACGGTATGGTACAGAGATAAAAAATAAACTGATAAAATACATGACCATTGTCAGAATACTAAAAGGTTGTATAAATTTATGATTTGTTTATTAACTGCATTATTACTGATACTGATCACATAGAATGTTGTGAATTATAATATTAAATTCTTAGAATTATATTCAACACTGGAAAAATACAGAGACAGGGGACTTGAGATAACCCCAAGTGAATCCTCCCTCTCCTGGCAGGACTAAACATACCCAGTGGGTATGATCCATTTCTCTAGCTATCCAGGGAAAGGGGGATCTCACCTTCCTTCAAGAAAATTCTCAGTTGTTACAGAAAATGGCAGATTAGGAACTCTAAAAGTTTGCCCCTCTAGAAAAGCAATGAAAAATATGGTAAAAACTACTGGAATCAATGTTTTCAGAACTCTGGAATGTAACTAAAATTTTGCAGCTTTTACTCCTGGGGACTTTGTAAAAAAAATTTACATTTGAACGTTCTATTCTCTGCTTTAGCCTTTATCTCCTGGCTGCACGGAGCCTAGAGGTCATCCATAGGTGAGAGCTTTGAGCCTTCTCAGGTCTTTTCTGAGCTTATGCATAGCTCTGGGCCTGCTCAGGACCTTCAAGACCCCCAGAACAATGTTAGAGTTTTTCAAAGTCCTCATATTTCCCAAAGCATGTCATTCCCCAGCTTTTATTCCCAAAGGGGTTTGGGTTGTAAATACCATTTACATTAGGAAAAAAAAAAAGAAAGAAAGAAAGAAAGAAATGCTTAGGTATAAAGCTAAGAAAATATGTATAAGATTTATATGAGGAAAAGTAAAAAAAAATGCTGATGAAAGGAATTAAATGAGATCTAAATAAATCAAGAGATATTTTATGTTCTTGCTTAGAAAAATTCAATAGTGTTAAGATGTCAGTTCTTCCCAACTTGTTCTATAGGTTCAAGGCAACCCCAATCAAAATCCTGGCAAGTTATATGTGGATACTGACAAACTGATTCTATAGTTTATATAGAAAGGCAAAAGACTCAGAATAACACACAATATTGAAGAAGAAAAAAGTCCTAAGACTGACACTATCTGACTTCAAGACTTATTATAAAGTTATAGAACAGAATAATGAGCCCAGAAATAGACCCACAGAAATATAGCCAATTAATATTTGACAAAGGAACTAAGGCAACATTTGGAGAAAGTACAGTCTTTTCAACAAATGGTGCTAGAACACCTTGATATACGTAAGATAAATGAATTTAGACATAGATCTTGCACCCTTCACAAAGATTAACTCAAAATGGATAATAGATCTTAATTGTAAAACATGGAAGTATAAAACTTTGAGAAGACAACATAGAAGAAAATCTAGGTGCTCTTGTGTCTAAAACTCATTGTCAAATCCAACACCAAAAATACATGTTTCATGAAAGAAAAAACTGGTAAGCTGGACTTCATTAACATCAAAAACTTCTACTCTACAAAAGATACTGTTAAAAGAATGAAAACACAAGTCACAGAATGGAAGATAATATTTGCAGAACACATATCTGATAAAAAGACTTGCATCCAAATATACAAAGAACTCTTAAAATTCAACAATAAGAAAAGAGACAACCCAATTAAAATACGGGCAAGAGAACAGAACAAACATTTTACCAAAGAAGATATACAAATCAGATAGCAAATAATCATATGAAAAGATGCTCAGCATCATATGCCACTAGAAGTTTGCACATTAAAACAACAGTGAGATAAGACTGGATAGAACCCAAAACACTGATAAAACCAAATGCTGATGAGAATGTGAAGAAATGGGAACTCTCACTCATTGCTGACAGAAATGCAAAATGGTACAGCCCCTTTGGAAGACAGTCTGGTAGTATCATACGAATAGTTTCACTGACATTATCAAAACACATTTGTCAAAACACATAGACCTGGACAACAAAGAGTGAAACGTAACACAAACTATTATGAACTTTAGTTAATAATAATGGGTTAATATTGGTTTATCAATTCTAATAAAGGTGCTATATGAATTGGGAGCACTTCCCTGCTTCCTGGCACAAAATGGTTCAGGCTTATCTCGTCCCAGCTCTGGAATTGTTAATTTCTCTAAGATCCAACTAAATGCTGTTGAGTAGAGTCTCACTTTAGAGTCATAACATAAATTAATTGGAAAAGGTAATCCATGCAAACAGTAACCAAAAAAAGAGCTGAGGTAGTTATACAAAAGAGACTTTAAGACAAAAATTGTATGTAAGACAAAAAGGGTCAGTATCTAATGATACAAGGGTCAATTCTTCAAGAAGATACAAAAATTATGAACTTATATATGTAGCTACTCATGGATCCCAAAATACATAAGTTGAAAACTGACAGAAATAAGGGCTGAAAAGACAATTCAATAATAATAGTAAGAGACTATATTACCTTGCTCTAAGTTATAGATAAAACAACTAGACAGATGATCAGATAGAAAAAAGATTTGGACAACACTGTAAACCACCTAGACTTACATACATCTACAGAAAACTCCACCCAACAACAGAAGAATATACATTCTTCCCAAGCACATATGGAACATTCTCTGGGATAGACCATATTTTAGGCCACAAAACAAGTCTCAGTGAACTAAAAAATAATGAGGGCTTCCCTGGTGGTGCAGTGGTTGAAAGTCCGCCTGCTGATGCAGGGGACACGGGTTCGTGCCCCAGTCCGGGAAGATCCCACATGCCGCGGAGCGGCTAGGCCCGTGAGCCATGGCCACTGAGCCTGCGCTCCGCAACAGGAAAGGCCACAACAGTGAGAGGCCCGCATACCACAAAAAAAAAAAAAAAAAAAAAAAGAGATTTTATTGGGCTTCCCTGGTGGCGCAGTGATTGAGAGTCCGCCTGCCGATGCAGGGGACGTGGGTTCGTGCCCCGGTCCGAGAAGATCCCGCATGCCGCGGAGCGGCTGGGCCTGTGAGCCATGGCCGCTGAGCCTGCGTGTCCGGAGCCTGTGCTCCACAACGGGAGAGGCCACAACAGTGAGAGGTCTGTGTACCACAAAAAAAGAAAAAAAAAATGAAATCATATAAAGTATATTCTCTGGCCACAATGGAATAAAATTAGAAATCAAAAAGAGAAGGAAATATGAAAAATTCACAAATTTATAGAAAATAAACACCTCAACAACTAATAGTCAAAGAAGAAATCACAAGGGAAATTAGAAAATACTTTGAGATAATAAAATCAAAACAACTTTAAAAAATTATGGGATGTAGTGCTCAGAGGGAAATTTATGGCTGCAAATGTCTACTTTAAAATATAAGAAAGATCTCAAATCAACAACTTAACCTTCTATCTTAAGAAACTAGAAGAACAAGAGCAAACTAAACCCAAAGGTAGCAGAGGGCAGGAAATAAATAAAGATCAGAACACAGAAATAGAGAATAGAAAAACAATAGAGAAAATCAATGAAACCAAAAGTTGGTTCTTTGAACAGATCAACAAAATTGGCAAACCTTAACTAGATGGACCTAGAAAAAATGAGAGAAGACCCACATTATTAAAACCAGAAATTAAAATGGGGATGTTACTAGTGGTTATATAGAAAATAAAATGTATATGTAAGAGACTACTATAAGCAACTGTATACCAACAAACTAGATAACCCAGATGACGTAGAAAAAGTTCTAAAAAGACACAAACTACAAAAACTGACTCAAGAAGAAATAGAAAACCTGAACAGACCTAGAACAAGTAAAGAGATCACTTAGTAATTTAAACACTTCAAGGAAAATCCAAGGATTTTCTTTTCAGGTGGCTTCACTGGTGAATTTAATCAAATATTTTTAAAGAATTAACACCAATCCTTCTGAAACTCTTCCATTAAATAAAAGGGAAGGGAATACTGCCCAACTCTTTCTATGAGGCCAGTGTTACCCTGACACCAATGTCAAAGATATCACAGGAAACAAAAACCTACATATTAATATCCTTTGTGAATGTAAATGCAAAAACATTAACAAACTGAATCAAGCAACATTAAAGGGATTACACACCATGACTAATTGGGATTTATAACAGGAATGAAATTTTGGTTCAACATATGAAGATCAATCAATATAATAAATCATATTAATAGAATTTAAAACCAAAATAATATAAGCATCTCAATAGTCGCAGCAAAGCACTTACCAGTATACAACACCCTTTCACAATAAAAATACTCAGAAAACTAGAAACGGAAGGGAAATATCTCAATCTGATCAAAGGCATCTACAGGAAACATATAGCTAACATCATGCTTACTTGTGAAACACTGGATACTTCCCTCTAAGATCAAGAACAAGACAAGGACATATACTTTAGCCACTTCTACTCAATATTTTACTGGAATTTCTAGCCACGGCAAATAAAAGGCATCCAAACTGGAAAGGACGAATAAAAACACCTCTATTTGCAGATGACATGATACTTTATGTAGAAAATCCTAAGGAATACATACACACACACAACACTGTGAGAGCTCAAAAAAGAATTCAGCAAAGTTGCAGGATATAATATCAATAAATAAAAATCCATTTTATTTCTTTATACTTGCAATGGACAATCTGAAAATGAAATTAAGACAATTTCCATTTACAGTAGCATTTAAAACTATTTTTAAAACATTTAAACTAAAAATAATTAGGAAGGAATTTAACCAAGAAAGTGCAAGAACTGTACAGTAGAAACTATAAAACATACAGTAGAAAGAAATTAAAGAAGACTTAAACAAATGGAAAGACACCGCATGTCCACAGATTAGAAAATTCATTATCATTAACATGGCATTACTCTCCAAAGTGATTTACAAAGTGATCACTATCAAAATTTTAACTGTTACTTTTGAAAAACTGGGCAAGATGATCCTAAAATTCATATAGAAATTCAAAAGACCCCAAAAACCTTGCAAGTGAAAATAACCTTGAAAATGAAAATAGTCTTGAAAATGAAAAACAAAGTTGGGAGACTCACACACCCTGATTTCAAAACTCACCACAAAGGTACAGTAATCAAAGCAGTGTGGTACTGGCATAAGAGTAAATAAAGACATCAACAGAATAAAATTGAGAGTCCAGAAATAAAAGTTCACTCTATGGACAACTGATTTTTAATAAAGTGCGCCAGACCATTCTATTGGGGAAAAATAGCCTTTTCAACAAATGGTGTTGGGATAACTGAACATCTACATGCAAAATATGAATTTGAACCACTACCTCATACCATATACAAAAATTAACTTGAAATGGATTAAAGTCCTAAATCTAACAGCTAACAGTATAAAAAGTCTTAGAAAGAAACATAGGTATAAATATTTGTGAGTTCGGATCAGACAATGGTTTCTTAAATATGACACCAAAAGCACATGCAATGAAAGAAAAGAATTAATAAATTGGACTTCATCATAATGAATTATTTTCTGTGTCAAAGAACACAATGAAGAAAGTAAAAAGACAATCCACAGAATGGGAGAAAGTATTTGCATGTATATGTATGTATATATATACATCATACATATATATGTGTGTGTATATATATCAGCTTTGATTATGTGATAAATAGCTAGATTATATCAAGAACATTTAAAACTCAACAATAAAAATAACCCAATTAAAAAAGTTGGCAAAGGATCTGAATAGTCATTTCTCCAAACAATATATATAAATGGCAAATAAATACATGAAAAAAAAATGTTCAACATAATTATTCATTGCAGAAATGCAAATTAAAGCCATAATGAGACACCAATTCACAACCACTATATTGGCTATAAAAAAAACAAAACAAAAAATAAAACAAGTGTTAGAGAGGATGTGGATAAATTGCAACTCTCAGACATTTCTGATGGGAATGTAAAATCTGAAAGCCACTGTGGAAAATGGTTTGACAGTTCCTCAGAAATTCAGCAATTCCATTCCTCGATATATACTCAAGAGAACTGTCCTCACAAAATCTTCACCATAAATGTTTATAACAGCGCTATTCATTACAGCTGAAAAGTAGAAACAACCTACATGTTCATCAACTGAGAGTGGATAAGCAATATGTGGCATATCCTTACAGTGAAACATTACATAGCTATAAAAAAGACTGAGGTACTGATAAATGCTAAAACATGGATAAACTTTCAAAACACTCTACTAAATAAAAATATCCAGACAGAAAAGGCCACACATTGTATGCTTTATATAAATGAAATATGTCCAGAAAAGGCAAACAAAAGAGACATGAAGTAGATCAGTGATTTCCAGAGGCTAGAAGGAGGAGAAAATTGGGATCTGCCTGCTAACAGTCAAGAGGTTTCTTTTTGGGGTGATGGAAATGTTCTGAAATTAGATAGTGGTGATGTTTACACAATACTGTGAATATACTAAAAATCACTGAAATGTATACTTTTAAATGGTTAAAATGGTGAATTTTACATTATTTGTATTTTATGTTAAAAAAAAAAAGAGAATTAATTGCCAAAGAAAGATTCTAATTTCTGTCTATCCTATGTGTTACCCTCAGATAGCTTTTTCAAAACAATGGATGCAGGATAAGAATTAGGCAATATTTCTTGTTCTAATTGACATCTCCTGAAGGGATAAACTGCTGGGGCACAGTTTCATGCAATAAGAAACAGAAGAACTGTCCTACATAAGAAACAAAAGTAATTATGAATTAGATATACAGAAGCTTAGTGAATTGCCAATTCTGGAAAGTATAAGCAACAAATTTCACTTCTTCAAATAGCTGTGTAAATTTAAAAGTACCCCTGCCTGGAAAAAGTGGGAGTAATGGTGATGAAAAGTGGATTTTAGTGATAGTAATACATAAAACAAATGGGGATTGTTTCCTGCGTGGTGACTTGCTAGAATAGCAAGTATACTAGCAGAGATCTGAAAGATTAAGACAGAGCAATATGATAAAGAGAGAAGTGGTTAGAAGATAGAGAACTAGAAAGAAAGACAAGAAAGTCTGGTAAAGACCAGCCAGTTTAGGTGAGCTGAGAAGGAGATTTTAGCATTAGTAAAGAAGATGCTAGTCCAGGGTCATTTATGTGAGTGAAAGACAAGCATGGTAGAATTCTCTGTTAGAAGGATTTCAATGGCTACAGCATGAATTTCAACCAAATAAGATAGGGAGAAAAGGAGACGGAGGAGAAGAGGGAATGAGGAGGGGGAAGGGAATGAGAAAGAGAAGGCAGAGGGGGAGGAAGGGAGGAAAGGAAAGATGACCAGACCTTTACTTTTCAACGTACCTACTTAGGAAAAGTGAAGAAACATGACTTACATTGTAAGGAAGAAGACAATAGGGGAGGAGAAAGTAAAGCAGAGGAAAAACCTATTAAAAACTGACTACTGGGGCTTCCCTGGTGGCGCAGTGGTTGAGAATCTGCCTGCTAATGCAGGGGACATGGGTTCGAGCCCTGGTCTGGGAGGATCCCACAAGCCGCAGAGCAACTAGGCCCGTGAGCCACAACTACTGAGCCTGCGTGTCTGGAGCCTGTGCTACACAACGAGAGGCCGCGATAGTAAGAGGCCCGCGCACCGCGATGAAGAGTGGCCCCCACTTGCCACAACTAGAGAATGCCCTCGCACAGAAACGAAGACCCAACACAGCAAAAATAAATACATTAATTAATAAACTCCTACCAACATCTTAAAAAAAAAAGTCTTAAAAAAAAAAAACTGACTACTGACCTTAACTTATTTGTTTCAAGTACATGAAGCAGTGTGATAATTACCCACACATCAGTTATCTGTATTTTATACATAAACACATAGGAAACCATTGGTTGTCCTAGCAGTTCTTTAAGAATGCATCAGTAAGTCAGAAAGAGAAAAACAAATATCGTATATTAACGCATATATGTGGAATCTAAAAAATGGTACAGATGAACTTATTTGCAAAGCAGAAACAGAGACACAGAGAACAAACACATGGATACCAAGGGGGGAAGGGCGGGGTGGGATGGATTGGGAGATTGGGATTGACATATATACACTACTATGTATAAAATAGACAACTAATCAGAACAGACTGTATAGCACAGGGAACTCTCTCTACTCTATGCTCTGTGGTGACCTAAATGGGAAGGAAATCCAAGGAAGAGGGGATATATGTATATGTGTGGCTGATTCACTTTGCTGTACAGCAGAAACGAATAAAATATTGTAAAGCAACTATACTCCAAAAAAAAAAAAAAAAAAAGAATGCCCAGAATCACCTTGGAGGGCTTGTTAGAACTCAGATTGCTGGCCCCACCCTGGAGTTTCTCAGGCAGAAGGGCAGGAATGGGGTCTAAGAGTGTACATTTCTATCAAGTACCCAGGTATAGCTAAAAGTTGTTGGACCGGGGACCACATTTTGAGAACCACCGACTTAGAAAAGCAGGGTACAGAGAAAAAAGTCCTGATGAGTGCAGAAGGATGAATGACAGTAGAGAAGGCAGACTGAGCCAGTTACTTATAGAGTACCAACCACCTGTGCTAGATACTGGAGATCACAGACAGAATTGGGCACCACAGGCAAATCCTTACCCTAATCAAGATGACAGAACACCGATGTTTATGCATTTATATGTCAATTGTTGGCAGTGGGTTTTTTGGTTTGAATTTTACATGCTAATTGTTCTTAAATGTAACCATGGAAATCCAAGATTAGTAAAACTTATTGTGAATTTCAGCCCAAGATATACAACTTTGAATATATCAGATTCTGTATAAGAAGAAAACATGTATTATAATAAATTTGATTAAATAAGAGTATGAGGATTAAACAGTGAAAGGTGGAGCAGATAAATCAAGAGATCTTGGTAGCCCTGTGCTCCAAGGATTAAAAGATAAAAGTTTAGTTGGTTATTTAATCCCCAAATATTCTTCACTCCAAAGGAGAATTTCTTTAAGACCAGAGGTAAAAATACCTCCAAGTTAGAATTGCCAGAATTAGCAAATAAAAACATAGGGCACCCAGTAAAATTTGAATTTCAGATAAACAATGCATATTTTTAATATAAGTACGTTTCATGCACTATTTGGAACAAACTTATACTAAAACGTTTCTCATTGTTTATCTGAAATTCAAATTTCTGGGTGTTCTATATCTTATCTGGCAGCTCTATTTAAGTGGACTCTGACCAAACATTCATTCAATGAACATTCAATATGTCCTCAGTCTTATAAAGGTAAAAGTGAAGAGCATATTCTGTGCCACACGAGACAATGAAGAATAAAAGGATGGTCAAACAGCAAAGGCATTAAGGATGCAGTGGTGAGGGAGATCAATATGACAGGAAGAGTCTAGGAAGGGGAGCTTCATCAGCAAGTATGACCACAGCTGGTCCTGAAGGTGAGTAGGATTTGATTAGCCAAAAGCTGGTGTCAAGGCTATGCAGAAGAAATGAACTGCATGTATATGAAGTGTAGAGTCTGGACCAAGCACAGCAGGCAAATGGGAGAGGAACAAGAACACTTATGACTGATTGAGCCAATTCCCTCACCAGCTATATAGCACAAGGCCTCTTGGAGAATAATTACTGACACTCATCAATACCTTAATATATCCATGATCATCTCCATTTCTTTTCAGCTTCACGAGGACCACATGGAGAGAATGCAAAGCATGCCACAGGGTATCCAGACATTCTGAGCCCTTAAGACAAAGAAATAGAATCTGATGGTCGGGGTGTTTTTAAATAGAGAAGAAGTAGATCTCTGGTCTAAATGCATTTTCTGATCCTAGTTAGAAATAAAGATCTGTGCCACAGCATTGGGCCTTGGTCTCAAAGTCAGTAGATCTGGGTCCTAGTATCTTGAGGATGCTCACAAGTGAGACAGTCTCTGGGCTTCAGTTTCCCAGCTGTAACGTGACAGTTTGGGATTGTAGGATTTCTCAGGCCCCTTCTAATTTAACATTCAGTAATTAATTGAATAAATCATCTATTCATTAAACACTTACTGAGAGCCTGCCATATGTAAGGCAATTTGTTAGGAGCTGTGATGGATACAAAGAGAGTTAATCATTCACAGTTATTTATTCATCACTAGGCAAAACTCTGAAGCAAATATTTGCCCCCTTTCCCCATCCTTACACTGAGAGACTCACTTGGACACTCCACAGAGGGCTGGCTTCTGGCCCACTGAACTCAGGCTGTCAGGATTTGTTCTAGCCAATCTGCTGCCTCTTCTTTATCTTTATTTCACTCCTTCCCCTAAGTTTCCTCAAGGAAACTCCACCTCTCTGCATTTCATTCCCTAGGGGGTCCTGTACTCAGCCTTCCAGGGTGAGAATCAATTCATCTGACAACTCAAAAATGTCAAAGCCCAAAACAAAGAAAGGAGGGGGCTACATTTGAAGAATCTGAAGGTAAATGTGGGCTTCAATCTTTTTTTCTTTCTATGTATTAGTGACTACAATCAGAAGTTGATGTGGATAAAACAAAGCAAAAAGAAAGAAAATATTTACCAAGGCTTATTGGTGCTGTCAAGTTAAGTGCTGTCATAGATCATCTTAGTTGATCTGCAAAACCATCTGTGACAACAGTTTGTTATCCTCACAGATGAACCTGAGGTAAGGAGTAGGCAGTGAACTTGCCCAGGTCCAAAGTGCCAGGGCCAGGAGTAATCTCGATTTGGCTTAATACTAAACCAATGCTCTTTCCAGTAAACCAGCTAATCCACAGGTATGTTACCAGGCTGCCAGTATGTTTCAACCATTTATGCGGTATACCAACTAATAGTTGAAGTAACAAAGAATTTTATAAGAAATAAAGTAGATTCAATTTATTTATAATAACGTCAACTTCAGTGACTTCATTCCAACATGGCTTTTTCAGTTTTGTTCAAAGTAGGAGACTTACAGCCCAAGTTGGGGGCTTACACATAATTCCTGCCACAGGAATATCTGCTCACACAGTGCCATAGGTCATGCATATTGTAGCTGAAAAACAAAGTTGGATAGTACTATCAATAAATGGTAATCAGGTGAATGTGGGGATTCTCTGAGGGCAGGTGAGCCTTACTCCAGTCCTGTATATATGTTCTGCTGACCCTGCATCTTTAAAGGAGGGGTATGTGTGTGTGTGTCAGAGAGGGGGGAGAGGAAGTGGGTGAGAGGGAAGGAGTGGGGGAAGGAGTGGGAGAAGGAGGGGGAGAGGAAGAGAACACAAAACAGAGAGGCAGAAACAGCTCTCCAATACCCACAAGGAGTTAATTTGGACCACCATGACTCTACGGCAACTGAGCTTTTAACGATTTATACAACAAAAGTAGAAGCTTTTCTAAGCTTTATTATTATATATGTAGCTGTCTTTTTAATTTTTTTTTTTTTTTTTTTTTTTTTTTTTTGGCTGTACGCGGGCCTCCCACTGTTGTGGCTTCTCCCGTTGCGGAGCACAGGCTCTGGACTCTCAACCACTGCGCCACCAGGGAAGCCCCTTTTTAATATTTGTACGGCCCAGAGTCATTGTGATAATCATATACTATTTTGTAAAATACAGTGATGCCCTTAAAGATAATCATGTACTCAAGGATGTATACCTCTCCCCTAAGGAGCTCCTCATTACTTTGCTTTTAGTGCTCAAGGGCACTTTAACAAATGAGTCCTATTTCCCTTGTCTGGAAGGAGGGTGTTTGGAAGAAAAACTTGTCTGGGTATAGGACACATATTGAACCAATGGGCATACCAGGTTAAAAATGCAGAATGGAGAGTATAGTTGAGCCAGAAAGGACAATTAGAAAAATGAAACCAGAAAATAAGCCAGCACAATACTGGATGCAACCCAAAGCAAAGATATGGAATGGGATGAAGGAATGGGTTCTGGAGAGTTAGAGACAGCAGCAAAGTCAACAGATGATAAGCCAGACCCTGCTCATCTTGTTCATGGTGTGGTTTCTTTACAAGCAGTAATGTGCCTTCAAAATGTAATAATGCACTGCTTGCTATTTCTGGGTTTTCTGACTCCTCCCTTGCTATCTTATCAGTATCAATGTCTACATGGAAACTCCCGTGGCCCTCTAATCACCTGTTGCAGCTACAGACTTGAGAAACAGAAAGACAGCTGAAAGCACTGTTAAGTTAGAAAGGAATGAACTGGCTCTGAGTGAGAGCCTACGCGTAACAAAGTATTTGGGTCTGTCTATGACATCTATTATGGTTACCCAGATACTGTCTTCATTTATTTCTGAATTTCATCTATGCTTTAGATAGGGAGATGGTAAAATCTGGATAGATAATTGCATTCCTTCCCTGGGACTGCCATAACAAAGTCCACACACTGCGTGGCTTAAACAACAGAAATCATTGTTTCAATAGTCTGGAGGCTAGAAGTCTGAGATCAGGGTGTCGGCAGGGTTGGTTCCTTCGGGGCTGTGAGGGAAAAGCTGTTCTATGCCTCTCCCTTAGCTTTTGGTGGTTTGCTGGCAATTTTGGGAGATTCATCACCTAAATCTCTGCCTTCATCTTCACATGGCATTCTCCATATGTGTGTCTTGTCCAAAATTCCACTTTTTATAAGGACACAGTCATATTGGATTAGGGCCCACATTTTAATGACCTCATCTTAACTTGATCATCTGCAAAGATCCTCTTTCCAAATTAAGGTCATGTTCACAGGTACTGGGAGTCAGGACTTCAGCATTTTGGGGGGGAGTGCATAGCTCAACCCATAACAATAATTTTACTCTGTGTAAGTGTGTGCAGGTGTGGGTGTTCTGTAAAGGAAAAGGAACTCTATTTAGGCTCCTATGTAAACGGGGCCCCTGTGCGGTAGGCCTTTTCCTACTCAGGTGTCCAGAGATGATGGAATTCTTCCCTGTTATAAAAGGCAAACCCATCAAATCTGAGTAGACCATAAGGCTCAGGGGCTTGGTGCTCTATTCTCTCAAGAGTGGGAGATGCCAGGGACTCCCTAGCCAGAGTGCAATGGGGAGGAGAAGAAGGGCACTCAGAACCTCAGAAATCAGAATAAGGATCTTCTGTCACTACACAACCAAGCAGGGTCCCCTCTGTCACTCCCATATCTTCACAGAGCAGTAAGGAGGAAAGAGAGTGCCTAGAAGAAGTTAGGAAAGATAAAACTATTGGTTTAGAGTAACAGGAAATAGGAAATCAAAATGGGATTAAGTATGGATAAAAGTAATTTTTTACGAGTTGTGTTTGTTAGTAGGTCCCAGACTTGTAAGTTCAATCGAGTAATTCTCATTGATGTAAAGAATTTCCTTTCATAGTCATTTATTCAACAAATATTCATTGAGCATCTACCACATGACATGAATTTTGGTGACTGGGAATAAAATGGTAAGTCACAATCTTTCTTTTGAGATAACAGTCCTGAGTAGCTACTAGGGTTTTGAAGTTAAAAAGACCTGAGATCAAATTTCATTTGCACAGTCTATCTGTGCTTCAGTTTCCTTAGGTGTAAAATGGAGACAATAATAATACTTAATCACAGTATTTTTGTTAAAAGAAAGTTAGCTATTATATGGAAAGTACTTAGCATAGTGCCTGGAAAACATTAAGTGTCATGAGTGCAATTATCTATGTTATGATATATTAATAATTAATATTATTATGATTACATATGTAGCACAGAAGAGGAAAGAATTAATTCTGATGGGGAAAGTGTAAGAATGGATTCACCAATGAGATGACACTCAACCTGGTCCTTAAAGTGAGGTTTAGGATGAGAGATGAAGCAAAAGAAATTAAATAACAAATAATATTCCATCTTTTCTACCATAGACACTGAAATTGCCCTGCTCTGGCATTTTAATCACAGCCTTATAGCAAACACACACATAAAAAGAATTTTCAGCAATATTATTATAGATGTTACTTCAAAAGGTAAAGAGAGAACAGAGTAGTGAAATATAACTGGAGATATAAAAAGAGTAGTTCAAATAAATATATGTACCGTTTATAAATACAAGAATTACATTTTGCAGGACAATATCATCTCCCTATCTGTCTAGAGTTTTACTTCCCAGACGGAATTTTGGACTTCACAGTAAGGTTAGTGACCACCAAAAAAGCAAGACAGAACCACATGATCACTTTATTTATCAACGGTTAGAGTGAACATACAGGGTGGCAATTTTTAAACCTCTCACTTCAAACCTGAAGGGTAACTTGGAACCATCTGACAGGAGATGATGTCGGAAAACTGGTCATGTGAAGCTCAGTTCAAAATACTGACTTCAGTGTAAAAATCCTTAAAGAGTGCTGCCACAGGTGACCAAAAAAAAAAAAAAGAAAAAGAAAAGAAAATCAAAGGGAGAAAACCTGGAGAGAACTCAAACTTCAATAAGACCCTTAAAAAGCCCTGGGGAAAAAGACACTGTAAACACCTTTCGTAGAAAAAGTTACAGACAGAAAACAGAAAGAACAGATAAAAAGTAGAAAACATCCCTCAAAGGGTAAGTGTAGTAGGAAAATTAACTGTAAAAGATACAGATAATTCATAAATTAAAACATTATGATTCCTAGTACTTTAATAAGATAATTTCTAAAACACAATTTTTCATATTTCAAACAAGAAGTCCGGTTAAAAGGGGGGGTGGGGAAAATGAAGGTGGATGATTAACCAAGAAGGAAAACATTGGAATGTTTACATATAACATAATATTATATATATATATATATACACACACACACACATGATATACTACATATAATGCAATTAAAATAATAAATACAGAAGTTTGTTCTCTATTTCTTAAAGAAGATAAGAAAGAATTATTATTTGGAAGCTTAGTCTTAGCAAAGAAAGGTTTCAGCATTGATCTATACGGGTCCAAAAATATCAAAGAAGATCACAACCCTTGTAAAGATTTTATAAATACTGCAAAGAAACAAAACATTCAGGGAGAATGGTCAGCATTGTAGTTAACCTTTCTAAAGGGTAAACATTATTAACTGTGGCTCTAGAAATATGGATGGAACCTGGGATCATGCCCCAGTCAGTAAGAATCCAACACTATGCACGTGATCCTCAGTGGGCCTAATGATGAACAAAATATGAATGCTGTCCTTAAAGTTCCTTTTGTATGGTCTTTCAGTCACTAAATCTGTTGACAAAGCAAACCCTCCTTGCTCCAGCTTAAATTTGCATTTCATTTATTTATCCAATAGGCATAACTGAACTCCTGGTATTAGGACCTGAGAATACTAAAATAAATAGAAGGGAAATGTTGCTCTCAAAGAACAGAGTTAATGGAGGAGATCATGCATTTGTAATATCACAGTAGTGGTCATATCTAGCTGTTCGTGGTTAATTAGTAGGGAACCAGAGATAAAGAAAAAATATGTGAGACTGTCTGACTATCCTAACAGGACTAAATTATGTTTTCAGTGACAAAGGCAGAGTCACTAATAGATTTGTTCCAGGTTGACATGAATATTGAGACTTCTTGGTGCTATTGGGTCACTGTTTTTATTTTGGGTGTGTTTGGCTATAGCCAATATTGTAATTCACAAGTGTGTTCTCACCATGGGAATGAAAATGGAGGGCTTGTGAAAACAGGGTTCAGGACACTGGAGAGGTGTCCAAGCACAGACTATATAGGGAAAGAGGATAATTGGCAAGAACATGGAACGTAAGAGGAAAATATGTGGCAAGGAAACAAGCTGGCAAAGTATAAGTGGCAGAGAAAGTCTAAGAAGCCTGTGTCCTGTACCCAGTGGGACCTGAGGGGCAACAGCCTCTTTCTGACCAGACATCTTCATGACTGATTGCTCCTATTTCTGGAAATATCATATGATGGGTCATTCCCGTAGGATATCTTTTACTAAGTGTGTTTTGTGAAAGACTAGTTCCATGAAATAGTAATCCATCAACATGAAAAATGGGTTCTCTGGTCAAATAAATTGGGAAGCTCATCTTCTGTTATATCAGTTATGGCCCTGCAGGAAATATAATTCACTCAGATTGTTCAGGAGTTCTTAATCTCTTTGTGTGTGTGTGTGTGTGTGTGTGTGTGTGTGTGTGTGTGTGTGTTAAAACTCTTGGGAGTTTGGTGACGTCTATGAAACCAATTTCAGAAAACACATAAAATAAAATACACAAAGATTACAAAAGGATTCCAATTAAATTGAAATTCAGTTAACAAAATATTTTAAAAACAAATTTTTAGTATAGGAATAAATGTGCTTCTTTACTAACCTATTTAAGTAACATGATCTAGCATCAGATCTCATAACTAATGTAGTTTCAAAGTAGTAATAACAATAAATTCTATTTCAAGATATCAACAAAACCTACAACGTGATATGAAAATATCTGTGTTATCTGTTGATGACAAAGCCAGAGGTGCTGCTAACGTCTTTTGCCTACATTCATAGCTGAAAGAAAAGATCAATTTCTTCTAGGGGTTAGGGAAAATAAAGGGGTAGTTTTTTACTGAGGAAGTTCAAAGCTTTTTCTCCCAAGTTCTCCAATCCCCTGTTTTCTATCTATAGATGTCATTGGGGTCCTTAGACTCCCAAGCTAAGAACCCCTAGGAACAGACTTTAATGAAGAGACTGCTTAAGGAAGCGCAGGCAGGGTTAATGAAATAAGGGATGCAGAAGCACCCAGGGAGTAGTAACAACCGGGAAGCCCAGCGCAGAAATGGGGGAGGAGAAATAGTGTTTCTAGAGCCCATGGTAAGCTGGAGTCATGGCGAGGACCTGCCCAAAAAGCTGTAGTCATGAAGGAAGCCAGCTACTGCCAGAGAATTGGCACCAAAGCAAAAAAAGCTGTGAAGAAAAAATCATTCTCCTTCTGCCCTTTTTAACTTCTGCAGGTGTCTTCTATTGGCTAAACCCAATAAAAGGTCAGCAGACACAAAGCCTGGATGAGTCTTTTCACAGGGGTCAGCCTCCAGGGGACCCAGAGCAGGGCACACAAGGGTGGAAAATGGAGTGGTACAGGAAGACACACCAGGAAAACTAGCCCATTAGGTAGCTACGATTCTTTAGGGAAGATTTTTCCAGATACTTCAGTATACTAACATGTACTGTGATTAGTCATCACATGTATTAATTATTAATTGAATGATCAATTTGATCAAAGTTATCTTATCTCAGGATCCATTTTTCAAGGAATATCACAGAGGATCAATATTCTGTAGAACAAAAGTTTCCTGATACTGCTTTAGGATTTCCTGTAAACATGTATTTTACCTGCATTAAGTTATTTAGCTGTCTAGCCAGGTTAGCATATTAGCTAGCAAACACCTGTGAGAGACCAGAAAGACCTGATTTCAGCTTTAATTATTTGGCAGCAGTGAGAGTTGAGAATAAATGTTGCGGAAAGAAAATGATAACCTGCCCTGCTTTTTATCAGAGACAGTTGAGAAAGTGTCCATCCTATTATAGCACTTTGGGGAGCCCATCCCCTGATACCTAGCTCAGGACGCCAAACTCCTCTGGCAGGGATTTCATAAATCCCAAATAGTCAGCTTGGGTCCTGCACAGATGAGAGTGCTTACAGCCTTTCCACTGAGGACATCAGCTGTGGTAACCACTCTAATCACAGGCTCTTCCATTATGCATCTTTTAAACATCACAAATAAACCATTGTGTATCTGTCACTGCAGTCAGCTAGCTCACCAGGACAGTACCTGGGCATAGATTAGCCAAGAGCTAAAAATTACTTTGTTGACAGATAAGAGCAAAAACAAGGAACTTTTGGATGTTTGCTTACAGAAAGGACCCAAAGTCTCTACCCCTTCCTGTATCCACATGATTTGCAATGTGGCTTTGCAGCTCCTCCCTTTAAGTGGTGCAATATATTTCCCCCACTTCCTGTATCTGGGGTGGCCCTGCAACTTGTTTTGGACAATAAAATATTGCAGAGATACCAGAGTGCCAGTTCTGAGCCCAGACCTTAAGATACCTTGCCAACATCTGTTAGTTCTCTTGGAACTCTGCCCAGCTGCCATGTGAATGAGCCTGAGCTAGGCTGCTGGAGGATGAGAGACCATGTGGATCAGAGTCAAGTTAGACCATGTGTCCCAGGCAAGGCCTCAGACATTGTGAGAGCCCAGCCAATATCAATAAAGCTGACCTAAGCTGACCATCAAACCATAAAGAAGTCTAGCCAAGACAAGTGAAAGTATAGAGTGGATCCCAGCTTATATTGCTGACCTGCACAATCATGAGCAAAATAAATGGATATTGTTTTCAGCCACTGCTTTTGCGGGTGATTTGTTATGCAGCAATAGCTAATTGATATAATAAAGCACAGGATATAACTCTATCTCGCCCCAGTGGACACAATGATGAACGGAATGTGGGTAACCCAAAAACATTTGGTTTTTTTGCACTTAAAAATGAGTGGAAGATTTTGACAGGCAATACAAAATGGAAGTAGCACAAAAATTCAACTGCACACCTCATATTTGTGCACAGGACTAATGCTGAACAAACAGTTATAGTCCTAGGCACACTGCAGGATGAGGGAGGTAACCATAGTCCATAAGGAGAAAAGTGCAATAAAAAACAGATTCTTAAAGCATCCTATATCATGTTTCTGAAGATCTTGAATTTAGCCATGCTAAAGCAACAGTGTTTATGACCTGGCAACCTCTAGCCTCCTCATCATATCTTACTGAATATGCTTCTGTGAATGGGCGGGAGTCTCCATGTAACGGTCCACCTCTGGCAGCTGTGGAGAGGAGTAGTGAGCATCTTGACACAGTATACTTATAGACAATCCACTACTAACTCCAGATCTTTAATGAGAGGATGGGCAACCATCCAAACAATAATGGCTCCTGCTAACCAAAAAAGTATTCTCCTATAAAACAGTGATTGAAAAATTACTCTACCAAGGTCAAAAAAATTTACTTCCTTAAAAAGCAAGTTTAAAGCTGTATAGGAGGACTATCTATGGGTTAAATGTTGTAATGCCAATGCTGACACACAAAAAATAATAATAAAGAACATTTTTGGAAATAAGACACAAAAATCTTTGGAGTGGCAAATTTCAATCAGTTAGCAACCACTAGAAAAGGCATGGGCTTTGGCACCAGATGGATCTGTTAATGCACTTTGATTCTGCCACTTGCACACTACTATATATAAAATAGATAACTAATAAAGACCTACTGTATAGCACAGGGAACTTTACTCAATACTCTGTAATGACCTATATGGGAAAAGAAGCTAAAAACCAGGGCATATATGTGTATGTATAGCTGATTCACTTTGCTGTACACCTGAAACTAACACATTGTAAATTAACTATACGCCAATAAAAATTTTTTAAAAAGGAAAAAAATGCTACATGGCCTTGTCCATGTTGCTTAACCTCTCTGAACCTATTTCCTGTTTTAGAGGATGGTAAGAGTAATAATTACAATAGACTCACTGGGCTATTGTGCAGATTAAATGAGATAACACAAATCAAACAACTGACACAGTGTCTGGCTCATAGCAAGTGCTCAATAAATCTACACTGCCAGTTCCCTATGTTGAATGCAAAGCATAATCTCCATAAACACTTTGCTTTGGCTCTCATAGTGTTTAAATTGAAAGAGCTTTATCAAAAGCTCAATCACATTCTTTGGAAGCAGTGAAAAGCATGACTGAGTTGTAGATAAAAAGCAAAATGGAGAAAGAATGCATCTTTGATGCTGTTAGTCACAGTCCAGGCACCCTCCAATTTTCAAAGGACTGTGTTCCAAAACTTAATTTGTGAGCCACTTCCTGGAAACAATTTTAGAGATGGTGGTTAGATTCTCAAGCCACCTCAGAAGAGTATATTTGGCCCATAAAATGGTTGACTAAAGTACTTTAACTCTGGTTCTCAGAGCAGAGCCACGTGTGGTAGAAGACAAGGATGTAGTGAAGAAGGGGAGAAGGGGCATTGTGAAGAAAAAAAACCAAAAAAGCGTTGGATGAGTAAAAAATACTAATAGTTATGGTGCGTCCTTTAGATTCCAGACATTGAACTATGTGCATAGTAGTTTTATTATTTAATGCTTATAGCATCTCTTTGATAAAGGCATTTCTCTCATACTACCTAGAATAAACAATAAAACAACCTAGAAGTTCAGAAATATTCATTAATTTGTCCAAAGTCACATAACAAGAAAATAATGAAAGAAGGGAATTTTGAATGTGGTAAAGTCAGTGACCAATCAAGGAGTGACCAGAAAACATTTTCAGCTAATAGACTTCATTCAGGTTGTGCCACTTTTATAGGGGGAAGATCCTTTCAAGTTATTTGGTTAAATATTACTTTTCAAAAGTGTGTCTGTATGTGTATCCATATATATACATACATGTATACATATGCACATATAATGTATTTAAATAAATATTTGACTGTAATTAAATTAAATCTAGGCAAATGATACGAAAATTTTCAAACAGCACAGGAAGGTATAAAATGAAAGCTAAACATCTCCCGCCACCTATAGTTTTTTATCTGTATTTTTCTAGTAAAATACATATAACTATTACTTACACAAAGGAGAACATGTAATGCATACCTTCTATATCACTTAATAATACATCTTAAAGCTTTTTCTACATCACCATCAATAGGTCTAACTTATTCTTTTCACCAACGCAGGGTATTCCGTTCAATACAATTAATTTATTGGCAATCCCCTGTTGAAGGGGAATATTGTTTTCCTGTATTTTGCTATTACAAGGTACATCCCATTCAGATATCTTAGTATCCTTTTGCAAGTGTATTACTAGGTTAAATCCTGAGCTGTGAAGTTGCTGGCTCAAAGGTCCTGTGAATTAGAATTCTTGACTGCGATGGTTGCTTTCCTCACATCCTCACCAATGCTAAATATCATTGCATTTTTAAATTTTTGCTCAACTTACAAGATAAAAATTGCATCTTATATTAATTTTCATTTCTTTAATTATGTATGACATTTATCATTATTTATATGTTTCCTGGTCATTTGTATTTATTTTTCTTTAAATTTTTTTCACTTATTAGGTATTTATATTTTTGCCTTTTTTTAAATTCACATTAGCTTTTTCTTAATTATTTGTACAAACTCTTTGAAAATTAAGGAATTGGCTCTTTGTTTTTCATGGGTCTTGCGTATTTTTTTCTTAAGGAACACTTTTTAACCATCAGCCACTTCATCTTCTTTAGCAAATTTCTGATTATGATTTGACTTTCTCTTAAATTGGCTTTCAAGAGAATATGTCCTGGTTATGCTATTAAGAATATTCTGGGGCTTCCCTGGTGGCGCAGTGGTTGAGAGTCCGCCTGCCGATTCAGGGGACACAGGTTCGTGCCCCGGTCCGGGGGGATCCCACATGCCGCGGAGCGTCTGGGCCCGTGAACCATGGCCGAATATTCTGGCATGTGTAAAAGTTATATTTTCTTTTATGAAGTAATAAATTGGCAATCTGGTTTTAAACATACTACTCAGGATTATGTGTCTTTGTGTATATATGTTTTTGAATTTTTGTTAATTTGAGTCCTCCTTGAGAGACAGATGCATTTTTTTTTTCTTTTTTTTTTTTTTTTTTTTTTGCGGTACGCGGGCCTCTCACTGTTGTGGCCTCTCCCGTTGCGGAGCACAGGCTCCGGACGCGCAGGCTCAGCGGCCATGGCTCACGGGCCCAGCCGCTCCGCGGCATGTGGGATCTTCCCGGACCGGGGCAGGAACCCACGTCCCCTGCATCTGCAGGCGGACTCTCAACCACTGCGCCACCAGGGAAGCCCGACAGATGCATTTTTGATGAGCTAAGAAATCATTTTCTGATCCTGCAAGACTAAGAGCAATACATGGGGTTATTGCTCATGCCCTGTTCATGCTACTTTGCAAAGTGGCTCAGTGCGTCCCGTATGCCAGCCAGTCAGTCAGCTTCTTCTGGCAATTCCCCAACCTTGCCTTCACCCCCTTCATTTCCAACTTTCATGGAGCATTCTGGGCATCAGTAGGAGAAAAATGTGAAGGTAGGTGTTGGGTCTTTGTAAACCAGGAAGAATTCTGGGTATATGAATTGTTAGGGAGCATGAGATAGCTTTTAATATTTAAGGAGAAGATTAGACGCTGCATAGGGAAGATTCAAGGGATTTGGAACACTGAACCTCTGAACTCTGTGCCCATTGTAGGATCTTCTTAAAGGCTCACATTTATTCATTTCAGTTCATGACTGTTAATGATTAACATTTGTTTACATATTTTGAAGCTTTAAAACCACAGTCTGGGGCTTCCCTGGTGGCACAGTGGTTGAGAGTCCACCTGCCGATGCAGGGGACACGGGTTCGTGCCCTGGTCCAGGAAGATCCCACATGCCGCAGAGCGGCTAGGCCCATAAGCCATGGCCGCTGAGCCAGCATGTCCGGAGCCTGTGCTCCGCAACGAGAGAGGCCACGACAGTGAGAGGCCCACATAACGCAAAAAAATAATTCAAAGGCCTTGAAGTCTTATTCAAGCTCATGCAAAACGTTGTATTTTTAAATAATTTTATGCTTATTTCACATTAAAATCTTCTCAAATAATAAGGAAGACCATCCTAGTACTATTTTTAAAAGATAAAAGTGACCATTCAACAGGATCAGTTACCTCTTCAATGTTTTAAATTAGATGTCAGGACTGATTTTAGACAGAGAATCATGCCATAAGAACTTCTTGTCATTTTATAAATTGTCTAATTACTTTTGGGGGAAATGCCAATTCTACAACTCTATAATAAAAAGTAACAGTAATAAGTGGATTGTATGTCTTTGCCCATAACTTTATAGTGACCCTTGAGCATTGATTCTCTACTCTGGTGTCATTGTGCTTTACATGCTTTTCTGGTGAAAAGCGCATTCTTCAGGCATTTAGCAACATTTGATATTATAATATTATAATATCTATAATATTATCATGTGGTCTGTAAGTGAATGAGAATTTACAAAAAAGCAAAATACCCAAAACCATGAGGAGCTGTAGCTAATTATTTCCAGTTTTGCAATTCTGAGATGCTGATTTATTATATATATACATGCATATCTGTATATATCCATCCAACAATATATACTACCATTTATGAGTATGTGGTTCATATATATGAAGTATAGCTATAAATGAATTCATGTATGAATAGAATTAATATATCTATGGAGTGAAATGTACTTATAAACGTATATTAACTAAATTCTTAAGACAGTATCTGAAAAATATATGAATACCATAATGTGTGTTATTCATTCAAAGCACATATTATTTGAAAAATGCCGAATACTTTTAACATCCCCTTTGTAGCAAAATGTATTTGTGCGTATTTGCACAACCCGCTTTAATACACTGTGGACAAAGGGAAGCATCCTTGATTCAAGGGCAACTACGGTCTGGTTCCAATAACGAGGGTTTAGAAAATGCTCTTTTTTTCCTTTAAACTCTTCAGAGAACAAAGATTCTCTAGCCACAGATCTTTAACAGCTTCTGTCTAGATTCAGGTAGATTGTACAATATAAAGTATAAACAGCAGATGTTAATTTGAATTTAAATGCAATTGAATTGTCCATCAAAAGGAATGTCGATCCAATTTATAATTAGCCTCCAAATAAATGAAAACCTATTCTTATCTAAAATGAAGCTTAGGTCTATTTATAGAACAGTCATCAGATCATGTGCTTCCACTGCTTACAGACAGAACAGCTCTTCCCTAATAGGCTTTTAAATCCATGTAACTGTCAGCAAAGAAAAAACAAACTAAATGGGCAGATGATACTACATTAGCCAAGCTTCCCTTTTCCTCCAGCAGTTAGAAGGCCTAATATGGTCCTTGTGCCCATCTGCCATTTTCTAGAATGAACTCAGACTCTATCCTGAGAAAACTGGGAAATATAAATCTTCTGATGCAGTTTACCCTAATAACAAGATGAATTAGAAGTGATTACAGTTTTCCTCAGGAGGAAACTTCTTGGTAGATGATCATTTATTTGTATCTGGGCTCACTGGATTACAGAAACCAATGAGAATTTCTAACATGTCATCTTTTCTATAACAATTTTGTTCTGCCCATAAGTAAATAAAGGAACTAGACAAGAACAGATGCCAAATTTCCTCATTATGTGTATTCTAAACACAAGTGTCTTCAGAGTCTACAAACAAAAACCTGAACACATTTCAGGGAACTCAGTTAAATAACCATTCTGCATGCTGTTAGCAATATTATATTGTTTTCTGACCTTCAGACATGTCTTCCTATGACCTTTTCCTCCTTTCACATTAAATGTTTAACCTCTCTTTGCTTGTGAAGCCTTCCAGACTCTGCGCTTTTCGACTTAGTCCTAATCCCCCCTAATACTTCTTCCACTGCATCACCTTTCCCTTCTCTCTGTTGACAGATGAATCCTTGACCCTATTTCATCTCAAAAAAACATTCATTTAAGACAGACTTTTTACAGTTAAAACAGTCTAATTATTAAATAGCTGTCATCTAATTTTTTTAAAACAAGATTCAGGCAGTGAGGGAGAAACGTTTGGTTCCCATGACCAAGCATCAGTATAATGTATTGCTTGACATCATAATGCTTATAATGTTTTCAACAGTTTTCGCCACAGTGACATGCATGGATAACATTCTGATCAATGACCCAGTCTCATAAGTGAACCCAGGTATGGGAGCTACGACCAATGTGCCAGACATAACTCCACACGACACTTCTTTCCCATTCAAGAGAGCATGACAGGATGTAAATAAGTCAGACCAACATCATTATACCAGTGATCAAGACTACTTTAATTTCTTAAAATAAAAAGGGGAATAATTTGCAAATGTTGACACTTTATTAATAGCAACAAATTACTCACCACACACCTCAGAAGTGATCACAGCTCATCAGTCTGTTGTATCTCTGTAGTTAAGACCCCCTGCTACATACAGACTGTCATTTTCTCATATACTTTCTCTAAACCTTGTCATTCACCAAACAACGTTAGGTATACTACAAAAAGTCCTTTATCGATCTTGTAGCTAGATTTAAAAATAAGTGAGCTCAGTAAAATCCAATGAGATATATAAAGGTTTTTGAATTAAAAAACTGGGGGCAGCTAAGCATGGAAGAACATCAGATGTGGGCAGAGTTAAGCCTAATCAGACTAGAGAAGAGGAAACCAAAAACACATTACAAACACTTGGAGTTGATAGGTTAATCTACCCACTTTTCAGAATCTCTGGCATCAGATAAAATCCAAAAATGCCTAAAATCTGCAAAGCTGTTGACTAGTGCTTGTGATACTATAGAACTGTGCTGTTTAATGTGGTAGCCAGTAGCCACCCGTGGCTATTTAAATTTAAATGGAAATGAATTAAAATGTATTAAAATGAAAAACTCAGTTCTGCAATCACACTAGTCACACTTAACAACCTATAGTTTGAAAGCAATGCTGTCCAATGGAACTTTAAGGGAAATGTTCTATATCTGTGCCGTCCAATATGTGTAGCCACTAGCATTGTGGCTACTGAGCATTTGAAATGCAGTTAGTGCAAATAAGGAACTGAAATTTTAATTTAATTTTAATTAAGTTAAATTTAAATTTAAATAGCTATATGTGGCTATTGGCTACCATATAGGACATTTCCACCACTGCTGAAAATTCTATTAGACAGTGCTCCTCTAGAACCATAGGATCCCTCATGCTGGAATGCCAAAAGGAGGGAAGGGACGAATGTAAGAAGTAGGGTGGTGCTGGAGCAGAAAAATAATATTTTCTCTCCACCTACTATCTGTCAAGCACTTTGTTATAGGCTTTCCATATGTCATTTTACTTAATCTTCACAGCCCCCAAGTTGCTATTGACCTAACAGTAGAGACTCAGATAAGATTTGAATCCACATCTACACGACATCTCATGCCATACTCTTTCACTACTCCTTGACATCAATACGATCATGAATGGTGTTCATACAGTCAATATAGACTTATCAAAAAAAAGAGAACAGATTAAAGAATGAGGTGTCATGTCATTAAGGCATGTAAAAACAAAAGAAATGCTACTTTATACATCGGGCAACAAACATATGAAATGTGTTACCTTGAGAGATGGTATAGACTTAAAAGGAAACAGAATTATAGAAAACGAATGACTGATAGTTTCATTATTAAGGGAAGCCAGAAATGAGTGAACTGCCAAAAGTAAAACTGTAGTAACAGTGATCATCATAACAATAGCTATCATGTATTGAATCCTTACTGGGCTCAATAACTCATGCTCATAATCACCCACCCTCTGAAGTACAGGTGAGAGTGTCACTGTCAGAGATAAAATTGCAGTCTGGAAAGCAGAAAGGTCTGACTGATTAACTTCTTTCTTATCTTCTTAAAGTGAAATTTCCCAATGCCTTTTCACAGGTACACACAACAAAGTGATGAAAGAATAGATAATGCCCAATATCAGTCAGTGAAGAAATGCACTGCAATAATGCCATTATTGAAAGTCCTCATTTAAATTTTAATTTGCCAGTTTCTTAATTACCCTTGCATATGTCCTAATTTTTTTCCTAAGCTTTATATCTGGTGATCATAATCATCTGCAAGGCTGACATTAAAATTTGCTAGGTTGGTAGGTTTGAAAGAATAACTTAATTTTCATGTACCTTTTACAGCCCTGTCAGGTTATTGTTGATATTAGAAAGAATCTCAGTCCATCTTGGCCTTCTTAATATTTTCTCCTTTCTAGTTTTTATCATCAGTCACAGAGGCAGAACTGTTACGGATGAGAGTACATTTAAGGAAATAAAGACTCTTGACTGTCTGCAATATCCATCTCATAGTGGCTGGAAATAACTCCAGGAAAGCTAATTATTAAATAATTAATAACAATAATCCCTTAACTAAAAATAATGTGTTAACACCTAACCCAGTCCTTGGCACATAAAGCTCATGCAACAATTGTTTCCTTTTCTCCCTTTCCTACTCTTAACTCCTTGGTCTGTCAGATTATAATATAAATTGTGATCACAAGTAAATTTGGCTCAGTGTTTTCCTCTTTGATTCAAGATCGCCACAGAAAACAACATTTCTATTCCAGATCCTCTCTATATATGGCTTTAGGAGAATAACTGCCAATTCTGACTTTCAAATCTCCTATAGTTACTATTTATGCTAATGGATACTTAGGCTACATATATTTCAAAACATTATCAAATTAGGATCACATACCTAAAGAATATTTGTGTATCTTAATAAGAAAATATATTCTTGGAAATATACTACTTTAACTTATCAGTGGGCTAAAACAAGGTGAGGAAAATATATTCTTATTTTATGTGCAAGATAACTTTAGAAATTGTCCCCATTGATTGAATAATTTATGATAGATCTTGTGGGAGAATATTATGCAGCCATTATAGAGAATGAAGTAAATCCATTATTATTAGAATGGAAAGAGTTCCAAGACATAAAGTTATGTGAAAACCACCAGATGTACAAGTATGTGCATGATATGATTTTTTTTAAGCAACCTGAAAAGTTGAATGGTTTTCAAATTGATACATGAGACAGACAGTGATGGATGGACGCTGGTATGTTATTGTTATTATTATCATTAGGCATCACACAAATGCAAAAATCAATAGTAGTTTTCTCTATGGAGGGTGGGGTTGTGAGACATTTATATTTTATCTTGTACTTACATACAATTTAAATTTTCTAATCACGTACATGTATTACTTTTAAAAAATATCATCAGAAATTATATGGGCATTAACATTTTGATCCACTTCTGTTAGCCTACTTCTATTTAAATAAAAAATAGTATGCTATTTTTAAACAATCTTTGGTATTACTGATAAGAGGCTTAACTTAGCCATCATTTTCTCTGTCAAATTCACATTGCCAAATGGCTGGATTTTTAAAGGACTGCCTTCTAAAATAACAGAGCAATCCTGGTTTGGTCACATAACTACTTGGCCAAAGAAATATCAACTGGTCATGAATGCCCATCCTGAAAAAAAAATCAAGGCTTGCATCTTCAAAGAAAAAGAAGTCATATAATATCCTCTATTTACTTATGACTACCTTCAATAACTCCACCTTCTTTTGTACGTTGCTGGATTCAAATCTGGCTTGGAGGAATTATTATTTGAAACCTATTCAAGGCTCCACTAATGTCTGGATACAGTAAAAGCCAGTGAAATCTCCCATTATTTTGACAAAATACTATAGAATTTAAGAATCTAACTACATTGAAACAAAGGGTAGGTCATGGGGGAATAGACCTAGCACCTTTCCAGAAACAGAACACCTATTACCAGTAAAGACTTGTGATCTAATGTTCTTTACTCCATTCCCCTTTTTTAAAGAAAGGGAATGTAGTAAGTTTTCTTTCATTCAGGAAAAACATCTAATATTCATACTGGAACAAGAACTGCCAGCCATTACACTTTAAGGGTTTGATGAGATCTTGGCAATTGCTCCTTTGGTCCAATGAATCAGGCATGAGTAACAATTTCAATCTTTTCTTTTTATACAAAAAGACCAAGTCAGGATTGACAGCCTTTTAGAAACTGGGTGGCAGGGAGTTAAGCCCTGTTTTTGTTTGGCACGTGAGCACTGGTGAGGACCAGTACAACAGACTTAGCCAGGCAACAGGGACCAAGAAATGATTTGGGCTTCAGATTTCTTCCTCACATCCCACATTTGTATACATTCCTAAATAAAATATTCAGGAGTTACAGACGTAGAAAACAATCTTATGGTTACCAGGGGGGGAAAGGGAGGAGGGATAAATTGGGAGATTGGGATTGATGTATACACACTACTATATATAAAATATATAACTAATAAGGACCTACTGTGTAGCACAGGGAACTCTACTCAATATTCTGTAATGACCTATATGGGAAAAGAATCTAAAAAAGAGTGGATATATGTATAACTGATTCACTTTGCTGTACAGCAGAAAGTTAACACAACATTGTAAATCGACTATACTCCAATAAAAATTTTAAAAAATTAGAAAATAAATAAAATATTCAGAAATTTTACAGTGTTCTCAAGATCTTTGAATTGAAAGAATAGAATGTGTTATACTGTAGTGGTGGATAAATATACAAAGTTTTCAAAATTCCCATTTTGAATGATTGTGTCTTAGGATAAGCTACTTTTTCTTATAGAACCTCTAATAGAAAACTTGCTTATTACATGGTTGACACTTGTTTAGAAACTAAAACTGGTAAATATTCTTCCAACATTTGCAAAAGTGTATTCCATGGAACACTGATCCCTTGGGATATTTCTTGAAGGTGAGGATTCCATGATCAAAATATTTTGGAAGCAATTTGTACTATATTCTCATATTGGTAATTCACAGTGTACATCTGCATAGTCCAGATTCTGAGTAGTCAAAAAAAAATAACCAGTTTAAATGTGTTTAACATCTTAATTCTGAATCTTTTTCTTTATCATGGAAATACTTTCCTGATGTATTTATTAATATTTTATTGAATTAATATTCTATATAGAGGATACTTTGGGAAACACAAGATAATTCTACCTGTCAGTAATAATAGAATGGTCATGGGCCAGGCTACCACAGAAGACAGTGAGTGTCTCAAAGAGAAAGCAGATGAAAAGAAGAGATCCACATGCTAGGTCTGTGGCCCAGTCAGCATCCTGAAATTAGAGTAATTAGACTCCTTACTGGTAAATATTCTTGCCTTATTGCCACTCAAATTTGGACCAGAGGCAGAGTGAAATAAACCACTAGAAGGGGATGCGCTTTAGTTATCCCTAGAGTTCAACACAATCTCAATTATAAATGAAAATAGTAAGCCCAGAGATATTACATGACATGCCCAAGACCACTCTGGTGGTCAGAAGCAGGCCTGGATTGAGAACCCAGTATTCTGAATCTGATGCCAGAGTACTTCTTAGCAGCCCACACCAACTTCTGCCCAGGGATGAGCAGGAAGCCTATTGATTGAACCAAATATAATTGAATATTAATATTACTTTTGGGTCCGTTACAGCCATGATGAGAAATGAACAATTAAAGACATTTAAAAATTGTTTAATGTTTCTTTTTTGCTTTATAATTTCTATTGTTCCTAATACGTTGAATGTATAAGTGGAAAACAATAGAATGTATAGCAGTATAGTGTAGTGGATAGTACAGTGGCTAGACGTTACCCATCTACTAAGCACAGAAAACAACAGCCTACACGCTTCTAAAGAATCACAAATTAAAAATCACCTAGTCTAACATCAGCAACAGTAGCATTAACAGTAGCAATGCAATCTAGCCCAGTCCAGACGGTGCTGGGCTTCAGCTCACATTGGGGTGTGGCTTGTACACACCTATGACCACAGGGTGGTCTTTTTCATATTGCTCTAAAGTCAACTGCTCCTGGGGCTTCATTGTCTCCTGTTGCAACTTTTCACTTCAGAGACAAATATGGCCTCGGGAGAGGCTGTGAAGTCAATGCAACTGTACTTAATGGAAATCACAAAGTGTCCTCCATTACATATGAAGGTGTGGGCATTCAGGGCTACAATCTGGGTCTGGTCTGGCTGGGCCATGTCGGCAAAGATCACATCCACCATTGCAATGAGCTTGTGGTATTTGTGGGAGTGCTGAGCATCTTCAATGACAGGAATAATGTTGGTTCTCTTCTTGGCCAAATTAATGAGGTCACAGCCGGGGCAGTGGGAAAACTCAACTGCACAGACCAGACCCTGTTGGCCTATGATGTCAGAGACATGGGAGAGCGTGGTACCCAAGGCAGCCCTGAGGTAGAGCGCCTTGGCCCCTGGCTTGATGCGGATCTGGTCCACAGAGCCCAAGACTGCTGCAGACAGCTTGGAATGGAAGGGGGTTTTGCTTTATTTAGTCTGGGGGGTTAAACAGAGGTGAACTCCTATCATCCCTCATCTGTATTCTTGTAAGACTCTAAGCATAAACTTCCTTATGATAATAATAATAATAGGAAGAAGAACAACAATTAGTAGTAGTAGTAGTAGAAGTAGTAGTAGCAGTGACACTTACTGTTTTCTTTAACTCTAATATGGTTCTAACTGCTTTAAATAGGTTAACTCATTTACTCCCTATAATAATTCCGAGGTAGGTAATACTACGTTTCTCACTTTACAAAACGTGGGAACTGTAGACCAGCTAGTTTTTAAAACTTGCCCCAAAATCTCACGGCTCTATGTGGCAGAGACAGAATTTAAACTCAAGCAGTCTGACACCACAGGGTATAGTCTTTAACCATTATGTATATTGCCTTGTAGGTGTCTACGGATGGTTATTTTCCTTATCCATTTCAACACTCACTTCCTCTTGTCCATTATGGATTCATCCATTGTTGATTTCCAAACCTGATGAAGTATCAAAATCACCTACAGAGCATCGTTAGAACAGACACTGTAGTCCTCTCTCCAAGATACTCTGATCCATACTAGTCTAGGTAGTTTCAAAAAGCACAAGAGGGGGCTTCCCTGGTGGCGCAGTGGTTGAGAGTCCACCTGCCGATGCAGGGGACATGGGTTCATGCCCCGGTCCAGGAAGATCCCACGTGCCGCGGAGCGGCTAGGCCCGTGAGCCATGGCCGCTGAGCCTGCGAGTCCGGAGCCTGTGCTCTGCAACAGGAGACGCCACAACAGTGAGAGGCCCACGTACCGCGGAAAAAAAAAGCACAAGAGGTTCATCTGGAGGTTCAGATCCAAGGACCCATGTTTGGGAGCCATTGATTTAGAGCCTTTCTCTCTTGGCTGGTTGCCTTATTCATCAAAGATACTGCCTAGGTTCACAGAAGCCATGAGAAGAGGGAGGACACAAAGGGTAGCTAGACTGGCCAAACCAGCACCTGTCCCAGGAAGTCTTCACATCCCCTTCTCACACTATGAAATCCTTGAGGACAAGGACAAAACATTAGTCAGATATGGACCTTCCATGATGGTTAGACTAGAGCCTGATTCATAGTAGATGCTCAGTTAATACTTACTGTCTAGGTTTCTGGGTGAATATTATTGATAAAAGGCAATAAAATAATGGTTTTTCCAAAGAGACTAAGAAGGGTCTTCTAACTAATAATTGCCTATTGCTCTGATAATAAAAGAGTCATATATTTCTCTACAACATAGTAAACAGGAGATATAGCAAGAGAGCTTCATCACCATATTAACACAAAGGAAGGAATGAGAAGGCCAAGAACAAATGGGTGCAAAGGAGGAAGTTGTGTTTAACTGATGTCTGGTTTGACAAACTACATATAAATTTAGAGATTAAATAGAATCATCTAGGTTCATTTGACTACATTCATTAAATAAAACGGGTGTATTTTTTTTTTTAATTCCTTCAAGGCTGGCTTCATAGGACCCTCAGATGAATTTACCCACTCATCCTCCCTTCCACTACTGCCTAATTGCTCTACCATACCACAGGCTAATGGGCAAGGTCCTCAGCAACCATTTATCTTTCTTGAAATCTTCTCCTTAGAGCTCCCTTTAAGAATAGCAGTGGGTTTTCCCTTGAACTTATTTTCTCTCTTAGTTGTTTGTTTTCTTTCAAGCATGTTGTAGAGGCTTCTTTGCTGTGTGTTTCTGAAGCAAATCAGGGACACTAATTTGTTCTTTGTGGATTTTTGAAAGCTACCCAGTGGGAGCCACTTGCTTTGACCAGGATTTCTGCCTGTGGATGATGGGGAGGGAGAACTCGGAAAGGCTATTAAGACAGATAGGAATGCTATAGCTAGGTGAACACATTAATGATGTAGAGCTGAGAAGCAGAACTCCTGATTTTGAGGAGATGCAACCAATGAGCACATGGAGACAAGACTACCCAAGCGCCAGCATTTACCTCTGTGCAGGTGTGTACTAAGTAGCAATTTCTGGCTGAGATAGAAAATCCTGTTCTCTTTAGACATGAGGATGCAGCACAGATGTGACGCTGCAGGTAGAGAAAAATCTTCATGGGCTCTGAAGCTAGAAGGAAGTTGACAGTTTATTTTAGGGTGATGGGAAAAGCATTCTGGCTGAGGGGTGGGTGGAAAAGTTCTCAACTCGCTCAAAACCTGTGCATTTTGACCCTGGCGCTGCCATTAATTGGCATTGTATCCCTGTCCAAATCACTTCATCTCCCTGCCTCCCAGGGTTCCCCCATCTGTAAAACCAACAGATCCAAACTGTTGGCCAAGTGCTCCTTTCCATTTTAATGTGCTGCCTTCAGATTAACAAAGATACACGCATATTTATATCTATAAGATAAAAGCCTTTGATTTTTTACCTTAAGTTGACTTTCAGGAAAAACAAACTATATAAGAAAATGAATACTGGGAATTTATTTTTTAAAACAACCTTCAAAGTATATAGCCAGAGATCAATTTTATATACCTTTTACCCAGTCATCTACATATTCCTAAATTTCTGTATAGAGCAAATGATAATAAATCTCAAGCTCTATAAAGACACTGAATTATCAGAAGAAAAGGCCCTACAGTTTCTGTTTATGACAAAAGAAAATAAAATTTTTAGAAGTGTATTGAAAGATAATGTAAGATGAATAAATGTTTTGAAAATGCAAAACCAATTATCTTATTATCCTGACAGAACTACTAGTTTTATTTATGCATATTATCGATACACACATGCTGTATTTACATTGTTATAATAATGGTATACATGGAATTTCACATTCACTATTTTTACATATATTATCTCATAAACATACCTTATTTTGCTACGTAATTATTGTTTTAATGGCTTCATAGCATTAAACTGTGTTGATGTACCATAATCCATAAAATCATTGTTTTGCTGGACTTTTAGTTTGTCTCCAACTTTTTGCTACTAATATTGATTGCAATAAAATTTTTTTATGGTCAGCTTTTGTTTCTGTTCAAATGTTTCCATAAGAGAAGAATTTTGAAGGCAATGGATATGAGTAAATTTGTGGCTTTTGTTGCAAATGGTCATGTAACTTTCTAAAGGGATTTATACAATTAATAATGTCACCAGCAAGGAATGTACACATCATTTTTACCAAAATTTCACCATCTTTAACGGCGATCATTTTTGTGATGTAATATTTTATGCATTTCAGAACTGGCAGAGTGACAATGATGTGTATGACAAAGGGTCCTCAATAAATATGTTTCGACCCTCCTCATTAAAACTCTGGACTTAAAAAAAACAAAAAACAAAACTCTGGACTTATTGGAGATTCATTTATTCATTCATTCACTCTAATGCACTCGTTCATTAATTCATGCATTCAAAAACCTTTCATTGGGCACAATTATGTAATCAAAATATGTTAGGCCCCGGCTATACAAAGTTATACTTTCCCTTAATGGCTCACTTTCTCAAAGAGAGAAATCTATGTGAGCACATATGTGGTCTCTGTCTTCATTCCAGTGTTTCAGGATGCATAAGGACTCAGGGGAGAAGACCAAAAAAAGCTCATTATTTTTCCTTCATAGCATACTTTCAACAAAACATACTGGGTATCTCCAATTATCAGAACTAGTTTCTTAATCCATGCCATGAATGAGCAAACTACTTCTAAAGGTGTGACACAGTTTATTTTCAGAGGCACAAAGTTTTGCAAAGAAATTGGTAAGAACTGTAATCAGCTAAATACTTATTCTGAAGTTCTCCTACTTCCTCTTATATTGGCTTTCTCTTCTTATGTGTGCCCACTATGGTGTTCAAAACATATTAGGTACCTAATAAATTGTGATTTTTATGACTCTTTCTCCTTCATCTCTAAGCCTGTATACAATCTTCTTTAGATTCAAATCCCTTTACCTGAAAAATTCCGCCAGACCCATACTGCAACATATTTAACTGTTCTCGATGTTAATCCTCCCTCAAAACAACAACAAGCATCAAGTGCTTAAAATATGCCATTCACTGCAGTATATTATTTTTTGTAATTCTTATGAAATCTGCTTTATACACTATTTATTAGAGAAATTACATAATTGGCCAAGGTCACAAAGCTGATAGGTGAGAGAGTTGGGATTTCCATTACGATTATCTCTAAATTCCTTTTTTTTTTCTTCTGGCCATGCCAAGCAGCTTGCGCGATCCCAGTTCCCCGACCAGGGACTGAACCCGTGCCCTCGGCAGTGAAAGCACAGAACCTTAATCACTAGACCGTCAGGAAATACTCTCTAAACTCTTCTTTGATTCTATCTTGTATTATTATAGTGTTCCAGCTCTGGAGAAAGGCTCAGTACGTATGCCCAGTCTCCCTACAGTATTACCTATCGACTGGACTGGTATTCAGGGGAACCAAAATGGGGGAAAAAACATGCAAATGTGCTAGGCAAATTTTTCTATGATAAAATAAGTGGTCAAATCTATCAATTCTATCCACACCTTAAAGACTAGATGACTTAGAATGGTCATTATTAAATAGTCACCATTTCCACAGTGATTAACTGAATTGGATATTATTGTTAAGATATGACCTCGATTTTTATTGTAAACAATCTCTGGCCCCATATTTTACTGTGGCTCATTAATGATCCTGGACACATACAAAATGGGCCCTCACACATATGAACTGTATTCTGAAAGAGAGTATACTTCTACACCTCACATGGAGAAGTTTCAAGTCACTATTGATACTGTATTTGGAAGCCATAGTGCCACCGTGGGTTAAATTTTGCTCTGAATTAGGTTTTATTGCTCATGAATATCTTAAGATGATCATGTCTGAACCATAGCCAAAATTAAACAGTGCTAACAACTGAAGTAGAGTCCCTCACAAATCACCTTTAAATGCCACCTATAAGGATAAAAGCTGAATTTTTATTACCATTTGATGTTTCCTTAGCTAAGGTCTCATCAGGTTCCAATGGTCCAGAGTGCCATGGCACTCTCTTCTCTAACAAAAGAGGTTTGCTACTAATGCCTAAGGTTACTGAGGATTCTGTACTACCAAATTCTTTTGTATTATCTACTCCATAATTTTTTTCTTTCTACAATAATTACATTCTGTGCAAAAATACTGATACAAACAAGACACTAACTTATTATACAATGTTTGCAGTCTCTGACATTAAATAAACAAATAGGAAAATGTGGATTCTCATAGTATGCACAAAACAATAAGATTCATTCAATAACTCTTAAAACATACATGGTGTTTCACTTTTAGTAGTGAAAGGGGTCATCAATTGAGTCTGTTCAAATAAACAGACCCAGAACATGATGTTGAAGATACAAGCGTACACATTTTTTGAAAATGACATTTAAAAAAAAATACTTAGGTAGTCTAATTACATAAGCCTTTCTCATTCTTTGTTTTTACTGAAATGAGATGGTCAATCTCATTGGGGGAAATGTCTCTGAGATGTGTTTTATATACCATGGTAGACTCTACCTCTTAGAAATTCTTTGATTACAGAATTTGCTACAGTTTGGTCAAATTTCCCTCTCTTACAAATGCAATGATATTAGTAGTTCATCCTCCAAACTACCTACTCCAGGAATTGATACTGCCAACCTTCTGTTGAGCCCAAATAATTTCTATATAATTAAACAAATCCTTCTGATATGACTCAATAAACAATCCAAAAGAAAAGATCAAAATCAGGCTCACAGAAAAGATTATTAATGTGTCTTTTATATTTACTATGTTTTTATTTTTTTTCTTTGGCTTGAAAGCTTTATCATTCTATTTCTTAGATAAATTAGTGCCTATGAATTTTGTAAATAAGCTTGATACAAAGACCCATTCAGACATATGGCAGAGATTTCTGTAATGCACGCCATTCATCCTTAATGGTTTTTATTTTGAAATTCTCTTTGGAGAGTGCCATGTTCATTTTACGTCATGAAACACTTGTGTAAGTATTTTTCTCTACAAACAAAGCAGCATAATGTAGAAACAAATTATTTAGAAGTAAATTAAAAGGACTGAACATTCTAAAATGCAAATTGCACAAGCCTTCTGCTAAACAGATAAATGAAACAAGGCAAAAGATGGTTTATCTCAGTTCTATAAAGACGGAGACTACCTTGACTACAGCTTCCATATTGACTCCTCATATCCTCCCTCCCTTCTCTCTCTCCCTTTCAGCCCACTCAAAGAAACCATGCAGCTCTGGTGGAAGAAAAGAATCATTGCCATCATATTGTTCTGATAATTTTTTTTCAAAATAATCAGCAATTATTTTGTGGAGCAAAGAAACCAGGAAACTTGGGGGCAGCATTCTAAGTTAACTTTGGGAAATATCTTTTTATACTTATAAATGCATAAAATGTGTTTACATGATATTTATCGGGCAGTTTGAAAAAAAAAAAACTGCCATTCATTTTTACCTCAGCCTCAAAATGTCAGCTGGTGAAATTAAATGTGCAATTTTATTCTAAATCCAGGCTGAAACTTTTAATGGCTTTATTCCAGAGATTTTGAGCTTGTTGGAATAGTATATAATTAATTATTCTGTATTTCAGCCACTCACTAGAATAAAAGTTAAAAATATTTAACAATGACTGAGATGCTAAGAATTATAAATTAAAAGTAGTACTTTGAATTTACTCCAGGCATATTTTATGATTTTGAGTAAACCTTTTATTTCCAATAGATATCTGAATTTTATAAAATATAATATCAGACAGAAAAGGACTGCCAAGCTCCCCCCAACAAGTACCATTTAAATTTGCTTGTTTAGTTGGTTGTGCTTTGTATCCTGGCACTTCATAGTCTTAAAACACCTTTCACAAATGTATTTGTCTTCCCAACAACCCAACAAAGTAAGTACAACAGATATTCACATACCTCTGATTCACTCCATTGTCATTTCCCTTATCCCATGGCAACTTAAGTACATAGATAATCTTCTCTGTGCTCCTTCCTTGAGAAAACTTGCTTTCAGGTTTACCAAACACTTTGTTTTACTGCAGGAAGCAGCAGAAAATGATGATGAAGAGTGTGGTCTCTGAGATTGGCCTTAATTCCACCCCCAGCCACCTAAAGGTTGGACATGCTACTTGACCTTTCAAAGACTCAGTTTTATCTTCTGCCAAACAGTGTTAACAATATGAACTTTCATAATCAGGACTAAATGAAATAAGGCATGCAACTAGCTAACCTAGCAGAGTGCAAGGTGCATGGTATGAATTCCATAAATTCAACTAGTTTTATTATTGGGCATCTCAGCTCACATCCACACAAAAGCACTCTAGAATAAACCTTACACTTTGTTTCTGAGAAGACATGAAAGAAGAGGGATCTACTAGTAAGTTTTCATGGAAAATAAATATGTGAGTAGTGGTTACCAGGGTGAAGGTGATCATGGGTCAGGATGGGGAAAATACATTTTTAGCTCTTTCACGGTTAGGTGTTCACACTAGGACTACATAATTTTCTTGAAAGAACTGCTAAAATATCACACACATAGAGACACTTGAACATACCCACCTCGATATTTACATGTTCATTCTAAAACATATTGCAAGTAAAACAAGAATGCTGGAATTCTCTGCCATTTGGGGTGAGGCACATGTACATGCACTCTTCCTCATGTGTACAGAGTTGTGAGTTGTGTTAAGCTTTGCCTTGTATACCACAAAACCTCCTTTGCCCACCAAGGTTGCTCAGCAAACACCTTGCTGAAAAGGTATTATTAATTCACAGAATAGTAGAGTTCTCCAGGTGGTGTGATTCATGGTCAGTAGTGAAAGCAGCTGAAACAATCCTTTCATAAATTTCTTTCCCAACTTAGTACAAACCTCTTTATTAGTCAATAGGCCTAATGAATTATCCTAATAGATTCGCTACCTCAAATATTTTTATGGAAAGGTTAGAAGAGACAGAAACAAGTGGACTTGTAGCTGGAAACTTTCAATGGCCTTAGGGGTTAATTATTTACTGCAGACAAATGCAATAAGAGAAAGATGTATAAGGGGATAACATTCTTCTCTTCCACATCTCCCTTTTTCTTGTTTCAAGTCCTCAGAGCGAAGCTTCTACAGAAAGTTCCTTCCCAACAAGGAACTCCACACTGTACCCAATGAAATTTCATCACTTAGGGGTTTCAGAGAAGTACAGAAACATACTGACATGTAACTGCTCTTTCTCCTGACCATATATTTTTGTTATTATTTGTTACCAACAGTTTATAAAAATATTGGTGCCAATCAAGTGGAATTACAATTGAGGAGTCTGGATTAAGAAAGAATCTAAATTTGAATACTGGCTCTTTTGCTTAATAATTTATTAACTATTCTCACCCTTCCCCAGACAAAAGGAAAAAAAAAAAAAACTCATCAAATTGTGAGTGAGAAATCCAGGTCCTTGTTTTGTATACCCATAGTGTTAGAGGTTCACCTTGGAGTTATACAATGCAGTAGCCTTTCTAAGCAGAGGGAGTTTCAAAGATGAAAAACATAGGATCCAAGGTGTTGTTATTCCCACTTATTTCACTATCTTAGATCACTATCTTTAGGGAATAACATGATCTTAGCCACAATGGGAACCACATTCTTTAAAGGGAGAAGAATATCATAAAGGTTCAGAGACAAATCCAAAGAAATGGGTTAATTACTAGGTTTGAAGTGGATCCACTCAGTTTGATGTAAGAAAGGGGCTGATGGCCCTAACCCTGTATTAGATCTGGGAATATCGGGTGTAAGTAAGACACCTAAAGGACACTAACTGGACAGTGTATGAATTCCTGTACATTTATGTACATGTGAGAAGCAAGAGGTACAAACAGAAGGTATCAGAAGTCAGCTTGGGCCACAGATCCAAAGCAACTGTTACTGTACAGGACTCAGCAAGAATGTATAGGAGGTGGGTGGAAATTTACCATCCTATTCTGAGATGCGAAAAGAACATATAGTTCCTTTATTTCTCTCATATAATTCTTCTTTAAGTTGTCCTACTCCACATACACTTACTAATTCACAATATTTTAATTCTTTTCAAGTTTAAGCAGTCTCCTTAAATTTAAATATTGGGTCTATTCAAAATTAACTCCTTAGTAGGGCTGTTTATATAGTCATTTTCTGGAGGACATAGTCTTTTTTAAAATTGTTTAATTTTAATTGGAGTATAGTTGCTTTACAATGTTGTGTTAGTTTCTGCTGTACAGCAAAGTGAATCAGTTATATGTATACATATATCTCCTGTTTTTTAGATTTCCTTCCCATTTAGGTCACCACAGAGCACTGAGTAGAGTTCCCTGTGCTATACAGTAGATTCTCATTAGTTATCTATTTTATATATCGTAGTGCATATATGTCAATCCCAATCTCCCAGTTCATCCCACCCCCCCACCATCTTTCTCCCCTTGGTGTCCATATATTTGTTCTCTACATCTGTGTCTCTATTTCTGTTTTGCAAATAAGTTCATCTGTACCATTTTTCTAGATTCCACATATAAGTGATATTATATGATATTTGTTTTTCTCTTTCTGCCTTACTTCACTTTGTATGACAGTCTCTAGGTCTATCCCCATCTTTGCAAATGGCTCTATTTTGTTCCTTTTTATGGCTGTATATTGTATATATGTACCACAACTTCTTTATCCATTCCTCTGCTGATGGACGTTTAGGTTGCTTCCATGTCTTGTCTATTGTAAATAGTGCTGCAATGAACATTGGGGTGCATGTATCTTTTTGAATTATGGTTTTCTCTGGGTATATGCCCAGGAATGAGATTGCTGGGTCATATGGTAGTACTATCTTTAGTTTTTGAGGAACCTCCATACTGTTCTCCATAGTGGCTGTACCAACTTACATTCCCACCAACAGTGTAGGAGGGTTCCCTTTTCTCCACACCCTCTCCAGCATTTACTGTTTGTAGATTTTTTAATGATGGCCACTCTGACAGATGTGACGTGATACCTCATTGCAGTTTTGATTTGCATTTCTCTTCTTCCTTTATTCCCTAAGGTAATTCCTAGATTGACCATGGGTTTATGACAGTGAATGGAAGGGGGCCCCAATCCACACCAGAATTTCAGATGCTCTCATATAGATATATGATATAGAGTGGTAAGACCAGTTTACTCCCTATGTGGATAACCTGGAGTAAATTCAAAATATTTAACAATGGGTACAGCATGGCACTAACCAATCAAAATGGATGCCAGTCCAATAAAAACTATCATTATAGACACTGACTGTAAACAAGTGATGTAAGCATGTCATTGTGGACCTGCTAAATACAAGCCCTGTGGGTAACTACTGAAATTTGATTGTCCCATCTAGTCTTTTGGAAGAACCTGCTGGTGCCCCTTGTTGGTGTCCATAGGTACAAGCCATTTCTCCTAATCTTTAAGATTCCACCCATGGCAGGCACCTTCGTCCTTCAAACCTCAGATCGCCACTAATCTGCTCGCTTCCCTATGCACTCACTGGGACATGGCTTCTAGATCCCTTTTTGGAGGTTCATGAACCAAGCCAACTGTCACCACCACTGCTCTACTGTTGCCCAGGTCATACTGGGGCTCCTCCTAAAACCTTGCTGTTTCCTCCTAAAACCTAATACCTGGGAAGCACACCACTGGCATTCCTTCCTAATCCTGCTCTTTTTCTGATCTCAAAGTCAAAGAAGGAAGGTCAGGATCTTAAATAACCCATCCTGGTTCCCCAATTCCATAATTTTCCCCTGCCACAATTCCTTAGGGCCCAAAGAGTGGGCTTTCCATTTCTTCTGTCTCATCTTGAGTTTGCCCTATTTCCTGGAATGCACTAAAACTCTGATCTATTCTACCAGTCTTGGTTCTTGATTTGCTGAAAGCTAAAGGATTTAGAAAATCCTTTTTCCTCAACAATACCTGATTTTCAAGAACATTATTGTGCTACAGTAAAGAAGTCAAGAAGTTAAGCTCTGAAATGCAAAGTTGATCAGTGGACACTCTATTTAAGAAAGTACCAACTGTGTCCTTTCCTAAAGCAGTAAGTCTCCTAACTCCGCAAGGAAATGACTTCAATATATTCAAAAATTGTTCCTTTACAAATATGAATTCGATATTGATAACAAAATAGTTATAATTTATTTAGAAATATTAGAAAAAATATACATAATAATACTTAGAGCAAGACATCGGCAGGCGGACTCCCAACCACTGCGCCACCAGGGAAGCCCCCAAAGATAATATTTACATATTCAGCAGTATATTAATTAAAGGCAGCATGGAAATGGAGATCTTTATATCAAGAGATAAAATCAAGAAATTTTTTTTTTTTTTTTTTTGGTGGTACGTGGGCCTCTCACTGTTGTGGCCACCAGGAAGAAATTTTTGATAAGTTGCCCAAAGCAGCCAAAGAAACAGAGACTAGTAGGCTGGGAAAAGCCCTTCTACGAGTCGTGGATCATCAAGCAGGATTTTAGGGTATGCTGGGATTTTTTTCCTTACTTATTTTGTTGTTAAAGTTGGAGTTGAATCAGAGGCTGTGAATAAACTGTTGTGGACCTATCTCAATTAATTCTCCATCCCCACCCCTCACTTTTAATCGCTAGCCTAGGTTTTCATCACAAAAAGACACTATTGTAAGTTCAACCCTTGAGATAAATCTAACAAAGCAAAGGCACACAGAATAGCAGTCCGTACAACACCTGCAATCTAATCTAAAAACAGACTTTGAGGGGTCATTCTAATCATCCTTCTGATTTTCTTCTCTATTCCAAGAAATTAAAGAGACCAAATTTATTGCCTACTAAAGCGTGAAAGTGTCAGTACATGGAGAACCAGCTAAGTTTGGCTCTCTAAACATCTGTAAGGTAACCTCCCATACAGAACACAGCTTTAAATCGTCATGGTCTACCATGAAAGAACCTTCTGTGATGGAAAGTAAAATCTCACAGATTTGAGGGAAGAACAACTGTTCTCAAAATTACCAAAGTGATATACATATATATATTTTTTGCGGTACGCGGGCCTCTCACTGTTGTGGCCTCTCCCGTTGCGGAGCACAGGCTCCGGATGCGCAGGCTCAGCGGTCATGGCTCACGGGTCCAGCCGCTCCGCGGCATGTGGGATCTTCCCGGACCGGGGCACGAACCTGTGTCCCCTGCATCGGCAGGCGGACTCCCAACCACTGCGCCACCAGGGAAGCCCCCAAAGTGATATTTTTAAAAATCACTGAAGAAGCTACAAACCACTGCTTTTTACCAACCACCAGGGCTATTTAAAACCAAAGTACAGAAAGGTGGAGATTCAGATTCCCCATTTGGTTGCATAGATGAGGAAACATTTTCTGAATCTTTGATTTTTCTCTCAACACTGAGAAGATCTACCACTATAACCTATTCAAGATACCTTTTCCCAGTGTTTAGAACCTGGCATTTTTCCCAGCTACTAAAATTTCTAATGAAAAGAAGCAATCACACAAACCCAACCTGACAAGCTTAATATCTTTTGTTGGTTGTCTTACATAATTGATATTACATGTATATTTAGAATTAATGGACACTGTACCCTTGTCAGTTGCTCCTTCTAAAATGTTTCACATTCTTTTGAATTGTGTGCGACTTTAGAAATTTCCAATCATCTTACTTTTAAATACCTCACCCTACAATATAAATGGGCTTAGAGCTTATTTAAATAAAGACATTATACATAGCTCTGCCTGCACTCTTTCAAAATACTCAGTCAATTAACATAAGCTACCTTCCAGAGGATTTGCTTTAAGTCAGGTGGAAAGGAATATTATTTCAGACCAAAGAAGGAAAAAAGAATATGGAATGCATAGCAAACCAGACATCTGAAAAAACATTAAGACTATTCAATTTCCTCATATTTTAGGGATGGTGGTGGTAGGCTTTTTTTTCTCCCCTTTCAAATCGTTCTGCCAATGATTGCATTCTAGACTCAACAAAAGGTTTCTGGGATGTCTCCAAAGGGATATAATGTCCAAACTCTTCTATTAGAAAGAGGCTCAGGAAGTCTCTCTGCAACCTCCAAAATATTGCAGGCTCAATTATCCTCAGGGCACAGTGAACGGGCAGCACCATTAATCATTCCCAGGGCACTTAATGCCCTGAGAACAGTTCTGAGTCCCACAGCAGCAATAGGGGTGCCTAAGAACTGAGCCGGTCTCTGACAGCTGGGCCATGCTGCCACCTGCAGGTCAGCAGAAAACACTACTCTTCGGATGCCACTCTTTTCCCTCCAGTTCTAGAGGAGCTACAAGGTATGGGATGTGATGAATATCCCCTCCTCCTTGGGCAAATAACCCTGTTCTTCCTCCTCTCCAGATGCTTGGACTTTCCTCTTCATTGCCTAGTTGCTTGTGGAACAAGTGAGGCCAACAGAAATGGGTGAAGGCTGGCAGCACCATGGTCTTTACCTTCCATGCTTTCCTCACACACACCCTCATCCACATTGGAGCCCCATCTTTGGGTGCACCTGTTCTCTTGTTTGCCCATCCAGTTGATCAATATTAGGAGTTTCATGTTCTGTTCTAGAGACAAGATATTGTACCTACCTTAAAATACTCTGACTCTGGGTGAAGCAAGAGACAAGAAAATAAGAGAGTCATGGCCCAGTCATGATGAGTGTTCACACCGGGTAAGCACCAGATGTTGTGAGACCCAGAGGAGGTATATCTACATTGGTCAGGGGTGAAAGGATGTTAGACAAGTCTCCAGTGGGAGGGACTCTGTAGTGGCATTATACAAAGAATAAGGATGTGTTTTTGAAATCTGATGAGCCCATGATAAAATCACAGCTACCATTACAAATCATGCAACCTTTCCAATTTTCATTTTCTTCACCGGAAAAATTTTTAGTAATAATTTAGTAAAAATTTTAGTAAATTTTTAGTAGTAATATTATTATTTAGTAATAATATTTTACATTATCAGACAAGATAGAAATTACATGTGTCAAATAACTGGGATAGTGTATTAGCTCAATACCAGATAGACATTTTTATTTTAATTATAACAGTTTTGGCAGAGCAAGCTGGTTTTATCTGGGCAGAGAAGAGGGGCAGGGAAAGGACAAAACATGCAAGTCAGATAGGTGAGAGAACTGTGTGTTCAGGGATCTTCAAGCAGTGTGTTATCACTGGAAACACTTCAGTTTCACTCTTCATGTTTCTTGATGTCTATCTCTCCCCTTTATCCCACTCTTTTTTTTTTTTTCCTCTTCACCATCTCCTGCCCCACTCAACATTCAGAGAAAGTAGGAATGCTGTTTGTTTACAGAATATTAAACAAGTGTTTCAGGTTTTCAGTTAGTTCATGACAGGAATATTTGTTTGGAGGAGAAGCAGGCACCTGAAAAGAATTCTATTTTCATCAGATTTCCTTCAAGCAACTGGTGGGTGGGTACTGACACTCTGATAAAATGCTAGCACTAGTTTGTCCATACAGAATGCACTAGCAAGTTTGAATGAGCTGTAGTGACACCTCCTGGTAAGAAAAAAGGAACATCACTGGATACAAAACTTTCCATGCCTTCACAGTTTTATAATCAAAAACAACACATGAAAACATCTTTTCCACATGAAGTGTTTTTCTGCCTGAAGAAAACAAAAAAGTTTCAAAGACACACACACACATATACAATACTCAGGTTTGACTGATTTTCATTTTAAAAAGGAGCTGAATCAGAGAAAGAAAACAGTTTTGTTTTTATTTCATGACATCAAATAACTAATTTGACTTTTAAAAAATCTTTCATCCACTTATTTTGGCTTTATGTATATACAGAGCCTTATTCAACATTTTCTAAAGTTAAGAAGTAAAATGTTATGGAAGTTACTTTATATAGTATTTGTAACCTGTTTCTTTGTGAAATGCTGGTCTGACACTTCCTCTTGAATGCCTGAACTACCGACATTCTAATACCTCACCCTAAGCCCACCCCATACCCCCATCACTGCAGCTTCCATTTAGCCTGAAGTATCTTTACATCTCAAGTCCCCCAATTCACCTACTGTTCCCCTCTCCACTCTCAAACTCTCTACTTCTTTCAAAATGTACTTGTGTACTGACAAGTATTGTTAAGGCCCTGTGAACCAGAGCTAAAATAACAAGTGTTAACAACTTAACCTTCTATATCTCCTTAGTGACTTACAGACCTTACAAATATGAAGTTAGTCATTCTAGAAATGCAAATTCCAAGATGACAATAGTGAGAATCTCAGCCAGCCAGCCAGCCAGCCAGCCGTCCAATATTTATTCAGGACGACATGCCACACTCTCTTCTAGGTATTGGGGGAAACAAATATAACCATGGCAGACGTCATATTTGTTTCACAGAATTTAAATTCAAGCAGTGAAAAAAGAGGGGGAAAAGGTTAACAAACAAACAAAAAGCTCAAATTGTGATAAGGTCTATTAATAAAATGTGGAGAGTGGAAAAAAGAATAGTACGAAGTGTCCCTTAGATGTCTAGAAATCAGGAAAGGGCTCTTAGAGGATGTGGCAGAAGCTGAGACTGGTGGGACAAGAAGCAGCTCTGGGGAGAATCAGATGAGAGTATACCAGGCAAAGGTAACAGCAAGTACAAAGGCCCAGTAACAGAACAGGACTTGGTGTTTTCAGAAAAATAGCAAGAAAACAGAAAATAGCCAAGAGTAATAAAGTTGATGCAGGTGATCATAAAGATTTAATTCAAAGTGCAATCAGAAGTCCTTGGATGATATTAAACAAGGAAGGTTATAATCTAATTTAAGCCTTGACAAATAGCTAACACATAAAACTACTTGCTTTAAGCTAGTTGTTCATTTAATTCTCATAATAACCTCAAAAGGTAGGTATTAATATCTTTAATTTTATTGATGGGAAAATGAAAGTAAAAAGATGTCAAGTAACTTGCCCCCAGTCTCATAGCTAGTAAGTGGCAGTGCTGGGATTCACACTCAGGCAGCCCACCAATGGGGTCCATGCTTTGAACACTCTGCAATACGGCCTCTCAGATCATTATTTCTGCAACAGCAAGAGTGGGAAGAACCTGCTGAAAGCTAAAGCAGTGAACCAAGTCTAGAAATTGTGGTGTCTCACAATAGAAGGACAGGGGTGGAGATGGTGAAAACTGAATAAACTTGTGATGTATTTTAGCAGTAAATTCCATGGGTCTTGGCAGATTGAATGTTGCAGGCAAGGGGAATGCCTGGTGGGGATTGATATTTCAATGACACTTGAATCACACTATAGAGATGGCTTTCACTATTGTGTTTATTCAGTGGACGTTTTCTATGTCACCAGGATCTTCCTGTCAAAAACCTTTCTCCTCCAAGCTGAGTGGATTTTCCAAGAATCTGCTATATAGAACGATTTTCATCTCAATGTCCAGAGACACAGCCTTTTAACGTGGTTCATTTATTTTTCTGGTCTTTCTACATACATATAACAAAACTGTATCATGTATTATGTACAGTTTTAGGGTTTTTTTTTACATAATATCATTAATTTTAAAAATAATTTTAAATGATGTTTAACATTCTGTCATTAAGAATGTACTGTACTTTATTGCGGTTTTTTTCTCTCCTTGAGCTGGTCTACTGTTTCTAATTTTTTTATTTTTTTTATTTTTTTTATTTTTTGCGGTACGCGGGCCTCTCACTGTTGTGGCCTCTCCCGTTGCGGAGCACAGGCTCCGGACACGCAGGCTCAGCAGCCATGGCTCACGGGCCCAGCCGCTCTGCGGCATGTGGGATCTTCCCGGACCGGGGCACGAACCCGTGTCCCCTGCATCGGCAGGCGGATTCTCAACCACTGCGCCACCAGGGAAGCCCTCTAATTTTTTATATTGTTTATAAACAATATAAAATTGTTTTTATATTGTTTATATTTTATATTGTTTAAATATAAAATTGTTTTTATATTGTTTAAATTCTAAAAATTTATATTGTTTCTAATTTTTTCTAATTATACCAACATACTTTACAAAAATATTTGACTCCAACCCTGATTATTTCCCAATGCTAAACAACTAAAAATGAAAGTTCAAGGTCTAAAGTAATAGTTTTACTCACTAATAAATTGCATTTACATATTTCTACATTTACTAAAATGTAACAGTTTAAATTCTACCAGTGCTATGTGAGAGAACCTGCAAGAAGGCAGATTACATGGGAGCAAATACTTGTAGTTCGATAAGTGTGGTAGTGGGCAACTGTGCAGTTTTTTTCAGATGGCTCAATATCAGCAAATAGGAAGCAAGGCCTTCATCTGAGGGTGAGGATGTAGACAGAGGTACTGAGAGTTTAGAAGAGGAAGCATGGTATATAGACTTCTAGGAAAGTAAATGGAGCAGGCTAGTTCAGTAAGATTATCTGATGATTTTAAGAATCCATTTAAGATGAATGAATAGGAAATGACACCATGGTTGTGTACTTAGATGTGTCCAGCTGCATGGGTGCAGACATACATTATAAGAGTGTTGGATTTAATCAGGATTAAACCCCTAAATCTTGATTTCTAGTCCAGACTACTAAACTGGTTTTCAGTCTAACATAGGATACTTCTGCTGGACGTTCTGGATTTTCCACATATGCTTCACTGTTCTTTTCTCCAGCAGCTCTATGCCAGAGACCCCCCATCTACTGCTTCTTCACCTGCTAGACTTCTGCTTGTCCTTTCTGTTTCAAATCCCCCATTAAACTTTCCCAGACCACCCTCCACCCACCCAAATTGAGAAACACACCTTTCTTCATAGCTCCCCAAATATTCCCTGATGATGTGTGTAATTTATTTTACCACATTAATTCAGTATTTTTATTCTCCATTTGATTCTAAATTCCTTCAGGGCAAGACCTTTTTATTTATTTGTTGTTTTTCATGCTCATTTCCTATGTCAATACCTGAGGCATAGTAAGTCCTCATTCAATGTTTATTAATGAGAGTTTTTGTAATTAAGGGATAAATTTTCTGATAAACCTTCATCATCAAGAAAACAAGTTGCCTTGATCATACCCACACCACACCATACAGGACTAGTGAAGATTTTCGTCAATAAAAAGCAACAGGCCTGGGCTTCCCTGGTGGCGCAGTGGTTGAGAGTCCACCTGCCGATGCAGGGGACACGGGTTCGTGCCCCAGTCCGGGAAGATCCCACATGCCGCGGAGCGGCTGGGCCCATGAGCCATGGCCGCTGAGCCTGCGCGTCCGGAGCCTGTGCTCCGCAACGGGAGAGGCCACAACAGTGAGAGGCCCGCGTACCGCAAAAAAAAAAAAAAAAAAAAAAAAAAAAAAAGCAACAGGCCTAAGGACAAATTATTCAACTACTAGTCAAAACTGTTAAAAAAAATAAATAAGTATTCACTCCCACATGTAGCTTAGATCCAACGTCTAGTTTGTCTCTTTGGCATTATAATGATAGTAATAATCATAATAAATACTATATTTGTATAAAATTATTTAAATTTTCTAAACATTTTCAGGTTTACAATATGACTGTAAAACACACACACACACACACACACACACACATATACACACATTTTTCCAAAAAAAATACCAAATTCAAATCCAATGGTGGGGATTCCTTCAAAGAGAAAATGTCTTTTAAGTAAATCTTTACGAAAAGATAGACATTTCACAAATCTGGTAGGGAAAGTAGAACATTCCAGGTTGAGTATAGCATGAAGAAAATGTCTAAAAGTTAATAAATTGTAAACTTATCTTTGTAGGCACAAATGTATAGCTTACATAACTGCCTTATGGGATCACGTACAAAATCCATAGTGAACAAAAATATGCAGAATAAATAAAGAACTTACTTTTTCACTTTTTATTTGGTCATTCTACCTTTAGGCAGACACAGACATGGAATAAAGAAAAGAAAAGCTAAATTTTGATCTAATAACGTAGCATGGGAATTGCAGATACATTATAATTCTCTTACCACATTCCCTATACACAAAATGTAATGAAAAATAGAGACAAAAGAAACCTTAATTGTCATTAGAGAATAAAATAGTATTTCCACTTAGATCTTTAAAGGCAGCTATTCTTAAAAATTAATTCCTTTGATAAATGTTCAAGTTTCTCCCTCACTTTTTCTACGTGAACATTCATCCTACGTGCTCTGGATGGAAATGAATGTTACCAGATCTTTGAGTTCAAATTCACAGCCCCAAGAATTATTCAAAACTGAACAAACTGGTGAAGGATACTTAACTGGTCTCCAAATCTCTTAAGGATAATTTGAAGACAAATTCTCTGCCCAAATGTTATTAATTATATATTTAGCACCTTAGGTAGCTTATTTCTGAGAGGCTTTAGAGATCAAAAAGGATGTGAAAAAAGTGAAGAGAATCAAAGCTAAAACATCAATTTGAACTGAACTGCACAATGAGAATTTACTCCAGCACTTTGTTGCAATGTAATCTATAAATAACCCTCTAAGGTTCACTTGCCAATTAGGAATCATCACATGGCATGCACCTTAGATGTCAGTAGTTAATTTTCATGTCAGTGAAACATTAATTTGATGAAAATTTTAAAGCTTTATGCACTATTTATATCATAAGTGGAAGCACAGTAAATGTACTACACGGATTTTCATTGTATCCAATGTGCTTTTTAAAAGGCCAAGTTTAAATGATCATTATTTATCAAAGTCTGATAGTTTGCTTCAGTTCAGGACAACAGATCTGTGTTTCAGACTTTATTTTTAACATTAACTATTATTGAGATGTCTGAAAAAAATGGTGTGTATATGGGAGATAGAGAAGATGAGAATCAGATTTATACCCAGAGGTAGCTGTTTAGATTTGAAAGTTTAATTCAGAGTTTGTGGCCTTAGCTGTAAACATGTCACCCTGGGTCAATAATTTAGTTCTTTTATTTTTCATGTTTTTACTTTTTTATCTTTCCCTGAGAACAGTTTTGTGGATGGTCCCTTCTAAAAGTTGAAAATGGTTGTTGATTCAAGTACAAAGGGAAACAACCAGTGGGCACTTAACTACTGTATTTAAGTACATTACTTAGAACTATTGTATTTACATATCCAGAAATTTCATAAGCTGACAAGCCTGGTGGGATTTAGCTTGACATTGGAATTGTCACACTTGTCAATCAGGTCCAGCCACTGGCTGACTGGGGAGCAAGTAGAAAAGCCAATGAGAGACAGAGGAAGAGAGAAAGAGAAAGAAGAAAAAGAGAAGAGAAAGGTCTGGAAGTCTCCACTCCACTACCACAGAATCACAGTGACTTTCCAACATTTATTTTCATCCTCACATCCTCAGACTATTTAGAGTTTAGTATACCCAGAGGGGAATTCTAATGAAAAGATTTGGTTACTTTGCTCTACCAGTTAGTACTATTAATAGTGTTTTTCTAGAAAGTGGAAGCTGAGCATCATTAAAGATAAAATCTAGGTTTTCAATTTAATGCAAGAGATGTGTGTATATACACTGATTCATTGTTAGCTAATCTGTTATGTGTTTATGGCTTCTATATTGAGCTAGATTATAAGTATCTTTAGATCAGAAATTATGCCTTAGTTTGCCTGATATTCCCTCACTCAGCATTTGCAATATTAGACCTTAATAATAATTGCAGACTTAATTGTATTTCTAAACACTTATTCAAATTAACTTTGATGGTCTGTCTCCTTCCACAGTGGAAAAAAAAGAAAAAAAACAGACATTTTGACAGTAGAATAAGATAAGGTCATTGAGAAAGAAAATACACAAATGCATTCTATAGAGCCTTATCTGATCAATAAATTAGATCTCAGATTGGCTCTGAGCTTTCTAGTGGTCAAAGGAAAAGAGAAAATGTGATCAGTTAAGAAATTCACATCACCCCTGAGATTAAAAATACTCATTTATCAGGGAAAAAAAGCTATACATCAAAAGTATACACAATCATTAATTTGCATCCCCTTATATCCTCATTTCACAAATGTTTACATTTTTTGTTAATCATGTTAATCTTCATTTTCAAGAGAATATAAATGAATATTGGTTATTAACAATAAAACCTAATTCAGTATTTTTCTTCATATTAGTTTATGGGAAGGAAAACTAAATTTAAGGTTTAAATGCACTAATTTGAATCACTTAATCAATTTGTTTCTGGTTGCATCTGGTTATGAAAATTGAGTGTCAAACTTCATCTTCCTCAGTAAACATTTAATAAGCACTAAACTTACAGAAGAAACTGAACTTTTTAAATAAAACTTTTCCAAAATAAACATTGACAATTTTCATTTTTACATAAATAGAACAGTGCTCCCTCCCCTCCTAGCCCCTCATCTATACCCACTCCTGGCCAAAAAAACAAAAAAAAAAAAAAGAAAAGAAAACTGTGGGTAGTTTTCATTACTTAGTATGAAGAAAAGTGAATGGAGTTAAGTCACCATTCAAATGTAACAAAGTGAAGGCACTATGATACTCTTATTATTTCTATTGTTTGCTTTATGATATGTGAGGTTAGTACCTGAATTACCCAAATGTATATTATGTGCTACATAGCTTGGACTTCTAAAGGTCAAAGAAATATTCCTCAGTGAATTGTATTCAGGTGAAACCTGCCCTCTCTTCCCTTGTTAAGCTCTGACTCTTTCCAGGTTTAATAAAAGTGGTTCTCTCATCCCTCCCCCAATTCCCACGTCTTATCAACAGCAAATTCCCTAACAGACAATGTTGAAGATATTTTCACATAAATTTATGACATAGGAGAAAAAAAATTCACAGCCAACAGAGTATTAATTTAAAAGACAATTAATTCTGAAGAAGAAAAGGGGATCAACATAAAGTCAGCAAGGATCTGAATGATAGTAAGTATATAGTACAAATAATTCTCTATTTGGGGGTCCTGAGAAATTTCAGCAAGTGGTTGTGGGGTAATGAATGTTTGTAATTCATTAGCTACTATTTTAAAATGCAAAGCACACCATGACATCAATGATGTTCTTTTTAATCTCAACAAATAGGCTATTACAATTAAAGCACTTGCAAAAAGACAGTATATTAAATATAGATTTTGATGAGATTTCAATGTTTTAATAACAATGATCTAATAACATTTCAAAATTCTATGGAAAGAAGAAAATGTGTTATGAGATTGGTTCAAAAATGCATGTGTTTGTATGCACCAATCTTTTATGAGTATTTAGTAACAGCCAGCATTTCTATACTGAAAGTTTCTTTTCCTCAGGATCCTTTAATAAAGTTTTAGTGTATCTTTAAGAAAATAATTACTATTTACTTAAAAAAATATTTTTCCCAAGTAGGGAAAATAATAGCATTCTAAAGTGCTTGATTTTCTTTTCTCACTTTCCATCTTCCTTCAGCTCCTAGACAACAAAACAATGGTTCTTTCTTCATGTGAAAGAGTAAACTCAATAAACACAAATGGCTAGGGGTCCTCACAGCAGGGAAATTATGGCTTCACAAGGACTTTTTTTTTTTCTTTATGAAGAAACAAGTTTAAAAGAACCTTTTTCAACATACTTTAGAGTCATGCATATTTCAATGATATAATTAAACTGTTGGCAACACTAAACACTGCTGACTGATAAATAAGACCAAAATAATTAAGTTCTGTTCTTTGTACAGTCAAGATTTAGGGCAGCAGTCAATCTGGGTAAGAATTTGGGAGTCTGGAGACTTCAGAAGATGAACAAGCAAGTAGCTAAAATTGGTCATGTGGGAAGGTAGTTAAATGAGTATACAGTTTATACAAAGCTGTGGATACCTTCCATAACTTAATCTTCATTAGAACCTGGTTGATTCATTGCTCACATGGTCCCATACTAAGTTGGACATGGCGTGCAAGGAGACAAACAAAAGAAGAGTATAAAAGATAAGTCCCTGTATTCAATGAGCACTGCTGATATTGAAAATCTAAAATAATAATAGACTGAAAATATAAAAGTTTTTTTTTCAAAGCCAACCCCCTCCCTCCAAACAAGAGGCACAAAAACTGTGATGAAAAGCATTAAGGATATAGACAAATACTAAGAGTGATAAAGGAGAAAGAGAGAACACAATATACTTTCCACATACATATTTGTGGAAGTATGAGTATGGTTTGGATGCCTACTCAGGCCTTCCATTTCTATTTTCTTCTACCTAACTCTTGCTTCCCTCCTTAGAATAAATCACACAGCTTTCAATAACCTAAATAACACTCCTGGTGCATGTTTTTTCCCCTGTGGAATCAGACTGTGGTCAGAGAGAGGTGTTCATATTATTTCTCCTGGGGGCTGGAACTTCAGGTTTCAGCAGACCGATGCCCTTTAGCAAGTCCATCACGCAAGTCAAAGCAAATGTAACCAGGGCAGTTAGGTGTGTTAGTAACTACTGGGATTTACAGAAATATAGATTTATATATATTACACCCACACTCACACGTATATATATACATATATATAATTTTTAAAATTCCCTCTTGTTGGATCAACTTACTCTGATTACTACCCATGGACTTTAGAAAAAGAAGAAATATCCTTCTCAGGAAAATGCACCTTCCTTCGTAGTGCTAAGGAACAGACACCATGAACAGGTGATATCACTGTAATTCAGGGAAATGGGAAAACGAAGTGTCCTAACCTCCAACACAATGAGCATGCGCTAGTTGTGTTTTGGCATCTCCAGCTGGGGATAACTGGCTCCCTTCGACTCCGGGTGCACCGTCTGCCTTCATGAGTGCTAGCATGCGGCTAGGGTGGAGGAGCAATAAATGTCTACACCAGCGCTTGGCCCTTTGTAGAGTGGAAATTGCACTTTGTTTTTAAAAACGGATTCTTCTCCCGAAACCATACACTTTGACTAGCTGAAGGCACAAATAGAATGATAAATACACATTCCCCCAAAGAGGCGAGGGTAGGGGCAAGGGGTGAGAAAGAGAAACAGGTGCTGCAAGAGAAAGCAGCCAGTTGCCAAAAACAAACTCCATCTTCGTTACTCTGAAAACAATTTCAGTGGGAAAATATCGCGCCCTGTTTCCGAGGGTTTCATTCACTAAGCTGTCTCCGTGAATGAGAGTCAGACCTAAGTTTCACACTCAGCAGCGGTTTTCGCTGACGACTACTGTTGCCCTCCGAGCTCGAAGAAGTCCGTTTCCAAACTGGAAAGCCCTTTCCTCCCGGTAGCCTTGACCTCACTTCGGCAAGTCGTCACTTTTATTTACGGCCCCGTTTTAAGTGTCTGTCGCTCAGCCCGGCCCCAAGAACAGTCACCGCGAACAATGAGCCAGACAAGGGATCCACCCAGCGAACGCCTCCTCGCCGGCCGCGCGCAAGCCCGCTAGCTCGGGACGCTCGGGCTTCGGGGCTCTCTTCAGCCCTGTCCTTTCCCCTCCAGAACCCGAGAAAAGCAAGAAGGTAGGTCGTTTCCACACCCTGACTCCCGTGAACACCCAGTCAGCCTCCCTCTCAGCACCCGCTGTTAAAGACGCTGTATCTAAAAAGAAAACCAGCAGAGGGGGCGGCGTGGTGGTCCGGCCGCTGCCCACCCGAATCCAGCTAGCCCAGCAGGGGCGCTTAGGCACTCATTTGCGCCCGAGTCCGCCGCATGTTTAAATCCCGAAGGATTGGGGGCAAGAAGTGGGGCCAGGAACCATAAAGTGGCTTCCGCTCCTTCCCCCCGGCCTGGCCCGACTCTGGGATCCGGCCAGACACAAAAGATGGGTCGTATCTGTGCCGACAACTCTGCCGCCGCCTCCATCTGCTCTGCGCAGGGCAACCGGCCGGCGGGGCCTCGCGGCCGGGTCCCCGCGCTGACCGGGGCGCGCTCGGAGCTTGGAGCACCCGTGGACGCCGCCGGAGCTCTCTGGTGCGCTTTTCGCGCAGCCCTCCCCTCCCCCCAACAGAAGCTCCGAGCACCGCGCTCCGCAGATAAAGAGGCTGAGGCGGCGGCGGCGAATTGAGAGAAAAAGAGAGACTTACTTGAGGGCGGAACGCTCCGCCGGACTCCCGCTTCGGACCAGGCAGGTGTCAGGCACCGCGGACCCAGGCTGAAGGCGCTGGCGCAGCTCTGAGCTGAGCTCCACTTAGCGAGCACGGGAAACTCCCCTCGCCACTCGGCCCCGCGCCGCGCTCCTCGCTGTCACCGCACCGAGCGACGCAGGCACGCTTCCCACTGCCTCCTCAGTCCCGGTGGGTCTCTCTGCCCTCCTCTCCCAGTCCGCCTGCTCCCCCACAGGCCACACCCTGTCACCTCAGCGGCCCTCCACTCCCTCCTCTTTGACACTTCCACCGGTTACTCCTCCGTCTGCGTCCTCCCGCCCCCGCCCCCCTCAGCCCACGTGCTTCTGCCGCTCCCGCTGCTCCGAACTTCCCCTGACCGAGCCCCCACCTCGGCTGGGAAACACCAAGGTCTCCAAGCCGAGGCCGGGTCCCGCTCAGGGTGGCATAGCGGCTGACTGACCTTTAGGTCCTCGCCCACATTCCGTACCCCCGCTGAGTACGCAGGTTCCATCATTTTGATTTTGTTAATGCGATGGGTTAGGCATTGAGTGTACAAGGACGTAATTTTTAATGTGCCATATATCACTTTTAATATTGTAGAAATTTATTCCTGCGTGTCACTTGGTGATCATACAGCAGCTATTCACTGGCCTTTGGGGCTGGACTGTCAGCCCAGCCTTCTCCATAGGCAGAAAGCCCAGAAAATTACTGAACACCCTCGTTTTGCCCAATCCAAACCAAAAAGCAATTTTCGACTGTTGTTTGCTGTCGTTATAGAAAGGTCTTGATAGTCCCTTTTCCCTGTTCTGCAGACAAAGTTAGAGGTTTCTTTCCAAGGGCTCTTCTCAGCAGTCTTCCAGTTCCATGATAGTTCTTACCACGCATTTGGTATTCCCTCTTCATTTGACTGCCTCTACTCCTGGTCTATAACTTTCTCCAGGCAGAACTTTGTCACACTCATAACTCGCTCAGCAGCTTCTAGTATAGTTCCCAGTACATACTATATGCTCAAAAAATTGTTCAAGGAACCATGCCCTTTAGATATGATGCAAGCATGGGTGGTTTTATATTTAAAGGAATGAAGCCTTCAGTTGCCTGCTTGCCCACATCCCAACTAATAGGTCAGGTAGAAAACAGAACTTTTTGCATTCAGCTGGGTGATTTCTCATGCATTCCTTAATATAATACTTAAAACAACTCTTCTTTGTAGGTATTACTTTTTCTAACTTTGTGAAGGTTACTAAGCTTGAACTCCTAAGTGTCTGAGCTGAGGCTCCATGTTTCTTCAGACTAGCGCAAGCTGGTGTTCTTATCACATTACCACCTTGCCCTGACTGTCCACCCTGCCCTGACTGTCCAATGCTACATGCTAAGGCTACCTACCAGCTCCCCTCCAAAGAGAGCATTTTACCCTTTCCTTGTCCGCTTCTGTAACTCTTGACCCCCTAAGTTAGGGTTCAAAAACAAACCAAAACAAACACAAAAACAAAAAGCCTCTAAGCTCAGACTTCTCTTAGTACTTACTGTCTTAACTCTGACACTTAAAAAATTTTTTTTTTGCCATATATCTTGCCTCAGCTATCCTTGTTTCTTACACAGGGATTCTTATTTCTTTGGTTTCTCCATTGGAATAAATAGCAACTAACATCTATTCAATTAGAGATATCTAACAGCCAGGCATTGTTGTGAGCGCTTTACACAGGTGTTAGCTCATTCAATCCTCAAGAACCATATGAAGTAGAGACTATTTTATAGATGGGAAACAGAAGCACAGAGGTGGGGTCACAAAGCCAGTAATTAGTGGAGCAGGGATTGGATTCCTGACAATCTGCTTTAGAGCCTGCTCTCTAACCACCCTGCTATGTGACTTTCCACAAACCCTTGCTCCTAAGAGGTGTTAACAAATATTTTTAAATAATGAATATTCATCTACACCTAGCTTCAGAGCAGGAAAAAGAGACAGTAATGAAATGGGCAGAAATCTAGGTTATCGAGGACATATGATTGTCCCCAGCACCACCAGAACTACTTTCTTTGGGGGATCATGGACTCCACCTGTAACCTATATTTGAAACACGTGAGGGACACAATCCAGACTTATGACTTCAGGTGTGTAAGATAGCAAAGCCTTCAAGGTTGGATTTCAGGTCTTTCTAGACGATCTAAAAAGACATCCCCACCTAAATTGACTCCTGGCTAAGGCCACCAACAAGCCAATTTATGTTCTTCAGGGACCCTGTTCTGTGCAAGGCATCCCCTCAGTCCCTGTGATAGGCTGAAAAATGACCCCCAAAAGACATCCATGTCCTAATCCCTGGAACCTGTGAGTGTTACCTTATGTGGCAAAAAATGGAATTTGTAGATGTGACTAATTCAGGATCTTGAGGGAAGATTATCCTGGATTATCAAGGTGGGTCCTAAATGCAATCACATGTCCTTATTAGAGGGAGACAGAGAGACATTCAACACAGAAGAGGAGAAGGCAGTATGACCACAGAGGCAAAGATTGGAGTGATATAGCCACAAGCCCAGGAGGGCCACCAGAAGCTAGGGGAGGCAAGAGAGGGGTTCTCCCCAGGAGCTTCTTGAGGGAGCATGGCCCTGCATACATGGTGATTTCAGTCTGGAGAAAGTGATTTTGGACTTAACCTCCAGAATTGTGTGAAAATAAATGTTTGTTAAGCCACCAAGTTTGTGGTAATTTGTTATAGCAGCCAAAGGAAACGAACACAGTCCCCAGCTCTGGAAGATGTCTTTCTATACCTGGGGATGAAATAGAAGGTAGATCATCCAAACAATTGGTCAGTCCCCTCTTCTGTGGCTGGTGGAGCCAATCATTTGGGAGAGGAAGAGGGGCATTTGACCCCCAGCATAAAATTATAGAAAAGCCTTCCATTTTAGACTTTGTCATTACACCCATACAATAAACACATATAATAACTGAGATACACTTACACAGTTTCAAGTAAACTTGAAATTTTAAATTTGTTTCCCACTATGCAGCCATACTGCTTAAAATGTGTGATGACTTAATTTTTAAATATACATTCTATACTTACCTAGTGAATAGCAAAATATATTTTCATTGAGCTAGAAGTGTTAATTTGTAAAATGAAAAAATATATATAACTCTCCATAAACTTTGTAACCTTTTTCTCACATTTTGCTATATTTGGGACCTCAGAACAAACAAAACATGTGGTCCAGACTCCCTTAAACTCTGAGAGGCTGAAATTAAAACCTAGATTTTTCTTTCTGTCTTCTTCTTCTTCTTTTTTTTTTTTTGACTAGGGCTACCAGATAAAATACAGGACAAGCAACTAAACTTGAATTTCAGATTAAAAAAATAATAATTTTTAGGTATGAGTCACTGTGCCATGCAATATTTGAGACAATAAATTGTCTCTATTTTGCAACCTGTTTTTAACTGTGAAATATTTGGGATTTGGGGACATACTTATTCTAAAAAGTTATTCATTGTTTATCTAAAATTCAAATTTAACTGGGTACCCTGTATTTTTATTTTCTCAATCTAACAAACCTGTTTTTGACTTTTCTGTTGCATGTGCATTTCCCCATTCTCCCTTTCCCTGACCTACCACCTCTCCCCCTCAGTTTTTATTGGCACTAACTAATTTGTGTTCACTTAAAGCACGGCTAAAATCAGATTTGATCCCTCACTGCTGGCCTAGGGCTGATGTGTTGCTCCACATAGAAGAAAAGAGAATGATGTGACTCTTCTAAGATTTGATCACAGAGCATAAATCCACTCCACCAGTGAGGGATTTCCTATTGTCACCCACAGTGTTTAGCATCCTACTATTTATCATACAAATAGTAGATTGGATTAAACTGAAGATTTGTTTCCTTTTGAACTAGTATTCCCCCATCATTCACAGTCCTTTGGCCAGCAGTGGGTGAATATTCTTTGCCCCTTTCATATCCTTTCCAGTTTCTGGCAGCTAGATATATGGGGGTGATACAAAAGGGCAGCGGTAGAAGGGATGATAATTTGTATGGCTTGTATTGGAAATGTGAGGGACAAATAAAGCAAGTCAGGTAAATCACTAAATTATCTGAGATTTAGTTTCTTCTTCTGTAGAAATAGAACATAAACCCTGATTCTACATACTTTATATCTCTAAGCTCTTACTTGTACCATTTGTTACATCTTTTTCAGACGTGTAACGTTTTCCAATTTGAATTACAATTATTCGGAGACTTGAGAGAGTCAGACACTTCTTGATTTGGATCTCAATGCCCCTGCTTATTAGTTGAGTAAACTTGGTAAGTTTTTAATTTCTCTAAACTAATTCACATCCCAAAACAGAGGTATAACAATAATCACCCCATAAAGTTGTTATGAAATTAGATAAGAAAATATCTGTAAAATGTTTCACATAGTGCCTCATAGAGAATAATCAATCAATAAGTGGTAACTATTTTTTTGCCTTACTTGATACAATGATTCCACGCAGTGCTTCATCCCCCACTCATGTCTACTACAATGATTTGCACATATTAAGAGCTCAAAAATGATAAATGGAGGAAAGGATATAAGGTAATTTAGCTGGAAGGGCTGTGAAATTGACAAGGTATTGTACAGTTTTAGGAGGTTAGTATTAATAGTAATAATTAATAAGTAATAATAGGTAACACCTTGAGTCTTTGATTCTGGCTCAGCTTTGGAGAACTGCTCTGCAAGAAATGTTTGACACGTAACCTTTTTCATCTAAAACTTCAGTTGGCAGAGACACTGTCTAAACAACAGCAACATCTACTGATCAATGGAAAATGGTTTATTCATTTTGCTTTGCTCAATAAGAATTCTCATTCTTCCTTCAAAGACTTTTACTATATTTCTTTCACTATACCTGTATAGTCTTGGCTAAATTGGACAGAGACCACGCTTCCCCCTCAAAAATGGTATTCATTTGTCTCTCCTGTATCAGAATGCAGAATTCAGCAGGCCACAGCCAATGTGTTGTCCTCACAGTCAATGAGGGATGCAAGTTCCAACATCCCTGCACTGCCTCTTAGTTGATGATGTCTGTTAGGACTCCAGTAATCCCTTCTTTATGTACTGGAGGTAGAGGGAAAATAATAAAGGGCAAAAAGGTAAAAAGTGAGCCCCTCCAGGTGAATCAGTCTTCTTTAAAGAACCTTTCCAAAGTTCTACCAGATGCATTTCACCTACTCTGTGTGACAGGAGTAGCTGGGAAACGCCACTTCTAGCAGGACACATTGCTGCCTGAATACGATTAAGTTCTGTTACTCAAGAGAAAGATGGATATTAGGCAAATAACAAGCAGTGTTTGCCATTGACTTCTTCACTTTTCCCTTTCATCTTCATCTTCTAAGCCTTGATTTGCTATCAGATTGGCACATTGAAAATTCTGTAACCTGAATAATTTTCTCCTCTCATTCTGTATGTCTTTTTCATTGACTCACATATCTACTGCCTTCTTTTTTATCCATGCAGTTACTTAATCATCCCAAGGTTCTTCATATATTTCATTTTTATTCAATTCTAAACTACTCATGCTATCCCCTGTTCTCTCTCAATGCTGCTCAACTCTGCTCTTTGACTCTACAATCATTGACTTTTACGGTTTTCCACCTTTAATCCAGATGCTTTCAGGGTCTTTGGTCCTTTGTGATCTAGAAAACATTAGCCTCTGATATGATATTGGTATTTGGTTCAAAATAATCCAGTGTTGGGAGGGAGGAAAAGTCAGTGGTGTACCAATGAAACAAGATTAGCCATGTGTTGAAATTATTGAAATCCAGTGATGGGTTTGTAGGGGGTTCATTATATCATTACTTCTAATCTTGTGAATGTTTTAAAAATTATGTAATAAAAAGGAAAGAAATAAATGATTGTTTGAATCTCTATTTGCAGACTATTGAGGTATGATGTCCTCCCCAAAATTTATTCAGAAAACTCTGGGGGGCTTATATTGTGTTGGTCATCTACACTTCTGGGATCTTCTCTTATATTTGTGTCACTCTGCCATCCACATCTTCCCATGTATGGCTGTCAGTCTTTTCACCAAATACACACACATACACATACATACAAAGTAATCTGAATAAGGTAGTCTTTAAGAAGAGCTATTGGCAGGTATGCGGTCTTCACATAACATATTGCATAGCAATATAAAACACTACATTTCTCTTCATTCCTTGGGGCTATGTGTGGCCTTTGTCTTTTTCTTCCTCTGTCCCCGCCCCCCGCCCCCAAACTGAAATACAGACCTGAATTTTGGGGGCTGACCAGCCATCATGGACCATGAGTCAATGCCTTTAGATGGCAGAGCATAAGAATACAGGAGTCTGAGTCCCAGAAAACCAGAGGCTACCATATCGGCTCTGTACTGTCTTCCTTTGGCTTTGTTTATGAACGCAAGAGAAATAAACATCTATCTTATTTAAGCCACCGTTATTACGTTGTATGTGTTTTTCTATTACATGCTGCCAAACCTAATCCTACCTGATATACTTACCTAAGGATTTTCTTTTTTCTAAACAAGTGCAATTCTGAGGCTAAGAGAAATTCTATTGCCAGAAATCAATAACTTAATGTTTTCTCTACCTCATTACACCGAATTCCTGTATCCATTCCCAGGTCCAGTTATACACCCTCTCTTGTGTCCTTGACTTGCTATTGTCTGAAACAGTATAATAAATCTATTGCAAAGATCAAATCTAAACAACTTAAATATCACATTAAAAGAATAAATGAATTATTTCAATTATCTATTGTTGCTAACAAATCACTCCAAAATTTAGTAGCTGAAAATAGCAGTGTTTTATTATTTCTCACAGTTCTGTGGATTTACTGGGATCAGTTGGATGGTTCTTCTGTTCCACATGGTATGGCTGAGGTTGTTCAAATGGGTATACTCAGCTGGAAGATATGCTGTGGCTGGAACATCTACCGTGGCCTCTCACCCTCTAGGGCCTCCCTTCTTCTGGCCTTTTATTATTTTGTTGTCTAGCCTGGGCGTCTTTGCAGCAAGATGGCTGGCTCCTAAGAAAGGCTGTTCCAAGAGGACAAGCCCTAATATGCAAAAACTTATTAAGCCTCTCCTTGCATTAGGCTTGCTAGTTTCCAGTTAGTCCAAACCTACAGATGAGGAGACTGTCCACAAGGAGTTTTAGTAAATTATCCAGAGTCATAGATTTAGAAAGTAGTAGAACCAAGATTTAAAACTACTTAGGCCGACTCCACATCATAAGAATGTGATTATAGCTGGACCTACAGAGTTTGGAACTTGATTATTATCTATTTAACATATGTAAGCTTTGGCTTTCCAATTATTTCCAATTAAAAAAACAAAAGGCAGCATATCGTATAGCTTTTCTGGGTAAAACGATGAGTATGCTGTGCAATTTATAAGACATAATACAAATGCTAAAAATGTGAAAGCTGCCTTATTTTAGTGTATCCTCCACAGTGCTGGGCAGAAACGCACTGTGCCACACAATAGCTGCACACGCTATGACTGGATGCTGTGTGCCCTGGAGCTAGGCTGAAGCATGGCTGTTACTGGAAGGATGGGGGATTGGGAGGAAGTCCGTGTCCTCATGTTGAATTTCCAGGCATAACTGCCTCCCTGAGAGTTGAAACTCACTCTTCTTGCAACGAATGCAGGAGATGGATAGAGACATTCAGGTTGCTGGTTGAGTTTGCATGAAATCATTACCTCATTTCAGCACCACCAGAGAAGCCTGAAGGGTGTGCGTGAGGCACTTTAGCATTTTTAATCCATTTCAGTTCACATCATTATGCCAAGGACACAGTGGACTCAAATCAATTGTTTTAGGTAGTAAATGGAGCCCAGAATGCACTGTAATATAATTTATTTTGCAGAAATATCAAAAAATACTGCACAAGTAATTATGTTTGATGTCAAAAAACACAAACCCTGAATGTGAAAATTTGTTACGTAGGTTGCATTTAGAAAAGTGTTGCATAGGGTTAAGGCAGTTTGCAAAGACTAGGGAAATAAAAATTTCACAAATAGGACTCTTGTTTAATTAAAAGAGTGATGAGGAAAAAATTTTAAGGGCTTAAGAGTGAGAGAGGATTCCTGTAGGAAATTGGTTCCTATTGTCCTTTGGTCTAAAACCTACTAAATACACTTAATTAAATTACATATACTAACTACACTAACATTTAATATCTATCTTTTTTGTGTGTATACCATTTTGGTTGTCTGTACAAAATGACACGCCCTAAATTATCTGCCCCTACCCTCCTCTGCTGTCTCCTCCGTCTCCTACTATTGCTCTCTTTCTTGTTCCCTCTGCTCAGCCACACTGGCATCCTTGCTATTGCTCAAACACAACTATTCCTTATGCCTGGAAAATCTTTCTCTCAGCTGTATGTATGGCTACCTCTCTTACCTCTTTCAAATATTTGATTACATTTCACCTTTTCCATAAGGCCCTATCTAAAATTGTAGCCCACCACCATCCTCAGCATTCCCAATCTCCTTCCTCTGCTATTTTTAGAGCAAAACCCACTTTATAATATACAACATAACTTACTGTCCTCTTTATTATTTGTCTCTGCCTCAGCTTCGTCCAACTGGAAAGCTCAACAGCGGCCTGAATCCTTTTCACTTTTTGTTTAATGACGTATCTCAAGAGCCTAGCATATTGCCTAGCACATGGAAGATAATTAATATTTGCTGAATAAATAATAAAGCTCTCAATTGTGCAATGTCTATTCTTAAAGAAGCCTTCCATGGCTACACTGATGTTTAGCTTTTGCATTGCCATGTGGGTATAATAGAGCATAATACTTGGTAGTATGAGAAGTGAAGGCTGAACTGTATGGAAAAAAAAATGCAGAAAGGATGTGCACTCCCCCAAAAAAGGAATGTGTTGTTCTGAGATAATGTAGGTAGAGTAAAATGGTCTTATGCCACAGTTCTAGTTCAAGATCTCCAAATAACGGTTGTAAAAATTGTCTGAGCTGGAAGAGGCATAGGGCTAAGAACGAGCATCATGACAATACATTTTAACTTGCCTCACTTTCATATTAATCCCTATTTAAAAATTCCAGCATACAAAATTGTTATTCAAGGGGATTCTTACAAATATGGATCTACTAAGTTTTAAATTTTAGTTGGCAATAAGTTTACTCACTTTGAAACAAGAATTTTTCAAGTAGGTCTCATATTAAAAAGCTTCAGGTGGCTAGTACAAACTAGAATGCTATAATGAAAGTGACTCCTGGCCTATATCCAGTATTAAAATAAGTGGGCGTTAAGATTGATTACCAGTGTCTGCCATGGGCGTGGGAAGTATGAGTGTGACACTGGTACCTGTATTTACCATCCTGGGCCTAAAAGATCTCTAAGGTCCCTGTCAGTGTTATCATTCTCTGTGAAAGACAGAGTATTAAGTGTCAGCAGAAATTATGAGAGGGGAAATATCGAGTGAATATAAAGGATCATAACTGGTTGAAAGGCAAGCAATGGGAAAAAAGCATCACTGAAGATAAAATTTAAGTTAGAACTTCCATGGTAACATATGGGCTTACTCATATATATTACTTAATACAATATGTGAGGTCTCTTCCCACCTCATTAAAATACACCTGAAAAACAACCAAAAGACAGGAGGGGTGTTTGTGTTTGTGTGTGTGTTCCTTTTTCACTTGCTTATTATTTGTTTCCCTAACTAGGCTGTATGTTTCATAATGGCAGGACCCATATCTGATTTGTTCATGAGTCCCTACACATAATAGGAAATCATTAAATATATTTTAAATGTGTGAGTTGAAAGAAGACTGGTGCTTTTGCAACATGTTCTAAAGGAGGATGTCATAACATTTTGTTGAGAAAATAGCAAGAAAATCATCACTTTGCTTCAATTTTTTTTCCTAAGAATTCTATCATAGTTGCAATTATAATAAATATTTCTATTAATACGGCATAGACCTATTTTCATAGTAAATAGTTACGTTTTTCAATTTTTTACTAGTACATACTAGCCATTCATTATGCTGTGCCCTACTGCAATTGTGTACAGCATCACTTGGGTCTCAGTTTAAATACATTTATTTTAAATGCATATTTCTAAGCAATTAGCTTCAAAAAATAAAAAAGTCATTAAAACATCTGAAAAACTTAAGGACAACTTCCAGGAAACTAAAAATAAGAATTCTACTTAGCCAAAAAAAAAAAAAAAAAGCAAATTAAATGAAGTCTACAAAATGAAATGCAGAAATAAAAGGTAGCTAGTAAGCAAAAAAATAGAGAAGGTATAAAATTAGAAAATAAAACGATTAAATATATTGATTATGACTTCTATATGTGAGTTAAATTCCTCTATTAGCAGCAGATGCAAAAAAGAAAGAGATGGAAGTAGAAGTCACAATAATAATATCAAACTGGAACTCAAGGGGAAAAATATATTGAAGAGAACAGTGGGAAATTCTATTGATAAAATCTCTTATGAAAGGATAAAACAGTAATAAATCTCCATGAACAAAAAATATAGCAAAAAATATTAGGAATAATTTGACATAAAAAACAATTATAGTGAAATGCCTTAACTTAGTACTATCACACTGTGACTAATCAAGACACAAAGTGATTAAGCACAGATATTTATGAACAATATAAATATATACTCACAAATAGAAAAAATATATTTTGTCAAATGCCTGAGGAATGGTTATAAAATTTAATCAGATCTAAAGCCATGCAAAAAAACTTCTGCTTTTTAAAAAATGGAAACTGGATGGGCAAGATTACATCTTTTGTCCAAGGATAAACAAAGCTAAAAATTAATTAAGATTCAATTAAATATCAATTTAGTTAAAGAGGGAATAAAAATGCCATTAAAAAGTGTTTAGAACATAATTGAACTGAGAATAGTATGTATGAAAATTTCTGGGATAGTTTAAAATACATACTCAAAGGTAAACATATATCCTTACAGGCTGTCATTTAAGAAAGACAAAATAAATGACATAAGCATTTTATTTAAGAGGTTAGAAAGTTTTAAAGAAAGCAGCCCCAAGGAAAGCAGGAAAAAGGAAAATTATGAATTAGTAAATAGAAAAAGATGTGGATAGAAATATGCAGAGATTTTTCTTAAATGGAAATCTCTGGGAAATATAGTTATTAAAAAGAAAATTATTTAAAAAATAAAGTAAGTATAAAAACACATAAGGGAGAGATTTTAACTTTACACAACAATTCAATGCATAGTTGCATACATATATACTGGGAAGTCCTAATTTTGTGTAAAAAAAAATTAATCAGAGTAGAAAAAATTGAAATGCTTATTATATATAGCTATAAAGAGTCCTTGGTTAAGAAAGTTTTACAAGCACGTTCTTTTGAGTTTGCAAAGAACAGGTAACTAAGGTGTTAACGTGAAAAGTTCCAGAGCCTTAAAAGTACATAGAAAACAAATCAAATAATTTTAGTTATCTTCAGATTGAAAGAAAAGGAAAGTATGCCCTTTTGTATACCCCGTTTTTCTTATGAGTATATATTACTTTTATAATCAGTAAAAAATAAGGCCAAATTTAAAACATCAATGGGCATAAAGTTGATTCAATTATAATAATTTGGTTTATAAATTTGAGGGTGGTATTTTGCATAATATAAGATGTGCTTATTTATAGCTTTTTTTTTCTGTTAAGAAAACTAACAAGCACTTACTTCTTAGGATTGAGTAATCATGAATGGCCCTTGAAGCTTGATTTAATAGACATCACTCACTTGTATAACAAAACATTAATTAAATAATTATATTCTGATTAGATTTACTGTGTATGCTAATACACTAATACAATAACATTCCTATGTGCGTCTTTATTTCTTTATCAAATAAAGAGATTATATTTTTGTCAATCTATTCAGTTAAGTCAGCATAAAATTCCCATCACAGTTCTGTTGGGTTTGATATGCAATCAGACTGCTTTTTAGTGGATAGCCCTAGGAAAATTCCAGGATACATGAAAGGGTATGAAGCCTGCAGTTAGCATTTATATGATTGTGATGACATAAAGCTAAATGATAAATCTATAATGGGTTGGGTGTGTGCAAGAGTAGTAAAGCCTATTAAAACCTTATTACCTTTATTCATGGGGCTTCTCTGCCTCCACTCCAGTGGATTCTGCTTGGGTATTATCACTGGGTTGTTATCACCAAAAATAATTATTATAAAAAACCTAGGGCTCAGATTTTGATGAAAATAGTTAAAAGAAATGAAGTTTTTTGTTGGGAATATTTTCTTATGTAGGTATCCAAGTGAGTACCCATTTTTTATTGGGTTGGTTGACTTTTTATTAGTGCATTATAGTGATTCTTTATATGATTTGGATATAAGTCTTTTGTCAGATAAATGCATCACAAATATTTTTTCTCAATGGATTGCCTTTTCATTTTCTTGATAATGTCATTTGAAGATAAGAAGATATTAATGTTGGTAAAGGCTGTTATCTGTCTTTTTTATTTTATGGTCAATGCTTTTTATGTCTTATCTCATGAATCTTTGCTTACGCCAGGGATATGAAGTTTTACTTTGTGTTCTCTTTTGGAAAGTTTAGAGTTTTAGCGTTTATATCTAGGCCTATTGTTCATTTCAAATTAAATTTTGTATGTATTGTGATATTGGGTTGAAGTTCATTAATTTCCATAGGATATCCAGTTGTTTTAGCACATATGTTGGAAAGACTTTTTCCTTCATGTAATTGAATTGAAGTCTCTGTCAAAAATTATTTGACCATGTATGTATGGTCTATTTATGGAATCTCTATTCTGTTTCCATTGGTATGTAGGCTTACCTTTATATCAGTACAATGCTATCATGATTACTGTGGCTATATTCTAAGTCTTGAAATCAGGTAGTGTACATCCTCCAACTTTGTTCTTTTTCAAGATTGTTTTGACTATTCTAAATCCTTTGCTTCTCCATATGAAATTTAGAATCAACTCATCAACAACAACAAAAAAAATATGCTGTAAATTTAATTGAGATTTCATTGAATACATTTATCAATTTGTGTAAAATTAATATTTTAACAGTTTTGAGTCTTCCAGTTCTGGAAAATGGTTTATTTCTGTTTATTTAAATAGTCTGTCAATGTCTCTCAATCTCTTCAGTTTTAAATATAGAGTTCTTACACCTTTTTTGTTAATTTTCTTCCTCATTTATATTTTTGATTCTGTTATAAATAACCTTTGTTTTAATTTAATTTCCAATTTGTTGTTAACATATAGAAATACAAAAATACAATTAATTTTACCATATTGATCTTGTATCCTGCAACTTTGCTAAATTCACTTATTTCTCTAGCAGAGTTCTTTTTAATACTCTAGTATTTTCATCGTAGATAATAATGGGGATCAGAATTTGCCTCCCCAAAATATGCATTTTAGGCATAAAAATTATTTTAGCCTGATTATTTTTAAAAAGCTGCAGACATAGGAGAATCTCTGAAAATAGAGTAGAAGTTGCCCTTTTTTTAAGAGATGTTTACATTTATAAGGGAAATCTCCACTTACAAGGGTACCCCCCTTTCTCCACCAGGAAGAGATGGATGACTAAATCTATAGGAACTCAAATCAGTGGAGAAGGCAACAACTTAGATCTGAATAACAGCCGTACCATTGTTACTTGTTCCAGTGTTTTTCCTTGTAACCTCCCACAAACATGCCTTCCCCCACCCCCTCAACATCTTTATTTTGTGGTTGACTGAAGATGGTATTTAAGGTTATGGCTTGGACCATTTTGGGAAGTTACTCAGTTTTCCTGGGTATCTCCCATGTATACAGAAGATATACATGTTATTAAACTTCTATTTGTCTTTCTGATGTTAATCTGTATTTTATTATAGGGGGTCTTAGCTAAGAACCTAGAAAGATAAAGGGGAAATTATTTTTCCTCTCCCACAACAATCATATAATTTATGGATAAGGAAAATTCTACCTTTTGTCTTTTAAAAAAATCATTTGCAGGACTTCCCTGGTGGCTCAGTGGTTGCGAGTCCACCTGCCGATGCAGGGGACACGGGTTCGTGCCCCAGTCCGGGAGGATCCCACATGCCGCGGAGCGGCTGGGCCCGTGAGCCATGGCCGCTGAGCCTGCGTGTCCGGAGCCTGTGCTCTGCAATGGGAGACGCCACAGCAGTGAGAGGCCCGCCTACCACAAAAAAAAAAAAAAAAAATCATTTGCATTTTTTCTTGCCTCATTGTACTGGCTAAGAGCTGTGGTACAGTGTTGATTAGGAGTTTTGAGAAAGACATCTTTGCCTATTTTCCTGTTCTTAAGGGAAAAAAACTTCATGTTTTACCGTTAAGTATGTTAGCTCTAGATTTTGAAGATACACACACATACATGCACACATGCACACACGTATTTTAACATGAAAAAACATAATTTGGTCAGTGAGATAAATGGGTTACATATTTGAACCCTTATTAATATGTTTTTTTTGTTGTTTTTTTTTTTTTTTTTTTTTTTTTTTGCGGTACGCGGGCCTCTCACTGTTGTGGCCTCTCCCGTTGCGGAGCACAGGCTCCGGACGCGCAGGCTCAGCGGCCATGGCTCACGGGCCCAGCCGCTCCGCGGCATGTGGGATGCTCCCGGACCGGGGCACGAACCCGTGTCCCCTGCATCGGCAGGCGGACTCTCAACCACTGCGCCAGCAGGGAAGCCCAATATGTTTAAATATTACTTTTAAAGTATTAGTATCTATCAACTCAAACATTAAATTTTGAGCCTTTAACAAATTAAGACATTTAATACTAGTATTTTGAAGAGGTGTGGCAGTATGGGTACCTGGAGGAGGTCATTCCCAAAATGTTTGTGTTATTTTTACATTAAAAAAAAAAAACTACTATAGTTCTCTAAAAGTTCAAACCGGAAAGAATAACAATTGAAAAAGACACTGACTAACAAGACTATGTTTCCATGAAACATTACTATATTAAGGAACTTGGTAAGCTTATCTTCTAGATACACATGCCCATTATGAGATTTTGACTATCTCATTTGTTCCAACCAGGAAAATCAAGACAATCATTATTATCCTCATGCTTCCTGTACCCCAGATCCCCATCATTACCAGTAGCCAGTGGCCCCATTAGTGTCCCCTATAAACTTGTGGGCCCTCATCTCTACTATGAGCTTTGTTTCGCAGGTCTCCAACCCCATCTCTTGGATGCTCTGATCTGATCTCATGAGGGCTACTTGAGTGAATCCTTTCCCTTTTTGCCCTTCAGTTTGTTTATGGATAAGGGAGGGGAAAATTAGAAGCTAAACTCACACTGTTTACTAAAATTATATTGGAAATACAAATTTGTCTTATATAGAATTGGTCTTAAGTTCTATAGATGCAGAACTTTAGAAACAAAGCAGGAAAAAATTAGTACTGAAGAGTCAGAAGCATGTAAGGAATAACTCCATTATGGGGGACTCCTGACATCAAGGGAGTTGACAAGCTCAGGCACTGCTTTTGTATTTGAGAACAAAGAACGTAAATCCTTTTATAAAGTTAGCAATTCCTTTATTCGCAAAATAATCACATCCTATTTTATCTGTTTGTAGGTTTGGATTTTTGTATTCTGAGTCTAGTTAAAGCCAAGCACACCCATGGTAAAAACAAAACTATACTGCTTTGTTCCAAAGTACTTTTAAGCCTGCTGTTTCCTATGATCAAACTACAGGGCGGCATACAAATGCATTCAGTGTATGTAGAAACTCTTAACGTGTGTTGGGAAGATAGATTCCTTTCCAGGCTCATCTCCTGCAAAGCCACTCCCTCGCCCCAACCAGACCCCACCACACACCCCCTAGTTTTCTTTCTGTTGTAATTATAAACAACAAATATTTTACCTCTCTGAATTGCTGTCCTCTTTCATACCTCCATGCTGTTGCATTAGCTATTTCTGCCATTTGGATTGTCCTTTCTCTCCTCTCCACTGTTTAAATCTCACCCACTTCTTAAGATCTCATGTCTGAAGTCTTCCTTGACTTCAGGGAAGTCTTCCCTGAATTGCTAGTCATTATTGGAATCCCCGTAGCAGTCTGTACCCATTTATATTAGGGCATTTACAAGACAAGAGCTTGGCTCTTCCTGTTGTTCATGTATGTTAACTAGACTAAGCAGGGCCATGTCTAATTAGATTTTATATTCCGAATGCTAAGGACAAAACTGATGCTTGGGAACTGCTGGCTAAGTGACTGAGTGAATGAATGAATAAATGAATGACTGAATCAGTTTTTAACTTTCCTTTGTTCTGCTTTCTTGAACTCTCTTTTTTTTGCTCTAAATATCTTTCCATGGCACTTAACACATTCTAAAAATATTACGTACTTTTCTTATTTATTATATTTGTTGTCAGTGTCCTCCCATTAAGGAAGAGTATCTCTCTTTAGTATGTGTTAAAATTTATTTAAGGAATGGATAAAATAAATTCTACCGTATGTTTTCCCTTCTAATTTCATGGCCTTGATTTTTGTGATATAAGAAGTAGGCTGAATTTAAGTGTTATCCTTATTCCTAGTTGCCCTTTAGGCCTGGTACCTTTGTCTAAATGTCCTCATAATATGAAAAGGGTACTTTGTAAAAAGGCTTTGAGTCTCTGTTAAATATTTAACTATTAGCTAAACATTATCACCTTTTATCAGCCTAAACAAGTTAACCCAAATAAGTTTATCAGACTGGCCCTAGTAGAAAACAAAGCAAGGGAAAGCATTCATTCATTTACCTGATATTTCTCTGGCACTGTTTACGTGCTTTTGTTCAGTAAGTTGGGCATGGTATACTCTAATAGGGCTTACATCTGCTGAGATCCTCAAATATATGGTGTTTGCAACATAATTCCAAAATGCTAGAATTTTTTGTAGATTAAAAAACTTTAAAATGTTCATAATACAATCACTACCATAGTGCAAGACTGCATCTTTATAGAAGTGTCCATAATTATCACAAACTTCATTTGTCACCCCTTTAGCACCATGCCTCTGTTTTCTGAAATGTTTACTATCTAGACTAAGCTTTATTCTATTCTTTTTTTTTTAATTTATTTTTTTATTTTTGGCAGTTTGGGGTCTTCGTTGCTGTGCGTGGGCTTTCTCTAGTTGCGGTAAGCGGGGGCTACTCTTCGTTGCGGTGCACGGGCTTCTCATTGTCGTGGCTTCTCTTGTTGCAGAGCATTGGCTCTAGGCACACGGGCTTCAGTAGTTGTGGCACGCAGGCTCAGTAGTTGTGGCTTGTGGGCTCTAGAGCTCAGGCTCAGTAGCTGTGGCGCACGGGCTTAGTTGTCCGCGGCATGTGGGATCTTCCCGGGTTAGGGTTCGAACCCATGTCCCTTGCATTGGCAGGCAGATTCTTAACCACTGTGCCACCAGGGAAGCCCAGCTTTATTCTGTTCTAAGGAGACAAAGTTCTCACATGACACATTAAACATTCTGCCTTTTTGTGATGTCAGCTTGGCTTCATAGTGCAGTGCGTATCTCTTGCTCCCTTGCTTGCTACACCTTTCACAAACCATTCAACAAATTCTTCTATCTTTCATAAGTCAATGTGAGAGAACTTTAGCTATAACGATACATTTTATACTTTGATCAAAATTTGGGGATACACTGACTGAGAATTTCTGGTTTTGGGCAATGTGCAAGTTGGCCATGGGAATGAGAAAATGAAAATGTCTGCTTGGTGGAAGGACGTGCAGCTGATGGCAGGGATGTAAGGGTTCTGTGAATTAGGTGGGCAGCATGAAGGCCCTAAGAATGGGTACCCACCAAAGGAAGAAGAATGGTGGTGTAGGGGAACAAAATTTGTCTCCCCAAAATGTGTGTCTTTGGCTTAAGGATTATTGGGGGCCAATTTTTTTTTTTTTAAGAAACAAAAGGCTCAGAAAGAGCTTTTACCTTAACTGCCTAAAAGAATTTAGGTAAAGGGCCTGCTCTAGGAAGAAGAACTATCATAATAGATAACTAAAGTATAATATGAACTAGGTGTGGTAGGGTTAGGGAAACTTTGCAAGGCCTACTTGATCAAAATCCTCTCTGTGTCCCATTGTCTCTGCATAGCCCAGCAAACATTTGTTTACCAAACATATGTTCTTTTTCATCTTCCTGTAAATTGCTTTTCTTCTCTTTGAAGTCCCAAAACCCTACCCCCTTTTCCTTCTCTTAGATGGTATATAAGCTTCAGTTGCCTAACTTGTCCTTGGACCCCATGTTCTTAAATTTGATTTTTTCCTTTTAATTTGTCTCACATCAATTTAATTCTTAGACCAACCAGAAGAATCTAGAAGGGAGGAAAGTTCCCCCCTACCCCCAACAGTGGTGTTGTCAGAGAAAGACACTTATATTTTACAAATGAGTCCAGGCTAGTCCAAGTTCAGGACCTTCTGGAATCTTCGCAGGTACTGTTGACTCACGGATATGGTAATTTTCACTCAACCGTAGGATCTAATACATTGTTATTCTGGTGTCCAACTATATGTCCATTGTTTCATTCTGTTCCCCTGTATATGTCCGTTTTCCAGAACTAGAATATTCTTCACTATCAAGCCTTCAAGACCATTTTATGTCACCTCTTTTTCTTCTTCCTCTAGATTAGACTCTAATTCCTCCCAGTAACCATTGCTTTTTAAGTCACGTGCTATAATTTTCTTATGAACTACCTCTGTCCTTCCTTGTGGCCCTTATATAGAGAATAAATATCATTTTAATCAAGTTCTGTTTTCTCCTCCTAAATGTAGCATCATTTTATTCCTTCTGATAAGACTAGCTTTCCAATTCTAGCTGAAAGCAGTTTTTATCTTTATCTTTCTACAAGTTAACTAAACTTGTCAGTTAATGTACTATATATATGTGTGTATACATATATATATATATATATACACACACACACACAAATATATTTATATATATATATATTTGGGGATATATAGACTGAGAATCATTATATATGTATAATTAACAAGAGGCCTGTAAAATATAAGGAATCACAAATATTTGAAAGTAAAAGGATAGAACAAGATATAAAAGGGATTTCTAAGCAAAAGACAGCTGATTAACTATTTTCATGTACCATAGGCAAAAGAAGACATGCTCAAGAATGTTCAAAGCAGGAATGTTCATAATAAACTGGTCTGCAGGTGAATGGATAAACAAATTAGTTTATGTTCATAATGAATACCCTACAGCAGAGTCAAAGAATGAGCACAGCTATATACATCAACATGGATGAATCTTAGGAATATGTTTTTTGGCAAAAGATAAAAACCACTAAGAATAAATAAGTAGCATTTAATTTATATGTAAAATGAACACTAGTGAGTAAGAATAAGAGAATATTGATTATACTGGGAAAAAAGTTGAGATAATTAACTCCAAATAATCAAATTTGTAGTTACTTATGAGTTGGGTGTGTGGAGGAAAGTTTGTGCAATAAGTGAGGGGGACACAGGGTCTTCAAAGTTTTGGCCATATTCTATTTCTAGGCCTGGGTAGGGGAATATATGGATCTTCACTTGTTATTACTCTTTATACTTCAATATATTATAAATATAATGTCATATATATTTAATAATTAATAAAACCTTTAAAAATAAAAACAGAATAACACCACAATGAAAAGAATTGGGAAAATATTAAGTTGCACTCCTACTTACCATAATGGGTAGACTAAATTTCATATATAAACAGGCTCTTCTCAAGAAATTAATAGACCTTGGCAATTTTCTTGGAGGGTATAAAATCTGTAACTAATCACAGATTTTCTGAAAATTGCCATACGGCTTTCTTGCCTCATATTCTCTTAATAATATATTAATTAAATATTAATAACAGATTCAAAAGTGGTTAAACACAGTTAATGGTGAAATTTGCTTAGGAACTTTTACTACAATGTATACTCACAACATTTTAAGAGGCATATTATCTTTGGTGTGTTGTGTATGTATTTGCATGTGTATGTGTGTCCAGTTTCTCTATAAGACTCAAAAAGAGATGTAGAAATTCAGGAATCAACCATGACTTCCCTGTCTCCAAATTATTTTCACTCTGCTTCCCAGATAACATTTAAATTTATCCTCTCCTCTGCATTCTCACTGTCCTTACCTTGGCTCACTAGTCATCTCTTGTTTTCACTATTTTCATTACCTTATAACTGTTTTCCCTGCCCTATCTCTTTCTCTGTCAATTCAGCTTTCACAGAACTTGTAGCCAGACTGATCTTTCTAAAACATAAATCCTGCCTTAAATTCCTAATTTCCTACAGAATAAAACCTAAACTCCTCAGAATGACATAGTCTTTTAAAAATCCAAGTACAGCCTCTTTTTCTAGTCCTAGAAAAGGTACAGCATACCTTATGCGTCAGCTTTACTAAACTATTTCTGCTTTGCCTGATGTGCCCTGAAGTTTCATGCAAGATCTTCCTTCTTGGCAGTTAATTGTCATTTGTGCACTCTTAATGAAAACATATCTAACTTTCTAAAACTTGGCTGCATTATTACCGCCTCTTCTGACCTTATCCCATTTCCCTGGCACATTTAAGCATTTTCTTCTCTACGTCCTTAATACATAGGACGTATTTCTGTGATAGAGTTTTTAATAAACTAGTGGAATCATTACTCCTTTGTTTGTCTAGGTTTTGTGCACCTTGAGAGAAGAGACTGGAGCTTATTTTTACTTGTATTTCTGGGTCTAAAACATTATCTGGAAAATAGTTTTGCTAAATAAATAAGTGAATCAAGATGATGAAACCAATGAAGAGGGCAAATATGGATGCAGGATTTGGGCTGAACATGGGAAGAAAGAGACAGATCATGAATTTCAAGCTAGGAAGTAAGGAAATTAAACAGAGAACATAGTAAAAGGTTTTGTTCCCTCAGGGTGAAGTATTCCTCATCGCGTACTATCAGCTTTAATTGAATAAAACACTAAGAAAAAATAATTAAACAATGACAGTGAGTCTGGACAATTGATGGTTAAAAAAAGGAAACAGAAAAGAAAGAAGAAGATTTTATTTTTGGTGCTCTCAACCTGTGTCTAGAAAATGCCAAGCAAATATTTTGGGAAGGAGAAAACCAGTGCACATAGGTGCAGAAGCTTCTTTTTGGGCAAACACAATCTATGTGATGAAATGTTTGATCAAAATGTTTACTTGAAATGGTGGTATTCTACTAGAGTGAGGAAAGGTTTCTGTCCCAAACATTTGCTTTTTGTATTGTAAACGAGAGTTCAGTGAATCCAATTAACCGAGCAGAAAAGACTACTTAAGACCAGATGCACTCCTTTATTCCTTCCCAGAGGGTTGCTATGTTGTTTAAGCTTATTTGGGTACTCCAGCATTTGTCTGGGCTTCTGGGAAGTCAGCTAGACTGTATGTACTTTTCTGGGAGGAAAAAAAATAAAGGGAGCAGCTATGGCCTGCTGTGGTCTGTGTAAACTATACAGAAGCCTAAGTCTGTGGCTGCTCTCTGACAGCATCAGTAGCTACCATTTAACTTGAGCCCACCCATGCCAGGCACTGCACAAAGCACGTTACATATATTTATGATCTCATTTAACTGTCACAACAGTACTGTAAGGAACAATGTTTACCCCCATTTTGCAGGAGAGAAAACAGAGTCTCAAGTTAAATTAGTTGCTTAAGGTCACATTACACGACCAGTTAAGCAGTTGAGGCAAGAATTGAGCGCAGGGCTTTCTGTGTTAGTTGCAAGGTTTAGCAAATAAAAATACAGGACACTCAAACATTTCATGGGGCATGCTTCACTACAAAATTTGTCATTTTTTACTTTAAATTCAAGTTCAATTGGGTGTCCTGTATTTTGCCTAGCAACTTTGTTTTGAGTGAGTCTTCAACACCTCCTTCACGTGGTCACTCTGCTGACTGCTTCAGCAGATGATTCCAGGAGTGGCTCTGGGTGAGCAACCTGACAAAAGCACAGGCAAAAAGCACATGGATCTAGAATTGACAAAAGAGTTGCATGTCTTCCATGTGCCAGATGCAGTCACACAGATCTCTACATGAGACAGCTCATTAATTATCATCATATGTATGCCTATATTGTTCATTGCAATCCTCTGTTTAAACTCAGGTCTCTAATGGTTTATCATCCAATGATACCTATCAATAAAAGAAAATATTCATACGTTTCACAAGTATGTCTGAATTCAGTGACTTTAATTTTATTAAATTAACCTAAATTCAAAGTATTTTTCCCTCGTAAAGTTGGGTTCAGAGAATGAGGCCTTACCCAATCTATAAAAAACTCGTTCACATTAGAGGTACAAACTAGAACCATAATAAATGTGATAATTGTTGTTACTTTTCAGTTAAGAATATTAGTACTCATTCAGAAATCTGTTAATACACTAAAAAATATATAACGAGTTACTCAATTTAAAATGACCCCAAAGCCTGTTAGTTAACACTTGTGTCTGGTGAATGAATTTTTAATCTGATATATCCAGCCACCTTTTTAAAATTTTTTCAATTGATCACAACCTAGATCCTGAAATTTGAGAATTCTTTGATTAGGTTCCCACAATGGGCTCAAGACTCTACCTTGGTCTTCTTAGTCTCCTAATTCACATAATTTTTTTTTTAACATCTTTATTGGGATATAATTGCTTTACAATGGTGTGTTAGTTTCTGCTTTGTAACAAAGTGAATCAGTTATACATATGCATATGTTCCCATATCTCTTCCCTCTTGCGTCTCCCTCCCTCCCATCCTCCCTATCCCACCCCTCCAGGCAGTCACAAAGCACCAAGCTGATATCCCTGTGCTGTGCGGCTGCTTCCCACTAGCTATCTACCTTACGTTTGGTAGTGTATATATGTCCATGCCTCTCCCTCGCTTTGTCACAGCTCACCCTTTCCCCTCCCCGTATCCTCAAGTCCGTTCTCCAGTAGGTCTGTGTCTTTATTCCTGTCTTACCCCTAGGTTCTTCATGACATTTTTTTTCTTAAATTCCATATATATGTGTTAGCATACGGTATTTGTCTTTGTCTTTCTGACTTACTTCACTCTGTATGACAGACTCTAGGTCTATCCACCTCATTACAAATAGCTCAATTTCATTTCTTTTTATGGCTGAGTAATATCCCATTGTTTAAAGCAATAAATTATGGAGGTAATGCCAAAAACTTTTTCTTCACATTTTGATACACATATAAATTAGGCAAAGTTTCCAGAATATTTTTCTTTCAAAATTGACGGAAAGTAGAAGCAAGGCAATGGGGTCTCTTTACCATTGCTGTTTCCAGCGATGGTTACTTTTGTTGTCATGAGTCCTGTCAGAAGTTCTGGTAGCTGCTCCAATCAGAGACCAATAGAAACCTATGCATGTTTGCTACCATGCATAGTATGCTATCAGGTTACAGAACAACATCAACTCTATAAATAATTATGTTATAGTAATCTCCTGCTTGTCTGAAAAGCACTTGAAAATATACAATATTTATACCAGTTTCCTAACAGATAGTAATTGTCATAAAAACAAATTTTAGCATCCCCAGCTACATAGCTAGATTGTGGATATTTTAATTATTTATATTTTAATTCCTCCATCCTCTTATACCTTAAATCTTCAAAAAAGAGACTTATGGCTTAAATAAGTGGCATATATATAATAAGATTATTAAAAACGATATAAATATAAAATCATAAGGAAAAGGAGGGAAGCATATTTTATAGTTAAGAAATGTCGACAGTGATTTAACTTTAAATTTGGGTCTAAGTATCCTAGCAGTCAAGACAAAAGTAGAAGCACAAAATGTTCTATAGTCTTTTTTCTATAATAGAATAAAATATATTAATTATTTGAGATTGACAAACATTTCCTAGTACAAATTAGTGGTAAGAATTTATTGCAAGAGACTTTAATGAAAGGAGTATAACTGAATTATTTTCAATAAGCATTTTGTAGGAAATGCCAAGTTTATCTCTAAATACTTTTATTTCCTCAATTGGCCCTCAGGTGCAGTCTTGAGTTAATCATATTCTGAGTAATGGCATATGATTTTTTCACTTTTTAGCCTTCAAAATCAGGAACATATTATATCTCAATGAGGATGGTTCTAGGGAAGCATGTAGCTTTCAGATTAATAGAGGTCAAATTAATAGAGGTCTAAAGAGCAACATAGAAAAAAATCTTTCACAGATAAAATTAGTTTTACATTTGTTACTCCAGTGGTCTTCATGCTGGAATATGCTTTCCCCTGGGCGTCCATTGAGGCTGTCCACCAGGCACTCAGGCAGGAATAGTTTTAAGGAAATCCATTTCCAAATATTCAACTGCCATATGTGTAGTTTCCTAGAATTGATGTGCCTGACAGTTTGCTGGTGGCCAGTGCATTGTGCTGGACATTTCCTGTCTATTATTCTTTTTGTTTCTTTTTTCTGTTTTTCTCCCACTTTACCACAGAAAGTCATAGATTTCACACAAAGGGAATCTTCATATGGTACCTTACCTCTGTGTGACGGCCCAATCAAAGGGATAATTTAAATAATACTAATGACTGGGAAATGATTTCTTTTGCCAGTCAGGTGGCTTCTAATTCTTTGCTTTCAATAAAATTGAATGAAGAATCTAATCTAGTAATTAGATCATTACATATATATTTTTAATGAGAGATCAATATGTGATTTTTGTCTTATAACTTGAAAGGAGTTCAATGAATTGAGTTTCATTGCCATAATGAAAGTCTTTGAATTCTCATCTCTTTAGAGAACAAGTTATCTCAATGAATATGTCTATTTAAAAAATAGAAACAATTGATCCTGAACCCCATTTCATTTTAAAAGAGGGTGTATAAACTAATTGAAACAAAGCAAGAGCATCCATCATGTATTTCATTAAGAAATGCATTCTAAATTACAGTTTACTTACTGTCCTTAATGATTATTTATTAAAATTGGTAGTAAATTTATCTTGCCTCCGTCAACATAGATGACTATAAAAATTATAAACAAATATATTTTTTGTATGTACTTGCTGCAATTAAGTATTATAAGATTTCTAGAAAAGATTTTCATACATTAAATTTATTTTATAAGGAATAGATTGTACGTGGAAGTGGATATAAGAACCAGATCCAAAAGGAATGATGGTAGATTTTTGAAGAATACCTTATTCATTTTTTTTTCTTTTATGGACGATGGTGGGCATCAAATCACAATGATAATTAGATTTCCTTGAAAACATTTGAAATAATGATGTAACATTTTTTTAAATGTTAATATTAAAAAAAAACACCAGCTCTTATACATTTTAAGTACTATTTAAAACTTAAAATGACAGAAAAATTTGGATGTCAACTTAAAATATACAATATGATTCATAGTTTTTCAAAATTATTTTAGGGGATATAAATAAAATGTTAGAAAGTCACTATTTTTATCTATGGTGTGTAGATATCATCTCTTTCACCCAGACTTCTGACGAAGGATAGAAGTGTAAGGCCCTTTTATCTCAAGAGAACCAGCAGTGTGGAATTCTGTGATCCTGACTGACCTAGTCTATAATGCTTAAAAAGCCCAATCAGGATACAAAGTCACCATACCTTGGTGTGAGATAAGCCAATGTTTCTCCCAACAAGGCAAAGAAGCATCAAATCCTCCTAAAAACAACAGAGTTTGATCAAAAACTCGTATGATTTTTGTTTTGTGTCTATGGCCTAGAGTCTTTCTTGTTTTCCAATACAGTGTTCTTTTTCTTTTGCACACCCACCTTATTCCCAAAAATCATAGTTTGTTTAATGTACAAATTATTTTCCTTTAAATACGTTGCCCTTGGCAAACACTATTGAAATTTCTGAACTTCAGCAATAAAGGAAGTTTTGCTGGTGCTTCCAGACTAAAACAGCAAGTAACCTCTCCAGTGTTTGCATTCCAAATGAGGGCAAATATCAGTTGTTCACTGGTTCTGTGTCCGTTGGTCCTGGTCCTGTGTGTTGCTGCATTTTTGTGGATAGCTTTGCAGGGTGCTGAGCCTTCCCTAGAACCTCGTGGTTCCCTGAAGCCGGTGTGGTAAAGCAGAAGGGAACAAAGTCCAGAGGAAAGGGATGTGAGATATTTAACAGATTTAACACTCCTGAGGTAAGTGAGCATGAATAATTTTCTGTACCACACAGAGCCTTGGTTTCCTCATCTATAACATAAATTGGACTAGATGCCATAAAATTTTCTTCAAGTCTTAAACGTTTGTGACTATGTGGGAACATTTTATGATGATGAAATATTCTACTTCATGATGATTGTCACGGTTACGCTTTTGTATACATTGTAAAAACTCACTGGTGAATTTTGTTGTAAAGCTGACAAAAATTTGTGACTTTCAGAGATAACAGTAATAGTAACACTTATTGTTTGTTGTGTGTCAGCTACTAATTTCTTTCCATATGTTGCTTCATCAACGTTAACATATGTACTCTAAGAATTTGGTACAATTTTTATCCCCATTCTAGTGAGGGATAACACTGAGATCTAAAGATGTTAGTGACTTTCCAAAGTCACACACTTAGTGAGTGGCAAAGCCAGAGCTCAAATATATTTCTGACAATTCCAAAGTCTGTGTTTAAATAATTTCTTTGCAATTAGATGAAAAGCTGGAGAATGAGGCATATTTACTGAGTTACTCTCTCCCAGATCTACACATCAGGAAAAAGGTTTTGTTTTGTTTTGCTTTGTTTTGTTTTGTTAATCCCTACCTAGGATTAGTGAGCATTTCTAGGATCATCCCAATTTTCACAACAGGCCAGGGGATTCCATATCTTTGTGTACTCAAAAGCACCACTACTTACATGGAAAATGCAGAAAAAGGGGCATGCAAACTGAAAAAACATCATGACAGGAATTTATGCTTTTGTTGTTGATGCATATACATGTTTTAATTTAAGACGCATTCAATTGATTGTAAATCATCATGTACACAGAGTCTTAAGGTAATGCTAAACTTTGCCATCTATCTATCCTGAATATTGTCATATTCCCCTATAAATCAACTCGGCAATGTGTGCTTTTGTCAGAATATGTGCTATATCAGGTGATTTTTAGAAGAAGAGAACTTCTATAGTCAGCAAGGTTATTTGTAACCTTATTTTACGTAGCAGCAAACAAACATGTCTAAAATATCTATAGATGAAGACTTGGTTAACAAAACGAAGTTTAAAATAAAAAAAGTGGCCATTGATTTTTTTTTTTTCACTAGAATTCCTTAAAGCAGGCCATATTGTTTTGGGTATAGTTAAATGCGTTTTTGAAGAAAGATGTAATTATAACATGTGTATTTTAATGATATATGGCATGAAGTAATGATTGAAATGCTCTCTTTACAAATCAACATGAAACCTGCCTACAATGGGAGAACTGATTGGTAGTATCCAGGGGGAACCGAAATGTGTCTACACATTAAAGATTGATACCGGGAGCCTTTAGTCTTTCCCAAAAGAACATTAACTGCATTTGAGGTCTACAAGTCATACCTTCAGTAATTTTTCCTGAGAAATTATCATTGGATTTCTTTGGGTCATTGATTTTTCTAATGTACAAGTAGTAGATGCTGCCTGCCTCAATCTTGGAGATCTAGTTATACTCATTCTTATGAATTAAAAGTAAGTATGAATTAAAAGTAAATATTATGTCCAGAAATTCCTTAAGTATGGTTTCATATTGGGGTTTTCTGGAAGATTCAAATTGTAACATTAAAATACATTTAGAATTATTACAGGTTATCTTTTCTTGGGGTGGGGGAGAGGAAGCTATCAAGATTAAATTAAGATTAATTTACAAAATGCGCTGTAAGGAAAAAAAAAAACTGCCTCTCATTAAATTTCTCAAAATTCGGTGTCATCCGTATTAAAACCACCCAGCAGGATTTGCAAAGCACATGTCCTACCCTAGGCTTGCTTTTCAATTGAGCCTTATTTTTGTGTGCAGAAGCAGAATGAATTATAAATGATTATAACATTTCAATTCTAGGTTTATTTTCAAGTATAGTTGATTTGACTTAAATGGGAATTCTGTAGCTATTTAGTAATTAGGAATGACAGTTCTCTGCAATTCATAATTGGACCCAAAACAGGTGTTTTCTTTCTTTTTTTAAAATTAGAAGTATTTTCAGCTTTGGCAGAATACATTTGCAAATGGCTATGAGGTAATGAAAATTTGACCGAATGTAAATGACAGGAAGTTTGTACTTTTGTTATATTTTTAGAAAGTATTTTTATAGACCAAATCAAAGGAATCTGCATTCCTAATTAATGCATGCATCATTTGAGGTTTTGATACCATTAATCAGTTAGAGGTGATGGTTTAAATGGGCATTAAAGAATACTGATAAGAGAATTAAAAGGAAATAAACTGATACAACTATGTATAACTTGTTATTCCAGAACATGCAAACACATACACTCATGAGGGCAAAATCGGACTATTCATGTTATGAACTAAACATTAATCTAGAAAAGTTACATCTTATTTTGCCATCAGAGTCAAAATAATGACGGATCATAATTTATTTGGGACCATTAATGACCAAATGAGTCTAACAATTATGTAATCCTAATAAGATAATAAGTTATTAATAAATGGCCCACAGCAATTTCCCAACGTAAATTGTCAATTTAAAAACAGTTTGGATGGAGTATTTCCAATTACATTCCCCAAGTAGGGTATACTTACATGGGTTACAGACCACAAAATAGAATTGAGAGGAAGGTTATCAAAAACTAGACCTATGAAGAGGATTCTGCATCTCATTAGGGTGCACTACCTTATAATATGAGGCTGCTCCCAAGAATGACCACAGAAGCAAAACAGATAGTCTGCAACAAACAATGTTACCAACTGAGATAAAGATTTCCTTCTTCTTTAAAAGGAATGTAAAGTAAAATGTTTCTGATTTACATGAAATAATGAATTAGTAATCAATGACCTAAACTGAAGACATTTACTGGAAGATTGCGGCAATTTGTCAGATGGTAGGCCATTTCTCTTCCTATTTTGCTTCGTTATGTATCCAAATTGTCTTATGTCTAACGTCCATTTAAAATTTCCCTTTAATTAGCTACTTTGCCAGGTTTAGAATTCACCCTATTTTAAAGTTTGCTTTAGCTTTTCCTCTTTGAAAAATGAGTGCAGACTCACTTGAAATATTCTAAATATGGAGTAAAACAAAAAAAAGAAAAGAAAACCCACATAGGGTCTTTTTTCTCAGTGATGAACATTTTGATGAACTGTGTGATTTAAATGACTCAGAAATCCCCTGACGTTATTACCACACTGTATAAATACAGACTTCAGTGTTATCAACTGTATGTCCACATATACAACATAAATGACCACAGGATTAGAGAAAGGTACAGGGGCTGTAGGCACTAGGTGTACAGTAAACTGAGGGGTATCACTCTGTTAAGTCATCCTATCTACTGCCAGCACCCTTAATTGAGGGGGAGATGTGGGGGCAAGAGGGAATAGCTTTGAACCATTCTTAGGCTTTCTTAAATCCAACAATATTGCTCTTCTAGGCAAGAATGCTTTCTTAGCACACTCCTCTGTGGTTTTATTTTAATTCCTTCTTCACATGTTTTGCATTCAGATTCTAGCTAAGTGAGGACCCTTGGGCTCTACATAGAATTGTGCCTTCAACCTGGTTAGTAATGCTAATCATAGAAGAGGTCTGAATGAATTTTCAAGTAGGCGATAGGATGATCCAAGTATTAACCACATTGTAACACAGCCCTGCCATGCATTATTAAAATTCTATTATGATAACCCATTGGGCAAAACTTTCTTCTCCTTTCATTTGCCCTCTTATAAAATATCTATTCTTTTTTGAGCATAAGAAATGTATTGATAGTAGCCTCAGAGAAACCCGTAATAATTCTGCTAATATTGAACATAATGACTAAGACAAGGTTCATTCCAGATCTCCAAAAAGCCTGTCTTTCCAGACAGACATCAGGTGTATATAGTTTTGTATCAAAGAGAAGTCTTCCTGTTAGCATACTTATTATTCAAAATTAAAATACACTGTGCACTAATCTGTTTATATTGGGTCTTTACCAGAGTACACACCTTAGTCAATGTCAGAATATGGAAAGAAAAACCTAATATTGTGTTTGAGGCCTACCACTCAAACCACTTGAGACTAAGAGTTTATACAACTTTCTAGTGATATTTTCCATGTAAAGGTTTAAGAAAGAAGAGAACAAATGTCACTTTGACAACTTACTTGATTGAATTACTTGGCTGAACCTAGAGAACACATTGATGAATATTTTTCCATGATAGATAAAAAAGATAATCCTCAGGTTTATTTTGAAAAACAGGTCTCCTTTTTTATTTCAGCTCCTAGCCGAATCAGCCTATTTCTCAAGGAAATATTTTTCTTGACCTTTCTGCCTTCAATGCATCAAGCTTCCATTGATATATATTTGTGTCTGTCCTTTTAACAGCTATGTCACCTTTCAAGTATCTGATTTGATTTTCTTCAAATATCTGATCTCAGATATCCTCACAGCAGGCAATTTTTATGTAAAATACTGGTATCAAAACTAATGGATCTGATGACAGTTTTAAAACCTTTCTACATTAAAACCTTTCTACATTAATAACCTTTCCATTGTATTTGTGTCATGTCTCCTATATGCTGTGATGAATGTAACACTGCCGTTATAATGTCCTAAGTAACCACTCTGAATGGCACACGATCTGTTCTTCAAAATTGTAATTGCCTAATGCAATATATCGTTACAATTTATGACTTCCAGGGGGGAAAAATATTCCTTTAACTTAGATGAGTGTCTAGTTATAAATGTGTCATTATGTGGTTACTTTGCTATCAGAATATATTTAGAAAATATAGACCTTAGAGTAGGAACTGGCCCTGCTTGAATTATTAGAGTTCCATGTATTGATACTGACATGAAGTCTCCAAGTTCCTCTTTTGGGACAAAATGTGGGACAGGTGATATAGTGGTTCTTAGTATATTGTCAAATATCCAGAACCAAATTTAGCTATAGAAAATAAAACAAGCAAATTTCATTGAGTCATGACTGCCATACAATAAACTGTAAGCATTTAAATTATATAATCTGTATGTGTACACCCATGAAACCATCACCACAAAAGAGAGGAACATAGCCATCATCCCCCAAAGTTTACCCGTGTCCCTGTGTAAATCCTCCGTTCTACTACCCTCTTCTACCCCCACCCCATACCCTGGCAACTACTGATCTTTATGTCAGTATTGATTAACTTAAAATTTATAGAGTTTTAAATAAATAAATCATACAGAATGTACTATTTTTTGACTGGCTTCTTTCAGGCAGCATAATTATTTCTAAAATCCAGATATGTTGTTGTATGTATCAATAGTTTGTTCTTTTTATTGCTGAGTAGAATTCCATGGTATAGATACCAAAATTTGTTTTCCTAGTCAACTGTTGATGGACATTTGTTTGGATTGTCTCCATGTTTGGTTAGTACAAATAAAGCCTGCTAATACTACAAAACACCGATAAAAGAAATACAGTATCTACTACATATGCTGTGATATGAGAGATATACTGTGTTCTTGGATTGGAAGATGAGAATTAAGATGTCACTTCTCTCCAGTTTGATCTATGTATTTATCTTAGTGAAAATTTCAGCAAACATTTTTATAGATATTGATAAGAAGGTTCTGAATTTTATATGGAAAGCCAAAGGAACTAGAATAAGTAAAATGATTTTGCAAACAAGTATGAGGTTGGAGCACTCAAACTACCTAATTTCAAGATTACTCATAAGCTGTGGTAACTAAAAGGGTGTGGGGTTGGTGAAAGGATGCAATGCACAGAAAATGGAACAGGTTACAGAGGCCAGAAATAGGCCCACACAAATATGTTCAATTTATTTTTGATAAAATTGCATAGGCCATTTAATGGAGAAATGGTCGTCTTTTGAACAAATGGTGCTAGAAGAACTGGCCTTACAAAAAAAAAAAAAAAAAGAGGAACTTCAACACATATTTCACACTTTAAATGAAAACTGACCCCAAATGAATCATAGCCCTATGCTACTAGCTGTAGGTTTTTTGCAGATGCCCTTTATTAGTTAAAGGAAGTTCTATTTGTAGTTTACTGGGAGCTTTTATTACAAATGGATGTTGAATTTTGCAATATTTTGTCAGTATTTTTGCAGCTATCAATATGATTGTGTGTTTTTTCTTAGTCTGATATGGCAAATTATATGTATTGATTTTTAAATGTTGAACAAGACTTGTGTTCTTGGAATGAATCTCAACTGATCCTAATAAGTGATAGTAATCACTTATCCATGATGTAGTATTCTTTCTACATACTGCTATATTTGATGTTTTTCTTTTTCATAGTGTCTTTATGTGTGGTTTTGTATTGGAGTATTCCTGGCCTCATAAAAAGAGTTCTGAACTATTTTACTTTCTTCTATTTTCTGGAGGAGATTGTGAAGAATTGGAATTATTTTTTTCTGTAAATGTTTGGTAGAATTTGCCAGTGAAACTGTCTGGGAATTTAGTTTTCTATTTTGGTAGATTTTAACTAGAAATTTAATTTCTTTAGATATAGAACTATTTATGTTATCTATTTCTTCTAAAGTGAGTCTTGGTAGTTTTTGTTTTTCAAGGAATTATTCCATTTTATGGAAGTTGTCAAATTTATTGGCATAGTGTTATTTAATAGTATTTCCTTACTTTCCATTTGATGTCCATGGCAGAAGTAGACCATCCCTGCTTTTATTCCTGATATTAGTCATGTGTTTTCTGTCTCTCTCTCTCTCTCTCTCATCAGCTGGATAGAGGTTTTCAATTTCACTTATCTTATCAAAGATCCACATTTTGATTTCATTGAATTTCTCTGTTGTTTTCTGTTTCAATTCCTGCTCTGAATATTGTTCTTTCTTTTTACTTTTGATTTTATTTACCTTCTTTCTTAAGTTTCTTAAGGTGGAAGCTTAGTTACTGATTTTCAATCTTTCTTCTCTTTTAATATAAGCATTTAATGTTATATATTTCCCTTTCAACACTGCTTTAGCAGAATCCCCAAAATTCTGATATGTTGTATTTTCATCTTTATTTAGTTTAAAATATTTAAAAATTTCCCTTGAGACTTCCTCTTTGACCCATGGATTATTTGGAAGTGTGTTTTCAAATTTCCAAATATTTAGGGATTTTTCTGGATATTATTCTGTTCACAGTGTTAGTTTAATATCTTTATGGTCAGAGAACATATCTTGTATGACTTAAATCTTTTAAAATTTCTTGAGACTTGTTTTATTTCCTGGAATATGGTCTAACTTGATAAGCATTTTATATCTATGTATATATATATATATCTTGAAATAAATATTATATCTCTGTCCTCATTTTTAAAATAACTTTTGTGAAAGTGTCACCCTGAAGTGCAAAAGTTATTGTTTAAAATAAGTATTATTTAAAATAAATACATAAAAAGAGATGAAAGAAAGAAAAGAAAAGGAGGAAGTAAAATGTTAATAGATCATTCAAGCAGGAAATGGAGCTTGACTTAGAATATGAAAATTGTTTACGTTACAGTATTTTGGAGGGACCAAGGATAACTGAAATATTGCCTCTAAGAAGAATGCTTTGCCATTCCACTTCCTAAACTCAATGGAGGTAGCTTTGGCCTTTCATTTTCACCATCTAATCATATAGGCCTAAAACTCTGAGGTCAGGTTAACAAAAGTGGCATTTACTTAATGATTGTTATTTTACTTCTTACTGTTAGTCAATAAACTCAAAAAACATGCTACATACCAGAATACGTGTAGATTTGTGAATAAATTGGGTGAAAAGTTAACAATTTTTGTCAAAGACCATAATATGTCTTTCCCCCTTATTATGTATATAATTTGCTCATGCATCTATTTCATTTCCTTAGTGAGGACATACTTTGAAATTATTGTTGGAATTCTCAGTGGTTTATTCCCTCTCATGTCATTAGAAAGGCTTCTTAGCAGTGTACCAAAAGGCATTTTAACTGAGATATAGAAGTATCTTACCCAGTTTTTGAATATGAGTTATCTTAGAAGAAAATGGTGGTGAGGTATTTCTAATTAAGTAGGCCTGACCCATGTGACTTTTTTGTTACTTTCAAAAGAAAATTGTTGCTTTCCTTCATAATACATTACATTAGAATTCTGCAAAAAATGGTTTTAAAGAATCTCTTTGAAGAGCAATTTGGAATACCTCCTAAAGTTAAAGATGAGCATGCTCTATGATATATTAACTTCTCTTAGTTTCTATTCTAGAAAAAATTTGCACATGTATGCATGTACTAGGATTTCTTTTTACAGCAATATTTTAATAGGAAAAAATGCAAACAACTTAACTTTTCAATAAGATGAGGTATATTTAATCAACTAAATATTATACTGAAATCAAAGTGATTTAACTAGCTGTACTCGGTTTTTCTCTGGGTGAGGCCTGACTGCAGAGCGGCTCTTGGGGCGGGGCTGGTGGAGGGCGTGTTCTGGGTGGAGTTCAGGGACACACCACGCCTGCCCAGGACGTCGCCCCTCCCCTCCGTCGGCCATGTTTTTCCTCAAGCGGATGATATCTCCTGCAGGTACGACCTGAGTCTCTGGAGCTCCTTGGATGCAACTGCGGCCGCTTCTCCATGGATGCCGGGTGAGTGCCCTGCCGCCCACGACGACGTGGTCTTCGTCTCCTTACGTGTGGGCCTTGGCCCGGCGCCCTCACTGTGCGGCTTTTTAGAGTCTGAGCTCCGGGTCAGGTGAGTGGGGCGTGCAGGGACGGGAACAGGAGGGGAGTAGGTTCTCAACCTCGCGCCTTTGCCCTGGCAGTGCCTCTCCTGTAACCTCCCCGCCATTCCTAGTCTGGACACGCAGGTCTGAGCTCTCAGGTGTCTTCTCCTCAGGTTGGCTCCCCAGGTTGTCTCCTCAGGCTGGCTTCTCAGGCTGTCTGCTCAGGTTGGCTCTGGTGACCTGGCCAGACTCAGACAACACTTTTTTTTTTTTTTTTTTTTTTTTGGCGATACGCGGGCCTCTCACTGTTGTGGCCTCTCCCGATGCGGAGCACAGGCTCCGGACGTGCAGGCTCAGCGGCCATGGCTCACGGGCCCAGCCGCTTCGCGGCATGTGGGATCTTCCCGGACCAGGGCACGAAACCGTGTCCCCTGCATCGGCAGGCGGACTCTCAACCACTGCGCCACCAGGGAAGCCCTTTTTTTTTTAATCTACACAGATGAAACTCAAAAACATAATACTGAGTGAAAAAAGTTTAAAAAAAGAGAAATGCCATTTATGTGAATAATTCCCCCCGTGTATTGTTTCAAGATACCTACATATTTAATAGAACTACAGAAACATGAATTAAAATCATATTTCCTATCTTTAGAATAGTAGTTCCCTTTGAGAAGGAAAGAAGGGAAATGGATCCGGGGTGGGGTTTAGCTGTATCTGTACATTTTTATTCCTATAAATGACGAGTATAATCTGAAACAAATATTGTAAACTATAAACATAGCTTAAATATGAATAGTACATTCAAGGATTTTTGTTACATAATTTGTTATATGATGAAGTATTCTATGTTTTAAAATGAAAAGTAAATTAAGTAACCTGTAACTTACATATCAGTTTATTTGCATGTCCAATTGGAAGTTTCCAGATGCCTTGGTATTCCAGTTATTTTGAGAGCACAACCCTCAGAGGTCTTACAGTCCATTAATTCAATTTTTTATTGTAGTAAAATACATAAAAATGTATTTTAACCAGTTTTAAGTGTACAATTCAGTGGTATTAGGTACGTTCACATTGTTGTGCAACCTTTACCACCATCCCTTTCCAGAACTCTTTTCATCTTACAAAACTGAAACTCTGTACCATTAAACAATAACTCCCCATTCCCTCCTACCCACCTCCCCGAGCAACTACGATTCCATTTTCTGTCTGTATGATTTTGACCTTATGTAAATGGACTTACATAGTATTTGTCTTCTTGTGACTGGCATATTTTACTTAGCATAATGCCCTCAGAGTTTGTTCATGTTGTAGCATATTGCAGTATTTCCTTCCTTCTTATACCATATTTGCTTATCTCTTCATCCACCAATGGAGACTTTAGTTGCTTCCACTTTTTAGCTATTGTGAACAATGTTGCTATGACCATGGATGTACAAATATCTCTTTGAGACCCTACTTTGAATTCTCTTCAGTATACATCCAGAAGTGAAATTGGTTGGATCATTTGTACAGAAATTTTTTTTTTTTTTGGTGGTACGCGGGCCTCTCACTGTTGTGGCCTCTCCCGTTGCAGAGCACAGGCTCTGGACGCGCAGGCTCAGCAGCCATGGCTCACGGGCCCAGCCGCTCCGCGGCACGTGGGATCTTCCCGGACCGGGGCATGAACCCATGTCCCCTGCATCGGCAGGTGGACTCTCAACCACTGCGCGACCAGGGAAGCCCCATACAGCAATTTTTAACTTTTTGAGGAAGGACCATACTGTTTTCCACAATCCTTATATCATTTTACATTCCCATTAACCGTGCACAAGGGTTACAATTTCTCCACATCCTCACCAATGTTTGTTATTCTCTAGCTTTGTTTTTGTTTTGATAGTACCCATCCTACTGGTTGTGAGGTGGTATTGCATTGTAGTTTTGTTTTGAATTTTCCTAATGCTTAGTGAGGTTGAGCATCTTTTCATGTGCTTTTTGGCAATTTGTATATCTTCTTTGGAGAAATGACTGTTCAAGTTCTTTGCCCATGTTTGAATTGGGTTGTTTTGTGTTTGGTTTTGAGTTTTAGGAGTTTTCTATATATTTTGTTAATTCCTTATCAGATATGTGATTTGCAAATATTTTCTCCCATTCTCCAGGTTGCCTTTTTACTCTGCGGATAGTGTCTTCTGATACACAATTAAAAAAAATCCATAAATTTGTCTATTTTTACTCTTGTTATCTGTGCCTTTGGTGTCATATACAAGAAATTGTTGCTAATCTGACATTGTGAAGCTTGGATCATGAATCTGTTTTGAGATAGTTTTTGTATATGGTGTTAGGCAAAATTCCAGCTTTCTTTTACATGTGGCTATACAGTTTTCCTGCCACCATTTGTTGAAAAGTTTATCTTTTTCTTAATCGTTTTGGCATCCTTGTTGAAAATCATTTGACTATATATGTGAGGGTTTATTTCTGGACTCTGTATTATAATCCATTTATCTATGTCTCTCTTTATAGAAGTACCATACTGTCTTGATTACTGTAGCTATGTAGTTAGTTTTGAAATCAGAAAATGTAAGTCCTCTAGCTTCATTGTTCTATGTTAGGATTTTTATGGCTGTTCAGGGTCCTTTGAGATTCCATATGAATTTTAGGATGCATTTTCTATTTCTGTAAGAAACTCATTGGGATTTTGATAGGGATTTCATTAAATCTGTAAATCATTTCAGGTAGTATTGGCATTTTAATAATATTAAGTAATATTGAGTCTTCTATTCCATAAACATGAGCTGTATTTCCATTTTTAAAAATATTTTAAATTCCTTTCACCAGTATTTTATACTTTTCATTGTACAAGTTTTTCAATTCCTTGGTTAAATTATTTCCTAAGTATTTTAATCTTTTTTGATACTATTGTAAGTGGAATTGTTTCCCTAATTTCTTTTTAGGTTTGTTCATTGTTACTGTATAAAGATGCAGCTGGGTTTTGGGTGTTGACTTTGTATCCAGTTACTTTGTTGAATTCATTTATTAGTTCTAACAGGGTTTTTGTTTGTTTGTTTTTCTTTTTCTTCTTTTTTTTTTTTTAATCTTTAAAGTTTTCTATATATAAGATCATATCATCTGTGAACAGGGATCATTGTACTTCTTCCTTCCTATTTGGATGCTTTTAATTTATTTTTCTTGCCTAATTTCTCTGGCCAGGAGTTTCAGTACTATGTTGAATAGAAGTGGCAAAAGCAGGTTTACTTGCTTTGTTCATGATTTTATAGGAAAAGCTTTCAGTCTTTTATAATTGAGTATGATATTTTCTGTGAGTTTTTCATATGTTGGTTTTGTTATGTTGAAGTAGTTTTTTTCTATTCCTAGGTTTTGAATGTTTTTATCATGGAAGTGTGTTGAGTTTTGTCAGATGCTTTTTTTTCTTTCAATTGAGTTGATCATGTGGTTTTAGCCCTTTATTCTGTTAATATGGTCTGTTTCATTGACTGATTTTTATATGATAAATCATACTTGCATTCCAGAAATAAATCGTACTTGGCCATAGCATATAATCTTTTAATATGTGGGCAAATTCCATTTGCTAGTATTTTGTGAGGATTTTTGCATCAGTGTTCCTAAGGGATATTGATCTGTAGTTTTCTTCTAGTATCTTTGTCTGGCTTTGGTATCAGGGTAATGCTGGCCTCACAGAACTAGTTAGGAAGTCTTCTCTTCAATTTCTGGATAAGTTTGAGAAGGGATTTTAGTTCTACTTTAAATGTTTGGTAGATATCTCCTTACTAATTATAGGTCTGTTCAGATATTCTATATCTTTCTAGTTTAGTCTTGATAGTTTTGTGTTTCTAGGAATTTGTGTATTTCATCTAGATATATAATTTATTCTTACATAATCGCTCATAATACTCTCTTATAATCCTTTTAATTTCTATAGAATTGTCAGTAATTCTTCTGGGTTCCTGGACCCAGTCCCAGTGTTTGTGTGGGGGGCATCCCACATAACACCAAGCAGTTCTCAGACATCAGCAGGGTATCTGAGAATTCAACTCAGTTCAGCTCAATTCCGACACTGTCTGCCTGGAGATAGCATCAGATTCCACAGGTTGAGGGCTCAGCCCCACAAGACTCTCCCCCCCACAGCCCCTCTTCAGACAACAGTCACAAGCCCAGGTTATCACCTGTGTTTCTGACCCATTGGCTATAGATTGGAGGTTCCAACAACACCCTTCTTGGACTTCAGATACCAGTCACAAGTCCAGGTTCTTACCTGTATTTCTGACTGTAATTTGGAGGTTCCCATGATTTCCTCCTTGGGTTTGACTAATTTGCTAGAGTGGCTTACAGAACTCAGAGAAACATTTTACTTACTAGATCACTGATTTATTATAAAAGGTTATAACTCAGGAGCAGCCAGATAGAAGAGATGAAGGGGCAAGGTATGGGGGAAGGGGGTGGTGCTTCCATGCCCTCTCTAGCTGCATCACTCTCCCCAAGATTGTCATGTGTTCACCAACCTGGAGTCTCTCCAAGCACCATTATTTTGGGTTTTTATGGAGGCTTCATTACATAGGCATGATTAATTAAGTCATTGGCCATTGGTGGTTGATTCAACCTCCAGCCCCTCTCTTCTCCCTAGAGGTTGGGAGTGGGACTGAAAGTTTCAACTCTCTTATCACAAGATTGGCTCCACCAACAACCAGGCCCCATCCTGTTCCAAAAGTAACCTCATTAAAATAATAAAAGACACCTTTATCACAAGAAATTCCAGGGGTTTTAGGAGTTCTGTGCCAGAAACAGGGCCAAAGATCAACTATGTATTTCTTATTATATATCTCAATACCACAGTAATGTCCCCACTTTCATTTCTGATTTTAATATTTTGAGCCTTTTTCCCTCTTAGTTCATCTAGCTAAAGGTTTGTCAATTTTGTTGATCTTTTCTGAGAACCAGCTTTTGCTTTCACTGATTTTTTCTCTATTATTTTTCTATTTTCCATATTGTTTATTTCTATCCTAATATTTAATATTTATTATATCCTTTCTTCTGGTAGCTTTGGGTTTAGTTTGTTACTCTTTTTCTAGTTCCTTAAGTCGTAAAGTTAGGTTATTGATTTGAGATCTTGCATGTTTCTTTATGTAGCATTTATAGCTATAAATTTCCCCCTTAGCACTCCTTTCACTGTGTCCCATCAATTTTGGTATATTGTATTTTTGTTTCCATTGGTCTCTAAGTATTTTCTAATTTCCCTTTTGAGTTCTTTGATTAATTGATTGTTTTGTTTAATTTCTACCAATTTGTGGATTCTGCAGTTTTCTTTCTGTTATTGGTTTCTAACTTCACCTCATTGTGGTTGGAGAATTAATTTGTGGCCTAACATTTTCTTTTGTGGAAAATGCCCCACGTGCACTTGAGAAGAATATGTATTTTGTTGTTATTTGGGAGAGAGTTCTGTATATATCTGTTATATCTAGTTGGTTTCTTGTGCTGTTCAAGTCCTCTATTGTCTTACTTATCTTCTGTCTGGTTGTTTTATCTATTATTGCAAGAGAGGTATTGAAGTCTTCAACTATCCTTGTAGAACTATTTATTTCTCTGTTCAGTTCTGATAAAACTTCCTGCCTTCCAGATTTCACAACTGTGAAGAAATACTCAAAATTTGGGTAAAAAGTTGCCAATTTTTAATGCTTTTTTAAAGCCATGTTTTCATAGTTTGGTTAAATTTGATGGCTTCTATATTAAAATAATTATTTAGTGTTAAATTATATATAAAGCTTCCTTGTTTTTTGTTATATAGTATGTAGTAATAATTATTTTGGTAATTATCTAAAATTTTTAATCAATTACCCTAGAATTGCTTTAATTTTGTTTAAATATATATAACAATCATTTTTATTCTTAACAAATTGATTTGTTAAGAATAAAATTCTTAATGATTGATTCTTAACAAATCAATTTTCAAAGATTTTGAAAAATAAAGCTAAAGAAATAGAAAACGACCTCATTTTAAAGCTCATATTTTCAACATTTACTTTACAATTTGTTAGCTTGCAGACAATGGACATTTTTGTTGAGAAAAGAAAGTAATAACAATTTCATATATATATATATAATCAATATTCCAAAATTTTGCTATCTTTCCACGACCCCTGACAACTTTGCCAATTACTCTGTAGAAGCTTAAAAACAGGAAATGCAGCATCTCAGGTGTCAATCATCAAAATTAGGCTTCAACTCCATGAGCGGCCCATGTGAGAACCTATAGAACAGGAGACACAGTAGAGAGATGGAGACAGAAATTATTATTCTACTTTAATTATCCTCAGGAGACTAAATGCAGCAACAGAACAATCCACTTGACTAATGCAGAGATGGGAGAGGGAGAACCTAGTGTATCTTCCTAAAGCTGAGAAGAAATCTCCAATATGGTCTGGTAGGCCCTAGGATAGCTCTGTCTAAAAGTACAGACTGTTCATTCTACCAGCAAATATTAAAGTGGGATATAAGGAGTACCTCACTGAAGATCAAATTGTGGATTTGGAGACTTCATCCCCCTATATCTCCTGAATTAGTATCTGTGATGTTGAGTTTCAAAAATTTATATTTCTAACTAGATAGCCAGTAGATTATTTTTAAAAAATACTTCATGGAGATATAACTATATATAGTGAATTATGTGTGATGACCACCCAGACCAAGATATAGAACATTTTTATTATCCCAGAAAGTTCATCTTGCTCTTTTTCAGTCAGTTCTCCTCAATACTCCGTGTTGAGCACAATTCTGACTTTTTTCAGCATACATTGGTTATGTCTGTCCTTGAGCCTCATCAAAATGGAACCCACAATAGATAATCTTTGCTTCTGTTTTCCTTCTCTTAGCATACTATTTTTGAAGCCAGGTAACTTTTAGGTACACTAGAATTTGAAAACCAAAGTTCTCTGAAGCAGAAATTGTCATAAGGAAGCCTGATGTTGGAACTCCTCTGTGTTGGGATGGAATCTTTTCAAACTAACCCATTTTAAGGCTGTCTTGCATCTGAGACAGATCTATTACATTAATTAGTCTGTTGTGCTCTTCTGCATTCATGATTTCACTCATGGAGGCCAAACTAGCTTAAGAAATCAACCACTGATTTTTGCCATCCTACTTTTCGCATTTCTAAAGTTATACTTATCTTCATTTTGAAACTCCTTAAGGAGAATTTTAATAATAGTACGACAGCTCATCAAAATTTACTAATATCTGGCTTTAAATAAAATAATCACAAGTGGCTGAATAACTCAGCATTCATCATGTCTCCTCAGAGTCCTTTCAGCTTGATTCCCAGGGGATTTCACTCAAGTATTCTAAGTGGTTTCTCAGAATGGGGAGAATAACATAGCAGAAAAGCAAAGTTATAATTATCAGAGAAGCATGAAAATTATGATGGAAAACAGTTATTAGACCACCTAGGCTTCAGCCCTGCCAGGGAGATATTGGTCACTGTGGTAGGTTGCTGAGTTCAGTGCTTTAAACAATTTGGTTTCTGCTACTCTTTTGGCTGAGTCTTCTGCAATTGAATAATTGTCGCAGGATCAAAGTTTTACTGGGGATGTAACTTAACTTTTCCTTCTACGTTGGAGAAATACACTACTGTGTTTCTCCTCTCTTCTCACACTACTGCCACACTTCACTTCGGACATCAGATGTGTGGGTTTTCCACACATCAACCAATTCTCCAATACCAGATGGGTGTCCTATAATTCAATTCAGTTCTGACACTGTCTACCTGGATATAGCATCATATCCTACAAGTTAAAGGCTCAATCCCACAAGACTTCCCCAACTTCAGATACCAAGCATAAGTTCAAGTTGTACTGTACTTCTGACAGGCTATATACACTAAGGTTCCTATAATCCCTTCCTTGAGTTTGATTATTTGTTAGAATGGCTCACAGAACTCAGGGGAACACTCACTTATGTTTACTGGTTTATTATAAAAGATATAATAAATGATACAGATAAACAGTGGGATGAAAAGATACATAGAGCAAGGTATGGAAGAGTCCTGAGCACAGCAGCTTCTGTCCCCCTGGAGTTGGAGTGTGTCACCCTTCCAGCATGTGGATGTATTCATCAACCCAGAAGCTCTCCCAACTCTGTATTTTTTGGGTTTTTATGGAGGCTTCATCACATAGGCATGATTGATCATTAACTCAGTCTCCAGCCCCTCTCCCCTTCCCAGAGGATGAAAGATGAGGCCACGAGTTCCAAGCTTCTAATCATGGCTTGGTCTCTAGTGATGAGCCCCCATGCTGAAGCTATTCATGATCCCACCAAGAGTTGTCTCGTTAGAACAAAAGACATTATTATCACCCAGTAAATTCCAAGGAATTTAGGAGCTCTGTGTCAGAAACCAAAGTCAAGGAGACCAAATATTAGAACAAAAGATGCTCCTATTCTCTTAGGACATTACAAGGGATTTAGGAGCAATGTGCCAGATATAAGCAGCAGAGACCATATTATTTATTTTCTATTATTTCACACCTTTTCTTTTCTTTTTCTTTTTTTTCTGCGGTACGCGGGTCTCTCACTGCCGTGGCCTCTCCCGTTGCGGAGCACAGGCTCCGGACACGCAGGCTTAGCGGCCGTGGCTCACGGGCCCAGCCGCTCCGCGGCTCGTGGAATCTTCCCGGACCAGGGCCCAAACCCGCGTCGCCTGCATCGGCAGGCGGACTCCCAACCACTGTGCCACCAGGGAAGCCCTCACACCTTCTCTTACGTCTCTTCCTACATACCCAAATTATGTCAGCTTGCTTTTCATTAAATAATCACCTCTTAGCCTCTGATGTCAGAAGATTTGATGATGAAAGTTGTAAGTAACTGTCTCACTTCCCTACTGCTATTATACCAAAAGACCTCTTTGATGAGTGGGTGGGGGAAAGCATATGAGATTAAATTAGATGAGGGATAATCTAGACAATGGGGGACATCTGCATAGCTGATGGGCAATATGGGAACACTCATTACAAGGACTAGTGAGAGAGGGCCACTAAAGACAGAATTAACTAAAATTAATCGCATCAGGGGAATATGCTGGGGTAATTTGGAACCTTAAATACTGCCTTTTTTCACTTGCATCATTAACACTAAGAACTTTCTTTTTATAAGCTTACCATCAATTTAGATTTTGTCTTGTTTAGTTTAGTTCCTTTCTTAAATTAGCTGTCAGTGTGCAGAAAAATGTATAAACTATAGTTCAATTCATAGGTTTGTAAATTGTTCTTTCCTGAAGCAAATATTTATCCACACTGGATCTTTAACCCTGTCATGTTCAAAACATATTAAATTTCACCAAGAGATGTATCAACTTGTGACTGTGGGACTATTAAAACGGTCAGTAAGAGGCTCACAGATTATGGTCACAGTTCTACAGGATGCTGTGGTTTCCACTCTCATTTATTGTGGGTGTAAAGGAATGAAAGCCACTATAATTATGGGTCACTCAAATGTCCTAGTAGCCCCATTACCTTCTGCTTCAAAGAAGAATAGCTCATTGAAAATGTTACTAATTCTGAGCTGAGGTCTTTTCCATCTCTTTGACCTTTGATGCTTTCCCATTGATTCAGCGTGAATTCTGTTTCATAGAGATGGAGATAAAATGCACATTTTCACTCTATGTTCCATTTTGTGCATCTCAGAGAAATGGACATTTTATAACTTTGAAGTTTCATGCTAAAAGATTAGGTATCAAAAGAAAGAAAAAAGGAGAAATATTTGATTCCCAAGAATCTTAAAATGGGTAAACTCTACAAAGTGATCTATAAAAACAGAACATTTGAATTGGGAACAAAAAAGATATGGGTCAGAATTGTGGCTTTGCTATCTGCACCTCATTTTCTTCGACTGTGAACTGGGGATAGTAATACTTGTTCTACCTGTTGCAGAGGTTTTGGCTTTTTTTGTGTGTTGGTGTGTGTGTGTGTGTATGTGTGTATGAGAAGGTCAAATGAGGTCATCTATGTGAATGCACCTTGTGTACTAAAAAGTACTACGGAAGTGTTACCTGTTGCTTTTACTGCTCCTCGTGCTGGTGCTGATGATGATGGCAAGCATACTGAGAGTCAGACAGACCGGAGTTCAAATCCAAGTTGCTCTTGTACTTATTGTGTGTCATATTTTTATGTCGTAGTTTCCTCATCTATAAAATAGCGTTAAAATTACTGTCTCTAACAAACTCACAAAAATGTAATTATTTAAATAATAGATAAAGTATATAGTTGTTAATAAATGCTAAACAGATAAGAGGTGACCAATAAATATTACTTTTCTTTCTAATTCCTCTCCTCACCCCATGCACGTATATACACACACACTCTAAACAACAAATTTGGGACTAGGGCAAGAGTTGGTAATTTATAGCCTGTGGCTAGATCTGGCCCACCATTTATTTTAGTAAATAAAGTGTTATTTGAATACAACCACGCTCATTTGCTTACATAGTATCTATAGATGCTTCAGCAGTATAATGGTAGGTTTGACATTGCAACAGAAACTATATGGCCCACAAAGTCTAAAATATTTACAGGCCCATACAACCTTTTACAGAAGAAATTTGCTTATCTCTGGTCTAGAGAAAGGTCTAGATCTAGTATTAAAAACATAAGAAGTGAATAGTCCTGTCACCTAGTGGTTACTTAAACTTGGGGGTGTCGATGGGATCACAAACTTTTTGGTGTCAGGACAACTTTACAATTAAAAAAACCTTTTGTTTGTGTTGGCTATATGTTTATCATTCAAAATTAAAAACAATTTTAAAATTATTTGTATATTTATTTAAAAATAGACAATACATTTATTACATATTAAAATAAATAACTTTTTTGAACAATAACTATTTTCCAAAGGAAAAAAATTGGGAAAAGATTAACATTGCTTTATGTTTTTGCAAATCTCTTCAATGCCTGGCTTAATTGAAGACTGGGGGAATCTTATATTGTGTCTGCATTCAATCTGTTCTAATATCACATGTATACAGCCCCTGCAAAATCCCATTGCACACTTATGGGAGAAAGAGAGTGCAAAAGGAAAAGAATGTCCTAGCATTATTATGAAAATAGTTTTGAGTTTGGGGACCCCCAATTGTTCCAGATTACACTTTGGGAACCATTTTTATATGGTGGTGTGTACATGAAGTTATAGTGGTGCAAAATCCAAACCAGGATAATAACCTATAACTCCTCAAAAAATAAAAATTAACTTATGCTTTTGATACCTGATCAACTTTACTCTGCTTCATAGCAAATAATTTGTTCTGAATACAGATATATTTTGTTAAGCAAAAGACTGCATAAAATGTAATCATTAGTCTGAAATCCCACATATAAAACCATATATTTTCTGTTGATTTGCAATTAAAAAAATAAAGATAGATTCACATTTGCTAGCCTTAAAATACTTTTGCAGCTCTAATCCTGTGTCTTCCTTACTGAGGAGGTATCCGTACTAGCCCAGAATCAGGGTTTTGGGAGGATCAATTTTTAAATATGGTTACCTCTACTATTTCAAAGTCCCTGCTGTAAAAAGAAAGAAATATATAAAGTTTGATGTAAATAAAATGATCTTTAAAAATTAAGCTATAATATGTGCTCATTGTAGATGACTTAGAAGTATGCATGAACAAAACCAGAAACAAAAATACATCCTAAACCACCAGAAACAACTACCTTTTGAATTTTTCTAGTGTTATTATTATTATTTTAATTAGATACCTGTGATTCTATGTATCCAAAACTTAAAAACTGGTATTGCATTATTTTATTTTATTTTTTCCTAAGATATTCACTTTATTGAAAAACCCGCCATACTCTCTTTACAAAATCTCATTACAATAAATGTTCATTTGAAAATATTAATAATATACTATCTTTTAAAATATTTTGCTTAAAATTATTTTGCTTAGAATCTAGAAAGATTACTTAGGAAAACATTCTTTTTGCATATAAGGACAAAGTACTCCTTTTTTATTAGAGGTTAGAAAAATAAATGAAGTTCTCCTTAAGATTTAAATAAGGTCAAATAAACTGGTATAAAATGCATAATTGCAATAAGTTGAATTTGACATTATTTCAGGCAGGAAAGACAGATAATGAAATGAACAATGTTGGGATTCTGATCAGCTGAACAGTGAAAATTTACTTTTTCGAAAGTAGGGTGACTAATGGTAAAAAAAAGAAATAGAAAAGAGGATTTGACTTATAGCTGTTAAAATCCCTCAGTCATCATACTTAGCATAATTAAGCTTAAAAATGACAGTGAACTCAGGAATTTTTACAAGATGCTATGACACATGATAGGTATTACTGTATTATATATTATATGTACAATTTCATTATATGAAATTGTATGTACAGTTTTGAAAGTCTGCAGTTTCATAGTATCTCTAATTTTATCAGTATAGTCAACACATAGCAAAGTAATTATAATTATAGCATATATTAATGAAAGCACATATTTACTGAATAAGTATGTTTCAGGAAAAACAGTCTTATTTCAAGAAAGCATATAGTTTATCTTATAAAATATTTTCTTTTCTGCCAGCCATGTATATCTTTTATAAAACGCATACAATAGCAGTAATGAATTAATAGTCCATCCTCATTAGTATCAACAAAAGTTAATTATCAAAGGAATATGAATTAATATAAATTTCTCAATGAAATTCCAAAGACTCTTTTTGCCTAAAAGACCATCCATTTTGTAACTGGACTAGATTTTGTGCTTCTACTGGGTATTGGAGCTATAAATATGAAAAAGAGAAGGAAGAACACATTTCAGAAGGAGGAACTCAAAAGAGTCAAATGTAAAGTGCAGGGAGCACTATTTCAACATAGATGGAATAGGATAGCCTAAACAAGTTGTGGTATGTGGAAGAGAATCTTTTCACACATGGATCTACTGATACAAGTAAGCTTCCATCAAAAAGTGGCTTCCTTCTAGGTATTTCACATGATGTAAATGTTATCATTTTTCCTTTCTTGTCCTACAAATCAGCTTTTCTTCCAGAGTTTTCTCTTTTCTGGAGAAGGAAAGTCCAGGAGAAGACATGTTTAATTGTTACAGTCATAAAACTTATGTTCATTTGCTAAGGCTGCACCACGGTAAGAGACAAAGCCCTACCTTTTAGCAGTATGTCCACCAACTTCTTTTTCTCTCTGAAGAAATCATAGAGGAATGAAAGTGAGTGGTGGTATTCTGGGGGAAAACTGGAATCCTCTTTAATTCATGAAAGACTCAATTATTTGTAATTATGAGACTTTATTATCAGTAATACATTACTTGTGACACTTTTATCAGTGTGCCTCAACTCTGAAGGTTGAGACTTTCTGTTAAAAATGATACCATATTATTCCCATTCACTATGATTCATAATCCTCATAGACATTTATGGTTTCTCATTGTCCCATGCCTTGCACAACTAATTGTCAAGTCTAGCCAGTTCTTATTCCTTTGCAACGTATTTAGTATCTATCCTTTCATTATCATTTCCATTGCCACATCTTAATACAGATTTTTGCTATTTGTCATCTGGAAAAATCACAAAGTTTTCAAGCTGTGACACATTGGGAGCTGAGAATATCTGTATGGATATTTTCCATTTTTATTGCAGTTGAATATCAATGTATCTCACGATGAGATCACTCTTATTCTGTTACATAAAGGTTATATTTCAATCTGGACACTCTATTAAAGGAAAGTAATATAAAAATTGGAATAAATATTATAAAATTATTGAACAAAACTCAAGATTGATTTCTGATTAAAAACAAAACAAAAAAATTGCTTGAAAAGTAGAAATACCAGTATCCTTAATTAATATATCAAGCATTCCAATGAAATTTCTAAACAATGTCATATTTACTAAATTCATTACTATTAAATGAGCAGTAATCTAAGAATTAGTAATTAGCATTTGACACATTTCTGAGAATTCTGATCAGTGCAGTCAAATTTAAAACAGAAATAAGTAATTACAAAGAAGTGATAGCTTTTATTACTTATAGATATTACAGATATAAGGAACCTTAAAATGATCATGACCTCTGATCATAAAGTCTACCTTAGGAAAATACTACTAAGGAAAAAGGTATCAACGATAATGTTTTTTGAGATTATTTATCTTAAAAATTTTGAAAAACCTAAATGTTCAGCTATAGGGAAATGGTTTGTGAATATGACACATTTATTTTGACCGTGCATTAAACTTAATTTTTGAGGCATTTGTATCAAAGGCTGTGCCTTAAGACACTGCTGAAACAAAGAAGTTTATAATACTAAATATATAATATTATGGGAGCTATGTAGAGAAAATCAGAGAACAAAATTGAAGGAAAAGGACAGAATCTGAATAGTGATTATCTTTGGACAGTAGATTCTTAGTTTCTTTTACTCTTTTTAGAAATTTGAAATTTGCAAATTTATTACCATGAAAATACATTATTTTTATAATTAGAAAACATAAAATGAGTGCTAAATAAATAAATCAGTTTAGAATTCACTTCCCCCAAGAAACCTTCCTTGATTAATCCCACTGGCATTGATCATTGTTTTGTACTGTGCCCCAACACTTAACGTACCATATTAATTTGCGTGCTTAAAAAATCAATTTATGAACATAATTATTTTATTTCCACTTGTATATAGTGTAGTCCCCACACAGAATTATAAATTTGAGAATACGAGGAGCCACAAGTGTATTTCCTACTATATTCTACAGTAACTCATGTGATACTTTTCACAGAGTGAATGTTAACTTACTGAAAACCTGATGAACTATTGGAAATGTAGTAATGTCTGACAAGAGAAATAAACATGAAATCCAATCCAACATTCTCTACAGTCTTCATTGCCACTAAACCCTAGTTGTTGAATTTTTAAAAATACATACACAAGATTTGAATATTATACTTTGTTAGCTGTATATTGTCATTTCAAATCAAAATTATAAAAAGCTTATCCAACAATACTGTCCTTGTAAAAACTTTTAAGCTCTCATTTTCTGCCATTGCTACATTTGCTTTGCATTCATATATTTCTTAGTTCTTTCTGAGTTTTCATCAGAATTCATCTAAAGCATTTTAATATAAAATTAGATATTAAAGAGAAAATGGGTAACTGCTTCTAGTTTAGGTAGAAGTCATTACCAGTGCATTGCCTATTAACATATATGCACCGTTTCTTTGTGTCCCAGATGTTCAGGCATATGGGAATGAGAAACATCAATGAATTGGAGCCTCTTGATTCAGTTATTCTGGTGACAAACAATCTGTATTGCTCATTGATGACTGTGTTACCCTTGACAAAGTGACTGCAATTGTTACTTGCAGGTGTAGCTACACTTAATTTCTTTTTTCCACTTCTCACCCCATTGTATTTGTTATTCTGGATTAGAGAAGAAGCTAAGAAATATGCCACTAACTGCATGCACTCCCTACACTGTTTAGCTAAGGAATACTATTAGTATTTCCTATTGAATCCAGATGAAAAAACATGACACATTAAATGCAATAATTTACTGAAGATCTGTACTCATTTCAGGGAACAGGGCTTTGATCAATAATTGTGAAGAACTCTTGAAAAAGGATAAGAAAACAGGCTCCAATGAAAGTAATATTTTCCCAGAAGCAAAGGAAAAAATGTAGATATATAATTTCAAATAGTATTTTAAGATTAGGCAATAGTAGATATGGAATTATTGTGAGTGATTGAAATCAGATTGATGTGAAAGTGAACAATGACCCAGAAATTCAGAAAATAAAAAGGAAAATAAGGTAGGTGAATAATGGTTGCAATGCTAATTAAATTATGTTATTATCAGCTAGCTCAATCCAAATTTGGAAGAAGTAGAGTGTTGATGACACTACATTTAATGTACAGGTGACAATATAAAGGCAAATGTTTGGATATAGTTTAAAAAAAGAAACTAGTGAAAGCAGAGAATGAAAAAGAGAATTGAACTTGCCTGGCTTGTTGTTATGAAAATTTTCTGTATCTAGCACATATGCTCAAAAACAAAATATTAGGAATAGAGAGCAAATCTTGGTCATTCTAAATGTCAGTCAGCTATTAACTCTTTGGCTTTAGGCTATATTTCTACAAGCAGATTTTTGCTAAAATATGTGATTCACTACAAATACTATTTGTTTTTCAAAAATGTTTCTAGCCCAAAGGTTGAAAGTTTGAGGTACCTATCTCAAACACATCTGAAAAGAGCAGAAAGCTTAGAATGATAAATGGATTACATTAGCAGAAGCAAATTCTAACAACAAAATGGAAAAGAATGCAAACAGAAAATCACAAAGAGGAACATTTAATTTTAACATTGAGGAAAAACTTTGAACATGAGTTCGTTCAATTACACAGTAGTTCAATAAACATAGCAACACACATTTTTTTCAACTGAGATAAAACGTCTCTCATTTGGATGTAATACCAGGAGAAGGATTAATATTTTGGAGGCATTGCAGTAAATTAAAGCGTTTATTGGGTTCTGTTTGTAGTTGCTATGCATTGTTTTTGATATGTGTATGATACGTGTATTTTGGCAAGATTTAGATGTCTAGTGTGAGGCTTGGGTATGATTTTTCAGCAATTGTTGCCAATACATAACTGGGAGAAAAAATGGTCTTCTGTCCTAGGTGAGCATGGGCACGTGGTATTTATGCAAATTAAGGAATTTGGACCATTTATATGTTCAGTTCAATTTAATTAGCATTTATTAACAATGTACTAATCTTGGGGAGGAGTGAAGATAAGGGTGGATGATAGAGATAGATTTAAGTTTGGAAAGCCATACTGCTAACTATAAGGGCTGACAACACATACAAGTCAGAAAGACAAAGAATTTATTGAAATGCAAGGAAAATTTCTTGGAGAATTTGCATCAATTTTGAGTGGTACTTAGGGAGAGACAGGTTATTCTAGGAAGAAGAGGTAGCAAGGCATAGAGTAATTTCCTTCTTGCACAATATCAGGGAAGCCTACAGTTTTATCAGCAGAAGCTACTTTTAATTTCGTTGCGTCCTTGAGATCATCTGGGAGGATGTTGGTGGTAAGGCAGGCTGCTGCTGAGTGAAGACTTTGGCAGAGAAAGGAATTATCCATTCCAATAGCTTATAATTATGCTACCTTCCCATTTGAAATGGGAATGATATTAACTCCAGGTCAGGTTTTCCAAGGGTTGAATCCTGCTTCTCCTGGCCTCTTACAGCTCCAGGTAGACACCTGTACACTCAACTACCTTCAGCATTAAGCTAGTCCCTGCCAAAGCCTGGAAGTGTTTGAGAAAACTGAACCAGACTTCAGGCAGATCTGGAAATAGGATTGCTGCTTTAAGTCCAGTATCAAAGTTCACAATGAATCATAGATTTCTCATGAACCAATTCTAGTGGATTTTCCCATTAATTATAATTAATTTTGCCTTGATTACATATCAATACAATTCCCCTGCTTGATTTCTATTACTGTCCCAAATGTTTTTGACTGATATGCTGATAAGTTGCCTAGTGCCTTTTGGTTACATATTCCAGTAGCTGGAGTCTGCCCTAAAATAAAATCACTTACGTGGCCATGCTTATCTGATACTATCTCTACATATCAAATAAATGTTTCAGTATCAATACCAGCTCAGTTCAAGCTTGAATTTGTTTTGCTTTGGATGACAGATCTGTAACTAAGTTGAATTCACCTTTCCTCAGTCTGGTTCAATGCTATCTTCTTTCTCTTACAGTTATCAAGATGCCAGTTTTCCTTGAGGCTAAGTCTGTTAGTATCACACTTGAAAACCTCATAAACTATGTCTTAGTTGCCCCTTTCATAATATTCTTCGTTATGAAAAAATACATTCTAAACATTATTCCCATTCTAAGAACCTCAGCTGTGTCTTTGCAACAAAAATGAAGTGGAAACTTGCCAAGTGCTGTGATAGAAAAAGAAGGCAAAATCATTGCTCTGAATTATTCATAAAATCACAAAATTTAGGGACAAACACTAAACTAGAAAGCATTACTCAGTGCCTTGAAACTGAGAGATTTTTTTCTAGTTTCTCATGTAATTTGATATGTACTGCAATTCACATTCTTACTATTATAAATGTATGGATGGTTCTCTTTTAGTGAAAAGCACCCAATAGAATTATTAGACAAATAAGATGAGTTTTTCTCCTCTTCCCATCTCTGAAAGCAATTTTCACACTGACATGTCTACAAATGTGTGTTTTAATAGACCTAATCTCTCCATGATGCCATTTTCCCCCTGAATACCAGAATATATATTTATTCCTCTAGAATTATTTAGCTCTTATGTGCTGAGTACTATTTCCCTGGAGTTGCATTGCCCAAAGTAATGTGGACATTTTTCTCATTTTAACTCTCACCTCATATGGTCCCTTGGTTTGCAACATTTTGCAGCTGTTTTTATTTCTTTTCCTCTCCTTGGAAATTCTTTGCAGTCAGGAGAAAAGGTGTTGATGTTTTTTCCTTATTCAGAAATTATGGTGGATGAAAAAATCTGATCAGGTGACTCCATTGCAGTCTGTCCCAACTTTTTACTAAGATAAACATGAGGGAACTGAAAAGGTGAGAGAACCCAGGACATTGAAAATTTAGAATGTAAGACTACAACATGCCACAATTTGAGGAAAAGCATCAATAATTTAGTGAGAGACGTGGTGAATTTATGAAAAGCAGAAGTTAGAAGCAAAAATGCCTTGACTTCTTTTCATGACAATGAAAATACATCCTGAAAATAAATAGGAAAACTCTTTTATTTCACTTATAATTGTTTCTATGCCAGTAGGAAAACTGTATACATATATCTCTCTATTCTTTTGGTGCTGGTGTTGACATAGGAGAGGAACTTTCCCTCTTCACTAGTCCTCTAACCTCCATTTAACTGTACTCCACATTACTATATCAAGTAAAATCAAAACATTTTAACTGGAATAGACTGCTGACTCTCTAACCAGGATCTTGATCTAAGATGTAACAGAAGTAAAAGGATTATGTTTGCACCTGAGAAATGAATGTAAGAACTGTGAAGAAACCCTGGAGAGTCTGAAAGTCTTTGAGCCTAATGTCTAGAAGAAATGGCAGCTGGAAGCTGATGACCTCTCATCACCTTTACTATTTCTCACCTAACAATATTGCAATAAGCACCTAACTGGTCTCTCTGCTTCTAGCTTTGCACTACAGTTTCTACTCCTTAAAATAGGTAGAATAATCCTTTTAAAATATAAGGCAGATCATTTCACTCTTCTGCTTAAAAAACTCTTCTTCTTTCAATGGCTTCCCATTTTATCCAGAATAAAGTTCAAAGTTCTTGCCAAGCCTACAGACGCCTATAGGGTCCTGTCCTTCAGCTATCTCTCTGACAAAATTACCAGTCTCCCCACTGATCATCCTGTCAGTCACACCAGTGTCCTTGGTGTTATTTTGACACAAGCCAAGCATGATTTCACTTCAGAGTCTTTATCCTTACTGTTTTCTCTGTATGTCTTACTGGATGCCTTGGGCATTCCACGTGGTTTACCTCCTTACTCCCCAGTTCTTTGCTGATATACATTTTAATACAGAAATATTTACTAACTAAAATTGTACTCATTCTTAATTCCTCTTCTTTTTGGTATCCTTGCAGCATTTACCACTACTATTTACTAGTTTATTTGTCCTTTCCCACTAAAATGTAAGTTCAATACAGTTTTTTTATAGTGGTAAGAAACACATAGCATGAAATCTATCCTCTTAACAATTTTTAAGTGTACAAAACAGTATTGTCAACTATATGTCAACTATATGCACATTATTTTACAGCAGATCTCTAAAACTTTTTCATCTTCTTAAGTAAAACTAATTGAAGAGCAACTCCCCATTTCTCCTGCCTTCCCCTGGCGAATTTCATTTACTTTCTGCTTCTATGAGTTTGACTAACTTATATACCTCATATAAGTTGAATCGTGTAGAGTATGAAAGGATTTCCTTTGTCTGAATAATACTCCATTGTACAAATATAGCACATTTTCTTTATCCACTTCTGTCAATGGACATTTACGTTGTTTCTACCTCTTGGCTATTGTGAATAATGCTGCAATGAACATGGGAGTGTGAATATCTCTTTGAGATCCTATTTTCAATACTTGTGGTTACAATTTTCCATATTCTCATTAACATTTGTTATTTTCTGTTTTTCTGATAATGGCCATCCTCATAGGTGTGATGTAAAATCTCATTGTGGTTTTGATTTGCATTTCTTTGATGATTAGTGATGTTGAGCATCTTCATATATCTATGGTCATTTGCAAGTCTTCTTTGGGAAGGTGTCTATTCAAGTCCTTTGTCTATGTTTAATTGTGTTACTTTTTAAAATTTGATTTGTAGGAGTTCTTTATATATGTTGGATATTAACCCCTTATCATATATGTGGTTTGCAAATATTTTCTCACATTCTGCCTTTTCACTTTATTGATTGTTTATTTTTTGTTCTACAGTAGCTTTTTATTTTGATATGTTATAGTAACATTTGTCTATTTTTGTTTTGTTGCTTGTACTTTTGATGTCATATCCAGAAATCTTTGTCAAGATCAATATTATGGAGCTTTTCATCTGTTTTCATCTAGGTGTTTTATAGTTTCAGGTCCTATGTTTAGGTCATCAATCCATTTTGAATTGATTTTTATGTATGGTGTAAAATAAGTGTCCAATTTCTTTGTTTTGCATGTGAATATACAGTTTTCACAAACACCATTTGTTGAAAAAACTATCCTTTCTCCATTGTGTAGTCTTGGCACCCTCATTGAAGATCAGTTGACCATATATGAATGGGTTTATGTCTGAGCTCTCTATTCAGTTCCTTTGGTCTATATGTCTGTTTTTATGCAGCTAGCATACTTCTTTGGTTACTGTAGTTTTGTAATATGTTCTCACGTCAGTAAGTATGAGGCCCCCAGATTTGTTCTTTCTCAGGAATATTTTGACTATTTAGGGTCCTTTGTGGTTCCATACGAATTCTATGATGAGTTTTCCTATTTCTGCAATAAATGCCATTGGAGTTTTGATAGGGATTGCATTGAATCTATAGATTGATTTAAATAGTATAGACATTTTAATGATAGTAAGTCTTCCAATCCATGAAATGGGATGTCATTTCATCTATTTGTTTCTTCTTTAATTTCTTTCAGCAGTGTTTTATGGGTTTCATTGTAAAAATCTTTCACCTCCTTGGTTAAGTTTATTATTGTGTTTTTTTTGATGCTACTGTAAATGAAATCATTTTCTTAATTTTCTTTTCGGCTCATTCATTGTTAGTGTGTAGAAATGCAACTGGTTTTTGTATGTTGATTTTCTATTGTGTGACTTTGCTGAATTTGTTTGTTAGTTTTAACTTTTTTTGTGGAATCTCAGAGTTTTCTACATATTAGATTATGTCATCTGCAAAGAAAGATACTTTTACCTCTCCCTTTCTGATTTGGATGCCTATTATTCCTTTTTCTTGCCCAAGTGCTCTGGCTAGGACTTTCAGTACTATGAGGAAGAGAAGTGGTGAAAGTGGGCATCCTTGTTTTGTTCCAGATTGTAGAGAAAACATTTTTAGTTTTTCTTGTTAGTATGATGTTACCTATTTGCTTTTCGTATATAGCAAATTAAATTTATTATTTTGAGGTAATTTCCTTCTATTCCTACATTTTTTTTTAAATTTTTTAAATTTATTATTTATTTTATTTATTTATTTTTGGCTGCATTGTGTCCCCGTTGCTGCACGCGGGCTTTCTCCAGCTGTGGCTTGTGGGCTGTAGGCACGTGGGCTTACAGTAGTTGTGGCGCACGGGCTCCGCCGCTCCGTGCCATGTGGGATCCTCCCAGACCAGGGCTTGAACCCATGTCCCCTGCACTGGCAGGTGGACTCCCAACCACTGCGCCACCAGGGAAGCCCCCTACATTTTTTTTTTAGTTTTTTTTTTTGTTTAAATCATGAAAGGGCTTGAATTTTGTCAAATGCTTTTTCTGTGTCTTTTGAGATGGTCATCTGATTTTTATCCTTTATTCTGTTATTGTGGTGTATCACACTGATTTATTTTCATATGTTAGACCATTCTACAGCTTAAGGAAAAATCCTCCTTAGTTATGGCATATGATCCTTTTAATGTTCTATCAAATTCAGTTTGCTAGTATTTTGTTGAGGATTTTATGTCTATATCCATCAGGTATATTGGCTTTTAGTTTTATTTTCTTGTAGGATCTTTTACTTTGGTTTCAGGGTAATGCTTGCCTCATAAAATTAGCTTGGAACTGTTTTCTCCTCTTCAGTTTTTTTTGGAAAGAGATTGAGGAGAAATATCATTGATTCTTCTTTATTTCACAGATTTCTGCAGTGAAACCATCTGGTTCTAGGGTTTTCTTTGTTGGGAGGTTTTGGATTACTGATTCAATCTCCTTATTAGTTATAGATCTGTTAAGATGTTTTGTTTCTTCTTGGTTCAGTTCTGGTAGGTGATATGCTTCTAGGAATTAATCCATTTCTTCTATTCAATTTTTTGATGTATAATTGTTCATAGCAGTCTCATAACTTTTTATTTGTATTTTTATTCTTGTGGCATTAGTTGTAATGCCTTATCTTTCATTTCCAGTTTCATTTCTAGTTGAGTCTTCTCTCTTTTGTTCTTAGTCTACCTGAAAGTTTATTAATTTTGTTGATCTTTTAGGAAAATATACTCTTTGTTTTCTTTGTTCTATTCTCTATTTCCTTTATTTCTTCTCTAATCTTTATTATATCCTTCTTTTTGCTAACATAGGCTTAGTTTGTTTTTGTTTCCTACTTACTTGAAGTGTAAACTTAGATTGTTTATTTGAGAGCTCTTTCTTTTATAATTTAGGTATTTATCACTATCAACTTACCTCTTAGTACTGCTTTTGCTGCATCCCGTAGACTTTGGAATACTGTTTTCATTTTCATTTTTCTCAGTATATTTTCTAACTTCCCTTTTGATTTCTTCTTTGATCCATTGAATGTTCAGGACTTTGTTGTTTATTTTCCATATATTAGTGAGTTTTCTAGTTTTTCTACTGCTGCTGAGTTTTAGTCTCATTCCATTGTGGTTGGAAAAGTTCTTGTTATATTTTGAATATTCTTAAATTTGTTAAGACTTGTTTTGTGACCTAAAATGTGATCTATCCTGGAGGATGTTCCCTGGACACTTGAAAGAATGTGTATTCTGCAGCTGTTAGGTGGAATGTTTGTATATGTCTATTAGGTTCTATATGTCTATTATAGTATTGTTCATGTCCTTTGCTTCCTTATTCTTCTGTCTAAATGCTCTATACATTTTGAAAGTGGGTTTTTGAAATCTCCTATTATTACTGTGCTGCTGTCTGTCTCCCTTCTGTTCTGCCAAGGTTTCTTTAATATATTTGAGTGTACTAATGTTGGGTACATATATATTTATAATCTTTATATCTTCCTGGTTAATTGACCCTTTTATATTATATAATGTTCTTCTTTGTGTCTTGTGATAGTTTTTAGCTTAAAGTCTATTTTGTCTGATAAATATGGTTATCCCTGCTGTCTTTTGGTTACCATTTGCATAGAATATCTTTTCCATCTGTCTCCTTTCAGCCTATGTGTGTCCTTAAACCTATAATGAGTCCCTTGTAGACAGCACATAGTTGGATTTTTTTTTCATTCATTATTCTTTGTCTTTTAATTGGGGAGTTCATTCCATTTACTTTTAATATGTTTACTGATAGAAAAGGACTTATTATTGTTATTTTGTTAATTGTTTTCTATCTTGTAGCCTTTTGTCCTCTTTTCCTTTCTTGCTGTCTATCTTTGTGGCTCATTTATTTTTTTGTAGTGACATGCTTTGATTTATTTCTTATTTTATTTTCTGTATTTTCTATAGGTATTTTCCTTATGCTTAATGTGCAGTTTACATAAAACATCTTCGAGTTATAAAAGTCTATTTTAAGCTGATAACTTCGATTGCATACAAAAGGTCTGTTCTTCTACCTCTCCCCTCCCCACCCACTTTATGTTACTGATGTCACAAACTACATCTTATTATGTGTATTTATTGATATATCTTTATAGCTATTTTTATACTTTTGTCTCTTAATTTTCATAACAGAATGAAAAGTTATTTATATACCACTGTTACTGTATTAAAATATTTTGTATTTATTTATATATTTACCTTTAACAGTGAGCTTTATACTTTCATAAGCTTTCTCATGTTGATGTTAAGTGTTCTTTTGTTTCAACATAAAGGTCTCCCTTTAACATTTTTTGTAAGATTGGTCGAGTGGTGATTAACTCGTTCAACTTTTTTTGTTACGAAAGTCTTTATTTTTCTTTTCTTTTCAAAGAGCAGGTTTTGCCTGATATAGTATTCTTGGCAGTTTTTTCCCCTCATAACTTTGAATATATTATACAACTCCTTTCTGGCCAGCAAGCTTTTTGCTGAGAAATCCACTGTCTTATGGAGGATTCCTGGTATGTGGCAAGACACTTTTCTCCTGCTCCTTTAAAAATTCTTTTGTTTTTGACTTTGACAATTTGATCATAATGTATCTCTGTTTGGATTTCTTTGTTTTTTTCTTAATTGGATGTGTAGGACTTCTTGAGTCTGGATATTCATTTCCTTCTCCAGATTTGAGAATTTTTCAGCTGCTTTTTCTTTAAATAAACTTTTTGCACCTTTCTTTTTCTCTTATTTTATGTGACTACCTTAATACATTTATTAGTCTGCTTGTAGTATCCTGTACATCCGTTAGTCTTTCTTCACTCTTTTTCATTCTGTTTTCTTTTTGCTCCTCTGACTGGATAATTTCAAATGATCTATCTTTGAGTTTGCTGATTCTTTCTTCTGCTTGATTAAATCTGATGTCGAACCTTCTAATGAATTTTTTTCAATTCAGTTGCTATATTCTTCAGCTTCAAAATATATGTTTGGTTCTTTTTTATATTTTCTATCTCTATTGATATTCTCATTTTGTTTGTGCATCATTTTCCTGAGTTCATTGAGCACCTTTGTGACAGTTACTTTGAAATCTTTGTCAGATAATTCTTATACTCCATTTCTTTAGGGTTAGTTTCTGGAGATATGTTTTGTTCCTTTGGTTGGGTCCTATTTCCCTATTTCTTCAAGTGCCTTGTAACTTTGTGTTGGGATCAGACCATTTGAAACATCTGCCACTTCTTCAAGTCTTCATAGATTGTCTTTGTGTAAGACCTTCAACAGTCATCCTGGGTATAGATTTGGGGGAGCACGCAAACCTTTTCTGTGGATGCAATCTCTCTGTATTTGTGCATTTTAATTACAGATTAGAGAGATTTTCTGATTCATTTTGTCAGGGTCTTACAATCTCTTGCTTTCTCTGGTGTCTTTCCTGTATTACTGCAGGTTCTCTGGAGCTACTCTAAACTTCCTGGATTTCTTTTGTTCTCAGTGGCCCTTAGGCTTGTACAGTAGGCTGCATTGCATCAGTGCTCCTAGTTGGGTGTGACAGAAAGCAGTCCCTGGAGCAGCTCCCTAAAAAGCCTGAACATTGATTAAATTCATGCTCCATTATTCTCTTTCTCCCTTGAGGAATAAGCTGCTGACCTGTATCATCCTCCGTTTGCTCTACTATGGCCCTCTGGAGCAGTATAAAGCCATCCAACTCTTTTTTGTTTCCAGTGGCTGACAGGTATCTAGAGTATATCAGGTCTCATCAGTGCTCTTAGGCAAGACAGAAACCAGTCCCTGGGGTAGCTACTGGAAAAGCTGGAACAGTGGACACACAACCAACTTCCACTCAGAGAGAACCCAGGAGTTGGGAGTTTGTTTCCACTCATTCCACACTGAGTTGGTGGGGAGGGACCATGGAGAGTGAATTTTCCAAACTATCACCTTTATTCTCAGCAGGCCTCAACCTGATGCCCTTTCCTGTCAGTGTTCAGATTCAGACAAGACAGGAGCCGATCCCTTGGGTAGTCCCTCCAAAAATTCAGAATGCTGATTTAAGATCCACATTTCTCTTTTTCTACCCAAGGAGAAGCTGAGAGTCGGGAGTTTCCTCCCAGTTGTATTGCATCTTGCTGGGGGAAGGGACTATGGAAAATGGGTACGATAATTTTTCCTACCAACTTTGATATAGCTGGTTTTGCACTTGCATGGAGTGCAGGATTGTCATAACTGGTTTCTGGATTTTTCACTAAGGGAATTGGTTAGTGTACTGTTGTCTCTGTGGAGGAAAGAAAGAAGGTCTTGGGTTTCCTATTCCTATTCCTATTTCCATTTTGCTGATGACTGGGACAGAATTTTTAACCTAGCCCTCCTCCAACGGTGGTTGGAGAACAGACTCTGACAGATAATAGGCGCCATGAAATATTTGTTGGGTGAATTCTCGTTTATCATTGATTTTCTGTCATTTAAAGTTTTCGTTATGGGAATTTTTTGATCACTATTGAATGCTCTTAAAACATCAATTCATTACTTTGTAAAGGAAGGAAATCAAGCATGTATTTTTGTTTTCCTGTTCAAACTGTATTTTGGGGTAACCAACAAACATTGGGAAGAAAATGTTCTTTTATGAATTATTTCCACTAATAAATGAAGAATAAATGAGAGAATTTACTATCCTTTTGTAATATAAAATAGTAGCTTAGGCAAGTTTCACAAAAAAAAGCTTAAGTTGGAGAAATTTATTATGATGGAATATTGCTGACATTAATTTCTTACTGAATGCGATTTTTGAAACTTTAGGACACTTGAATTTAAAAGGGATTTTAGTGTAATTTTTTCTCTTTTACCAACATGTAAATAAAGATTCATGTAAAAACCAACTACTTACTGATTGGCTGTATGTTCTTTTGGTGAAAGACTATAAATTCTGCTTTTTGTATAAGATCTTCCCTACACTGTCAGAAGAAATCTTATTTCAGATAAGTTCCATCTTTCAGTTTTGACTTTGAACATCTTTCTTCATCATTTGTTTTATCAGGACCTTGTATATTTTTAATTTAAAATACATTGAATATCTACAGTCACTGAGTTAACTCAGGGACCTGGCTTATCCAGAAATACAACAGTTTCCTGGGTGAATGTAAGTTATACTTTCCTTTTTACCTCTAATATATAAATTCTAAAAATAAAGTTTGGGCAATTTGCTTGATTCCTGAATTTACGCAATAAATAATTTTACCAAAGTTAGCAGACATTCTTGGAACGTTTTAATATAATCAATAACTGGAGAAAGCTTTTAATATAATGTTAGCAATTCTATTTAAACAAAGAGAATTTACCAAAATTATTACATTCTTTTTATGACTATATTTCACATTAAAGGCACTTAGTACTCTTCATTTGCAGCATTTTAGAAAATCTCTGTTAGTTTCTGATTTTCTATGTATATGATGTATAGGACACTGTAGTATTATATAGACATGATAATTCAATATCTATTATCATACTTTGTAACAATGAGTTTTAAAAAAATCTTTTTAATTTTTATCAAACTATACATTGGAAAAGTTAAAACATCTCAATTTACATTTTCATGATGATATAAAAGTCTTTTCTTTCTTCCCCAGAATAACATGGGCAAAATCTGTACCTCATACATTGTGATTTTAATTGCTTAGGGCTCTTTCCATTCTGTGATGAATTTTAATTCTCTTTTGCTGAGCCTCATTTCAGTAACTTTTAAGCATTGTTTCCACCCAATTTTGTGCACTGTAGGACATACAATAACCTCCTGTCATAATAGTTTCTACTTTCTTTGAGGGACTAGGTCTGTTATGAAAATAAAATAGTCACATATTCTTTAAACTAAAGAAGAATTTTACAATCATTTTCAGTGTAGAGACTGAAAATGTAAGTTAATTCTAAGGGAAAGATTCCAGTTAGAAGGGAACCATTTTAAGATGGATATTTCAGGGTACAGCTATTATGTTGAAGTTGAATCTGGCTATGGCCCACATTAATTATGCCCCTTGAGTTTAAACAGACAGAGTAACAGATCATACCTTTCAGAAAGGAAATCAAATCTGAAACATGATGGTGAAGTGTAGTCCTTAACCAAGATAATTTTGTGGAAGATACAGATTAATCTATAACAAATATTACTTGAAGTAATAAAATCCCCTATTTTACTCTTCCAGAAAACATGCAATTAAGAAGTCTTCTGAATTTATACATACTTTTGTGTAAATCATATACAGAAAGTATCTGATTAACTTAGATATGTAAATTCTTTAAGTTCTAAAGTAGAATTATATTCACTTAAGAGAGAAGCTTGTGGTTAGTTTCTCTGACTTTTATTCCTTCCAGTTCATCATTAATTCTGTGGGTAGAATAATTTATAATGTGACTTCAATCATTGCATCCTTTGATCAGAAACCTACAAATATTCTCAATTTTCTTCTTTTTATATTTAAATTCTTCTTCATTGCTTTAATCTTTATCCTTTCCTTGGTCCCACAGTACTTAACTAAGTTTGGGTTTTTTGTTTTTGTTTTTTTTCTCACTTTTTCATCTCAGCTCCTAAGTGCATTGAATATTCTTTTCTTTCCTTCTTATTTGTTCTCCTTATGTCAAACCCGTGACTTCCCTGTTGTGTTCTCCTGGCCAAGAATGTTCTTTCTTCTCCATCCTGCCATATAACTATTAGCCATCCTTCACTGACTGGATGAATTTTTTTTTTCCCATTCTCATCTATTCCCTCCCTGATCACTATCCTTTCTAAATTTCTTCCGTACTTATAAACTGTCCCCTAAAAGGCAGCACTTAATGTTATACTCTTGTGATGTTACTTTAATATTTGTTTTTGTTTAAATTTTAGAATAAAAGTGAATAGGTAGGAATAAGCAAGCCATCAACAGCATTCTTTATTTGCCAGAAATTATTCTGAGTCACACTTAGCTTGTATTATTGCTGTAACTATATGATCTCAAAAGGCACTGAACATATCACTGAAGCACAGTTTTCTTTAGTATACCTAATGTACCTTTTTTCTTACCTAACATAGTATTTTCACCACCAAAAAAATGTCCTTTGACAAAAGTCTGTTTCAATAGTATATATAGAAACTTGGCTTCCTCAGGAAGTGGGGAAACCAGGACACATAGATGGGTAATCCTCCTTTTGTTTATTCTTATATCCTCACTGCACAAAGTGTAGAATCTGCCTCTTTCCCTAATAGGTACCCATTACCACAACATGAAGGCAGGAAATAGTCATATGAATACAATAATGGCCGCAGTTTTTACCTGGTATTCCCCTTTTTTTTTTCTTTTTTAAATTGAAATAACATTTTATAAGTGATCATTATAAAAACTCAAACAGTCCAGAAATGGATTAAGTGTATAATAAAATATCCTTTTCTCCATAATTCCACATGCCACATTTGTTTCTCTGTCTCTTAGAAATCACTGGTAAAAATTTAGATTATATCATATATACGTGTGTGTGTGAGTATATATATATATATAAATACCATTTATGATTTGTAGTTCCTGACATTTCATTCAAAAATGCATTGAACATCTTACCATTATTTTAAAATGTCTGTAAAGTGTTATTTTTTATCTGTATTTAAATGTCATAATTGGTTAAAATTTAGGGCATTTCCATTTTTTCCATTTTATAAACATATTGGTTTTCATACTTGTTCAGTTATTTAATAGGATCCAAAATGAGAAGGGGAGTTGAGAACTTTCAAGTGTTTCTCAGGACCACTCCTTTAGCATGCTTTTGGAAATGTAGGTCATCTTAGGTTTAATCAATGACAGGGACATGACTAGCATTTATCAAGTAGAGCTTAGAGATGCTCTGCATCCTGCATTAGGCCAGACAGTCCTAGACAAGGAAGAATTATTTAGTCTGAAGATGCAGGTGTAACCCTTGGAGAAACATGGCAGCGGGAAGTATTTCACTATCTGCTTTAAGAAATTTTTCAATAAATATATATTACTCATAATCTGCAAAACAATATATTCCCATTTAAAATATTTAATTATCTCCCACACCAACCAATAACATTTTTTTTTTTTTTTTTGCTGTACTTGGGCTTCTCACTGTTGTGGCCTCTCCCGTTGCGGAGCACAAGCTCTGGACGGGCAGACTCAGCGGCCATGGCTCACGGGCCCAGCCGCTCCGCGGCACGTGGGATCTTCCCGGACCGGGGCACGAACCCAGGTCCCCTGCATCAGCAGGCGGACTCTCAACCACTACACCACCAGGGAAGCCCCCAATAAAATTTTAATGCAAATCAAAGGAGGGTGTTTTTTTGAAAAGTAAATACATTAGACCCCCCCCCCCAAAAAAAAGAGAAAGAATATAAATATATAGATCAAGAAGAAAGGGAAACTGGATGATTTAAACTGTTCCGAACAATACAGTATATAAATATTGGCCAACATATTGAAAGTGTATATGAAGAGGTTACATTTTAGAAAAAATGTAAAAAAAGCTGAATCAAGAGGAATGAAAATATTTTGAATATACCAACAAAATAGGAGAAATGGAAAAGATGTAAAGTCATACCACCCAAAAAGCTTAAGGCCCACATGATTTCTCAAGCAGGCCCTATTAAAATTAATGGAAAAGTTAATTCCTGTGTTGTTTAAAATGTTCTTCCTATTAAGTGAGAGCACAGGAAATATAGCTCTGCCTTTCATTGTGTGTGTGTGTGTGTGTGTGTGTGTGTGTGTGTATTCTAAAATTGATTTCTTTTTTATTTTGGTTTTCATAGAAATATGCATAGCTAATTGGAGAAAATGTTTCCCTTTAATTTGATTACAGGATCTCACAAATTCCCTTTATTTTCTTTTTTCTTTCTTTCTTTCTTTCTTTCTTTCTTTCTTTCTTTCTTTCTTTCTTTCTTTCCTTTCTTTCCTTTCTTTCTTATTTTTTTGCGGTACGTGGGCCTCTCACTGTTGTGGCCTCTCCTGTTGCGGAGCACAGGCTCCGGACACGCAGGCTCAGCAGCCATGGCTCACGGGCCTAGCTGCTCCGTGGCATGTCGGATCTTCCCAGACTGGGGCACGAACCCGTGTCCCCTGAATTGGCAGGTGGACTCTCAACCACTGCGCCACCAGGGAAGCTCCATACTTTCTTTTTTATTTTTAATTAAAAAAATTTTTTTTTAAACTTTAACACATTTCTGTCACCTTTCACCCCTTGCCTCTGATAACAAGCTATCTGTTACTTTTATCTGTATCTATAGGTTTGTCATTTTTGTTTGTGTGTGTTTTTTTTTTTAAGATTTCCCATATAGGAGAGATCATACCGTATTTGTCTTTCTGTGTCTGACTTATTTCATTTAGCATAATGCCCTCAAAGTCCATCCATGTTGTCTATATTACAAGATTTCATTCTTTTTTATGGGTCAATAATACTCATATATATAATACTCTTGAACAATATTATATCCTGAATAATATTCCTGAATAGGCTGAAATGTATATATTTCAATTAGGTTATTTCCATATCTGGGCTATTGTAAATAATGCTTCAGTGAACAAGGGGATACGTATGTCTTTTTTTGTCTTTTTTTTTCAACATCTTTACTGGAGTATAATTGCTCTACAATGGTGCATTACCTTCTGCTGTATAACAAAGTGAATCAGATATACATATACATATATCCCCATATCACCTCCCTCTTGTGTCTCCCTCCCACCCTCCCCATCCCACCCCTCTAGGTGGTCACAAAGCTCTAGGCTGATCTCCCGGTGCTATGCGGCTGCTACCCACCAGTCATCCATTCTACATTTGGTAGTGTACATATGTCCATGCCACTCTCTCACCTCGTCCCAGCCCGCACCTCCCCCTCCCCGTGTCCTCAAGTCCATTCTCCGTGTCCATGTATTTTTCCTGTCCTGCCCCTAGGTTCTTCAGAACTTTTTTTTTTGTTTTTTAAGTTCCATATATATGTGTAAGCATATGGTATTTGTTTTTCTCTTTCTGACTTACTTCACTCTGTATGACAGACTCTAGGTCCATCCACCTCACTACAAATAACTCAATTTCATTTCTTTTTATGACTGAGTAATATTCCATTGTGTATATGTGCCACATCTTTATCCAGTCATCTGTTGATAGACAGATGGACAGGTTGCTTCCATGTCCTGGCTATTGTAAATAGAGCTGCAGTGAATATTGTGGTACGTGACTCTTTTTGAATTATGGTTTTCCCCGAGTATATACCCAGTAGTGGGATTACAGGGTCCTACGGTAGTTCTATTTTTAGTTTTTTAAGGAACCTCCATACTGTTCTCCATAGTGGCTGTCTCAATTTACATGCCCACCAACAGTGTGAGAGGGTTCCCTTTCTCCACACCCACCCCAGCATTTACTGTTTGTAGACTTTTTGAGGAAGGCCATTCTGATCAGTGTGAGGTGATACCTAACTGTCGTTTTGATTTGCATTTCTCTAATGATTAGTGATGTTGAGTATACTTTCATGTGTTTTTTGGCAATCTGTATATCTTCCTTGGAGAAATGTCTATTTAGGTCTTCTGCCCATTTTTGGATTGGGTTGTTTGTTTTTTTTGATATTGAGCTGCTTGTAAAATTTGGAGACTAATCCTTTGTCAGTTGCTTCATTTGCAGATATTTTCTGTAGCTTTGTAGTATAGTCTGAAGTCAGGGAGCCTAATTCCTCCACCTCCATTTGTCTTTCTCAAGATTGCTTTGGCTATTCGGGGTCTTTTGTGTTTTCATACAAATTGTGAAATTTTTTGTTCTAGTTCTGTGAAAAATGCCAGTGGTAGTTTGATAGGGATTGCATTGAATCTGTAGATTGCTTTGGGTACTATAGTCATTTTCACAATGTTGATTCTTCCAATCCAAGAACATGGTATATCTCTCCATCTATTTGTATCATCTTTAATTTCTTTCGTCAGTGTGTTATAGTTTTCTGCATACAGGTCTTTTGTCTCCTTAGGTAGGTTTATTCTTAGGTATTTTATTCTTTTTGTTGCAATGGTAAATGGGAGTGTTTCCTTAATTTCTCTTTCAGATTTTTCATCATTAGTGTATAGGAATGCAAGAGATATCCATGCCTTAATTTTGTATCCTGCCGCTTTGCCAAATTCATTGATTAGGTCTAGTAGTTTTCTGGTAGCATCTTTAGAATTCTCTATGTATAGTATCATCTCATCTGCAAACAGTGACAGCTTTACTTCTTTTCCGATTTGGATTCCTTCTACTTCTTTTTCATCTCTGATTGCTGTGGCTAAAACTTCCAAAACTATGCCGAATAATAGTGGTGAGACTGGGCAACCTTGTCTTTTTCCTGATCTTAGTGGAAATGGTTTCAGTTGTTCACATTGAGAATGATGTTCACTGTGGGTTTGTATATATGGCCTTTATTTATTGAGGTAAGTTCCCTCTGTGCCTACTTTCTGAGGGTTCTTATCATAAATGGATGTTGAATTTTATTGAAATCTTTTTCTGCATCTATTGAGATGATCATATGGTTTTTATCCTTCAGTTTGTTAATATGGTTTATCACATTGATTGATTTGCGTATATTGAAGACTCCTTGCATTCTAGGTATAAAACTCACTTGATCATGGTTTATCATCCTTTTAAGGTGCTATTAGATTCTGTTTGCTCGTATTTTGCTGAGGATTTTCACATCTATGTTCATCAGTGATATTGGCTTGTGTTTTTCTTTTATTGTGACATCTTTGTCTGGTTTTGGTATCAGGGTGATGGTGGCCTCGTAGAATGAGTTTGGAGTGTTCCTCCCTCTGCAATAATTTAGAAGAGTTTGAGAAGGATAGGTGTTAGCTCTTCTCTAAATGTTTCATAGAATTCACCTGTGAAGCCATCTGGTCCTGAGCTTTTGTTTGTTGGAAGATTTTTAGTCACAGTTTCAACTTCAGTGCTTGTGATCGATCTCTTTATATTTTCTACTTCTTCGTGGTTCAGGTTCCAGAGGTTGTGCTTTTCTAAGAATTTGTCCATTTCTTTCAGGTTGTCCATTTTATTGGCATATAGTTGCCAGCAGTAATCTCTCATGATCCTTTGTATATCTGCAGTGCCAGTTGTTACTTCTCCTTTTTCATTTCTAATTCTATTGATTTGAGTCTTTACCTTTTTCTCTTGATGAGTCTGCCTAATGGTTTATCAATTTTGTTTATCTTCTCAAAGAACCAGCTTTTAGTTTTGATCTTTGCTATCGCTTCTTTCATTTCTTTTTCATTTATTTCTGATCTGATCTTTTATGATTTCTTTCCTTCTGCTAAACTTGGCTTTTTTGTTCTTCTTTCTCTAATAGCTTTAGGTGTAAGGTTGGATTGTTTATTTGAGGTGTTTCTTGTTTCTTGAGGTAAGATAGTATTGCTATAGACTTCCCTCTTAGAATTGCTTTTGCTGCATCCCATAGGTTTTGGGTCATCATGTTTTCATTGTCATTTGTTTCTAGGTATTTTTTAATTTCCTCTTTGATTTCTTCAGTGATCCATTGGTTATTTAGTATCATGTTGTTTAACCTCCATGTGTCTGTATTTTTTACAGCTGTTTTTTTTTCCTTGTAATTGATATCTAGTCTTATAGCATTGTGGTCAGAAAGATACTTTATATGATTTCAATTTTCTTAAATTTACCAAGGCTTTATTTGTGACCCAAGATATGATCTATCCTGGAGAATGTTCCATGAGCACTTAAGAAGAAAATGTATTCTGTTGTTTTTGGATGTGATGTCCTATAAATATCAGTTAAATCCATCTTGCTTAGTGTGTCATTTAAAGTTTGTGTTTCCTTATTTATTTTCATTTTGGATGATCTGTCCATTCGTGAAAATAAGTCCCCTTCTATTATGGTGTTACTGTCAATTTCCCTTTTTGCGGCTGTTAGCATTTGCCTTATGTATTGAGGTGCTCCTATGTTGGGTGCATAAATATTTACAATTGTTATATCTTCTTCTTGGATTGATCCCTTGATCATTATGTAGTGTCCTTCTTTGTCTTTTGTAATAGACTTCATTTTAAAGTATATTTTGTCTGATATGAGAATTGCTACTCTAGCTTCCTTTGATTTCCATTTGCATGAAATATCTTTTTCTATCCCCTCACTTTCAGTCTGTATGTCTCCCTAAGTCTGAAGTGGGTCTCTTGTAGACAGCATATATACGGGTTTTGTTTTTGTATCCATTCAGCCAGTCTGTGTCTTTTGGTTGGAACATTTAATCTATTTACATTTAAGGTAATTATTGGTATGTATGTCCCTATTACCATTTTCTAAATTGTTTTGGGTTTGTTATTGTAGGGCTTTTCCTTCTCTTGTGTTTCCTGCCTAGAGAAGTTCCTTTAGCATTTGTTGTAAAGCTGGTTTGGTGGTGCTGAATTCTCTTAGCTTTTGCTTGTCTGTAAAGGGTTTAATTTCTCCGTGGAATCTGAATGAGATCCTTGCTGGGTAGAGTAAACTTGGTTGTAGGTTTTCCCCTTTCATCACTTTAAATATGTCCTGCACACCCTGCTGGCTTACAGTGTTTCTGCTGAAAGATCAACTGTTAACCTTATTTGGATTCCCTTGTATTTTATTAGTTGTTTTTCCCTTGCTGCTTTTAATATTTTTTCTATGTATGTAATATTTGATAGTTTGATTAATATGTGTCATGGAGTGTTTTTCTTTGGATGTATCCTGTATGGGACTCTGTGCTTCCTGGACTTGGTCGACTATTTCCTTTCCCATATTAGGGAAGTTTTCAACTATAATGTCTTCAACTATTTCTTAGTCCCTCTCTTTTTCTCTTCTTCTTCTGGGACCCCTATAATTTGAATGTTTGTGTGCTTAATGTTGCCCCAGAGGTCTCTGAGACTGTCCTCAATTCTTTTCATTCTTTTTTTGTATTCTGCTCTGTGGTGGTCATTTCCACTATTTTATCTTCCAGGTCACTTATCCGTTCTTCTGCCTCAGTTATTCTGCTTTGATTCCTTCTAGAGAGTTTTAAATTTCATTTATTGTGTTGTTCATCATTGTTTGCTCTTTAGTTCTTCTAGGTCCTTGTTAAACGTTTCTTGTATTTTCTCCATTCTATTTTCAAGATTTTGCATAATGTTTACTATCATTACTCTGAATTCTTTTTCAGGTAGACTACCTGTTTCCTCTTCATTGTCATGGTCTGGTTAGTTTATACCTTGCTCCTTCATCTGCTGTGTATCTCTGTCTTCTCATTTTGCTTAACCTCCTGTGTTTGGGGTCTCCTTTTCACAGGCTGCAGGTTCATAGTTGCCATTGTTTTTGGTGTCTGCCCCCATTGGGTAAGGTTTGTTCAGTGGGTTATGTAGGCTTCCCGGTGGAGGGGACACACACCTGTGTTCTGGTGGATGAGGCTGGATCTTGCCTTTCTGGAGGGCAGGACCATGTCCAGTGGTGTTTTGGGGTGTCTGTGAACTTATTATGATTTTAAGTAGCCTCTCTGCTAATGGTTGGGGCTGTGTTCCTTTCTTGCTAGGCATTTGGCATGGCGTTTCCAGTGCTGTGGCTTGCTGGTCGTTGAGTGGAGCTGGGTCTTAGTGTTGAGACGGAGATCTCTGGGAGAGCTCTCACTGATTGATATTACGTGGGGCCAGGAGGTCTCTGATGGACCAACATCCTGCACTTGGTTCTCCCACCTCAGAGGCTCAGGCCTGATACCTGCCCGGAGTACCAAGACCCTGTCAACCGCACGGCTCAGAAGAAAAGGGAGAAAAGAAAGAAAGGAAAAATAAAAATGAAATAAAATAAAGTTATTAAAATAAGAAAATGTAATAAAAAAGTTAAAAAGTACTAAGAAACAAAAGAAGAGAGAACCAAACCAATAAACAAATCCACCAATGATAACAAGCGCTATAAACTATACTAAAGAAAACAAACAAACAGAGAGACAGAGCCCTAGGACAAATGGTAAAAGCAAACCTATACAGACAAACTCACACAAAGAGCATATACATACACACTCACAAAAAGAGAAAAAGGAAAAAAATATATATATATATAGAAAGGAAGAGAGCAACAAAATCAGTAAACAAATCTACCAATGATAATAAGCTCTAAATACTAAACTAAGATAAACATAAAACCAGAAACAGATTAGGCACAGAAAGCAAACCTGAAGTCTACAGTTGCTCCCAAAGTCCACCGCCTCAATTTTGGGATGATTCATTGTCTATTCAGGTATTCCACGGATGCAGGATACATCAGGATGATTGTGGGGATTTAATCTGCTGCATGGAAAAATTTCTGAGGCTGCATGGAAAAATTTCTTTTTCTCTTCTTTGTTCGCACAGCTCTTGGGGTTCAACTTTGGATTTACCCCCACCTCTGCATGTAGGTCACCCTCTGGCGTCTGTTCTTCGCCCAGAGAGGAGGGGGTTAAAGAAGCGGCTGATTAGGGGGCTCTGGCTTACTCAGGCTGCGGGAAGGGAGGGGTACGGAATGAGGGGTGAGCCTGAGGCAGCAGAGGCTGGCGTGAAATTGCAACAGCCTGAGGCTTTCTGTGTGTTCTCCCGGGGAAGTTGTCCCTTGATCACAGGACCCTGGCAGTGTCGGGTTGCACAGTCTCCTGGGAGGGGAGGTATGGATAGTGACCTGTGCTTGCACACAGGCTTCTTGGTGGCTGCAGCAGCAGCCTTAGCGTTTCATGCCCGTCTCTGGTGTTTGCGCTTATAGCCGCAGCTCTCGCCTGTCTCTGGAGCTCGTTTAGGCGGTGCTCTGCCTTCTCTGGGCAGACAGGGAAGGATTCCTCTGCCCTTGCACACCTTGAAACAATGGTCTCTTGGCATTTAGGCAGTTCCAGACTTTTTCCAGGACTCCCTCCCTGTTAGCTGTGGCGCATGAGCCACATTTAGGCTATGTTCACGCAGCCAACCCCAGTCCTCTCCCTGGGATCTGACCTCTGAAGCCCGAGCCTCAGCTCCCAGCTCCCACATGCCCCGGTGGCTGAGCAGACAAAACTCTCAGGGTGGTTAGTGCTGGTTGGCACCGATCCTATGTGCGGGAATCTCTCTGCTTTGCGTTGTGCACCCCTATTGCTGCGCTCTCCTCCATGGCTCCAAAGCTTCCCCCGCCCAGCCCCCGTCTCCACGAGTGAAGGGGCTTCCTAGTGTGTGGAAACTTTTCCTCCTTCACAGCTCCTGCCCAGAGGTGCAGGTCCCATCCTTATTCTTTTGTCTCTGTTTTTCCTTTTGCCCTACCCAGGTACGTAGGGAGTTTCTTGCCTTTCGGAAGTCTGAGGTCTTCCCCCAGCATTCAGTAGGTGTTCTGCAGGAGCTGTTCTACATGTAGATGTATTTTTGATGTATTTGTGGGGAGGAAAGTGATCTGCACATCTGACTCCTCCACCATCTTGAAGGTCCTCCGCATATGTCTTTTTGAGTTAGTGTTTTTGTGTTTTTGGATAAATACTCAGAAGTGGCATCACTGGAACATATGGTAGTTCTATTTTTAACTTTTTGAGAACCCTCCATACTGTTTCCCGTAGTGACTGCACCAATTTACATTCCCACCAGCAGTGCACAATGGTTCCCTTTTCTCCACATTCTTGCCAACGCTTGATTTCTTGTCTTTGTGGTAGTAGCCATTCTAACAGGTATGAGGTGATATCACATGTGGTTTTGATTTGCATTTTCCTGATGATTAATGATGTTGAGCATGTTTTCATGTACCTGTTGGACATCTGTATGTCTTTTTTAGAAAAATGTGTATTCAGATCCTCTGCTCATTTTTTAAATTGGATTGTTTGATTTTTGTTATTGTGTTTTATGGGTTCATTATATATTTGTGTTATTATCCCCTTGTCAACTATATGATTTACAAATATTTTCTCCCATTCAGTATGTTGGCTTTTTATTTTGCTGAATTTTTTTTTTTTTTTTGCTATGCAGAAGCTTTTTAGTTTGATATAGTCCCACTTGTTTATTTTTGCTTTTGTTGCTTTTGCTTTGGCGTCAGATTCAAAAAATCATCACCAAGACCTATGTTAAGGAGCTTACCACCTATTTTTTCTTCTGGGAGTTTTGTTATTTCAGAAGGTCTTACATTCATGTCTTTAATCCATTTGAATTAATTTTTGTGTATAGTATAAGATAGTGGTCTTGTTTCATTCTTTTGCTGTGGCTATTCCATTTTCCCAACACTATTTATTGAAAAGACTGTCCTTTTCCCATTGTATAGTCTTGGCTCCTTTGTTATAAATTAATTGACAATATATGCATGGGTTTATTTCCTCTCTGTGTATCTGTTCCACTGATCTATGTTTTTATGCCGATAGATACTTTTAATTAATATACCTTTGTAATATAGTTTGAAATCAGGGAGCATGAGGCCTCCAGTTTTGTTCTTTTGCTCAAGATTAATTTAACTATTCTGAGTCACTTGTGGCCCATACAATTTTAGGATTATTTGTTCTATTTGTATGAAAAATGACATTGGAATTTTTATAGAAATTGCTTTGAATCTGTAGATTGCTTTGAGTAGTATGTTTATTTTAACAACATTGATTCTTCCAATCCATGAGCATGGAATGTCTTTTCATTTATTTGTGTTGTATTCAGTTCCTTTTATTAATGTCTTGTAGTTGTCAATATACATATTTCATGTCCTTGGTTAAATTCATTTATAGATACTTTATTCTTTTTGATGCAGTTGTAAATGGGATTGTTTTCTAAATTTCTCTTTATGGTAATTCATTATTAGTGTACAGACATGCGACACATTTTTGGGTGTTGATTTTGTATGCTACAACTTTACTGAATTTATTTGTTCTAACAGTTTTTTGATAGAGTCTTTAGGTTTTTCTATATATAATATTATATCATCTGTAAAAAGTGACAGTTTTAGTTCCTACTTTCCAATGTGAATGTCTCATTATAGGTTTTTCTTGCCTAATTGCTCTGACTAGGGCTCCCAACACTATTTTGTATAAAAGTGGTGAGAGTAGACATCCTTGTCTTGTTCCTGATCTTAGAGGAAAAGCTTTTAGCCTTTCGCCATTGAGTGTGATATTAGCTGTGGGCTTGTCATATATGGTGTTTATTACGTTGTGGTATGTTCCCTCTACACCCACTTTGTTTAAAGTTTTCATTATACATGGGTGTTGAATTTTGTCAAATGTTTTGTCTGCATCTATTGAAAAGATCATATGATTTTTATCCTTCATTTTGTTCATGTGGTATATCACATTGACTGATTTGCAGATATTGAATCATCCTTGCATTCCTGGAATAAATCCCAGTTGGTCATGATGTATGATCCTTTTAATGTATTGTTGAATTTAGTTTGATAATGTTGTGTTGAGGGTGTTTTTCATTTATTTTCATTAGGGACACTGGCCTGTAATTTTCTTTTCTTGTAGCAACCTTGTCTTATTTTGGTATCAGGGTTATGGTGGCCTTATGAGTTTGGAAGAGTTCCCTCCTCTTTTCTTGTTTGGAACAGTTTGAGAATAGGTATTAATTATTCTTTGAACATTTGGTAGAATTCACCAGTGAAGCCATCCAGTCCTGGATTTTTGTTTTCTGGGAGATTTTTGATTACTGATTCAGTCTTCTTGCTAGTAATCCATCTGTCCAGATTTTGTATTTCATCATGATTTAATCTTGGAAGCTTCCTATTTTTTCTAGGAATCTATCCATTTATCCTAGATTGTCCAATTTGTTGGTGTATAATTATTCATGATAGTCTCTTATGATCCTCTGTATTTCTGTGGTATCTGTTGGAAGATCTGCTAATTCATTTCTGATTTATTTATTTGAGTCCTCTCTTTTATTTCATTTCTGATTTATTTATATAGAGTCCTTTGTTTTTCTTCTTGATGAGTCTTTTTAGAGGCTTTCCAATTTTGTTTATCTTTTCAAAGAACCAGCTTTTAGTTTCATTGGTCTCTATTGTCTTTTTAGTCTCTATTTCATTTATTTTTGCTCTAATCTTTGTTATTTACTTCCTTCTGCTAATTTTGGGCTTCCTTATTTTTTTTCCTATTTCTTTGAGGTATAAAGGTAGGTTATTTGAGGCTTTTCTTGTTTTTTGAGTTATGAATTTGTCACTGTGAACTTTCCTCTTAGGACCTCCTTTGCTTCATCCCACCAGTTTTGGTATATTTACATTTTCATTTGTCTCAAGGAATTTTTTGATTTCTTCTTTGACCCATTGGTTGTTCAGTAGCATGTAGTTTAATCTCCACATATTTGTGAATATTTCAGTTTTCTTCATGTAATTAATTTTTAGTTTCATGCTGTTGTGGTTTGAAAAGATGCTTGATATGATTTCAGTCTTCTTAAATGTATTAAACCTTGTTTTTTCTTAACCTAACATGATTTGTCCTGAAAATGTTCCATGTGCACTTGAGAAGAATGTGTATTCTGCTGCTTTTGGATGGAATGTCCTATATATATATATATATATATATATATATATATACACACACACACACACACACACACACACACATCTGTTAAGTCTTCTGGTCTAACATGTTGTTTAAGGCCAGTGTTTCCTCATTGATTTTCTATCTGGATGACCTATCCATTGATTAAATGGAGTATTAAAGTCCCATACTATTATTGTACTGCTGTCTGTTTCTTCCCTTTGCATCTGGTAATATTTGCTTTATATATTTAAGTTCTCCTACTTTGGGTGCATAAATATTTACAGATGTTATATCCTCTTATTGGATCGACCCTTTATCATTATGTAACACCTATCTTTGTCTCTTATTATTTTTTTTAAACTTTATTTTGTCTGTTATGAGTATATGTTACTGAAAGTGGGGTCTGGCTGCTTACTGCTCAAAAGCCAATAAGGAGGCAAGTTTGGTGGAAAGGAAAGTTTGCTTTTATTTCAGATGCAGGCAACTGCTGGGGAGGGCGGACTCCTGGTCAAAGGCTGATCCCCCCAAGCTCCCAACAGTCAGTGGGCAAGAGCTTTTATAGACCAAGGAAGGGAGCTACATGCAGAAACAGCACAGTCAGCACTGACAGTCATCTTGAAATTAGTCATGCAGGGGCCTGATAAGTGTGATCTTGATTGTTTTAAGAACAGTTAGTCCTTAGTTCCAGGGTCAGTTTGTTTCCATTTCTTTGAGGCCAGTTCTTGGAATTGTGGCAACTTATGTCATGGCTAAAGTCTGGTCATTGTGTAGTTAACTTCTTTTACCTGGTGGGGGTTTCAGTATCATAAGACAGCTCAAGGATATGGCTCAAAATGTTATCTATAACCCTTGAGGAGGAAGTAAAGGTCCTTGACTATGCTTAATGATTAAAGTATTATTATTTAGTCTTGTTGGACTGATTTCCTTTGTTTCTGCATTTTCTCACTTCTCTGATTAAACTTATCCTTTGGCTAAAGTTTTTCCGCAGACAAAAGACAGGCTGATGACATGGGGGGGGGGGGCAAGGACTATAGGGTGCTGCTCCATTTCATATAGATACCTCAGCTTTTTTTTGCATGGAATATCTTTTTCCATCCCTTCACTTTCAGTTTATGTGTCCTTACCTCTAAAGTGAATCTCTTGTAGGCAGCATATAGATGGGTCTCACTTTTTCATACATTCAGCCACTTCATCTTTTGATTGGAGAATTTAGTCCATTTACAATTAAAGTAATTATTGGTAGGTATGTACTTATTGCCATTTCGTTAATTGTTTTCTGACTTTTTTAGTAGTTCCTCCCTTTTGCTCTCTTTCTCTGTAGTTTAATGACTTTCTTTAGTGGTATGTTTATATTCCTTTCTCTTTATCTTATGTGTATTTACTATAGGCTTTTGCTTTGTGGTTACTATGAATCTTATGTATAACAACTTCCCAGAGAACGAGTAGAGGGAGAAAGGGGTAGAAATCTTATTTGAAGAAATAATGGGTGAAAACTTCCCATATCTTGTGAAGGAAACAGACATCTGAATTCAGTAAACCCAGAGTTGCAAATCAAATGAACCTAGAGAAACTCACACCAAGACATATTAAAATTAAAATGTCAAAAGTTAAAAACAAAGAAAGAATATTAAAAGCAGTAAGACAAAAACAACTTGTTATGTACAAGGGAACCCCCATAAGACTAACAGCAGATTTTTCAGCAGAAACTTTGTAAACCAGTAGGCACTGACACAATATATTTAAAGTGCTGAAAGGAAAAAAACCTTTTAACCAAGAATACCTGGCAAAACTATCATTCAGAGTTGACGGAGAGATAAAGATTTTTCCAGACAAGCAAAAGCTAGAGTTCATAACCACTAAACCAGCCTTACAAGAAATGTTAAATGGACTTCTTTAAAGCTAAAAAGAAAAGGTGCTAGTTAGTAACAAGAAAACATATGAAGGAATAAATCTCACTGGAAAGTAAATATATAGCAAAAGTCATATATTAATCACTTACAAAACTAGTAAAAATGACTGTGATTATAATAATTAGTTAAGAGATAGACAAGATAAAAAGATGTAAAGTGACATATAGATATAACAGTTTTTCTTTATGAAAACACCTGAAAAAAGGAATATAAAAGAAAAATTACAGAGTCTATCTGTTTTATTAAAAATAAACACTGTGAAAAACGCTTAAACAACCTGAGTAGTTACCCAATACCATGACAATTTATTCTGTTTTTCAAAATAAGGCAAGAGTAGGTACAGACTCTGAACAAATATGTCATATCAAATACATATAGATTATTCTCTCCTGAAACTCTGTAAACTGATGGTAAATAGTTTAGTGAAATGATAAAAGCTTAAAGAATCAAAGAGAAAACAGCAATATTTTCGAAGATAGGACGTCTAAGGATCAAAGAGACCAAAGAGAACCAAATTCTACACTGACAGTGGGGAGATCTGATCTCTCTAAAGGCTATTAAATATACTTTTAATATACTTTAGGAAACAATATACAAAGATGAGCTTTCCCACCATTTCCAGGTAACAGCAGGAAGCTCCAATTACACAAATTTAGCATTTTGTGATGGCTAAGAACAGCAGTCAGCACCAGACTTGAACAGTGAGCTACAACACAAACATCCTTCAAAATGAAATGTCATAATAGCAAGACAGGTAAACTAGGGTTTAACAAATGACAACCACTTGGGAAGTGACTTAATCATTCTTGTTGAATTTCATATTTCATTAAATATTCTTATACACAATTTCCTGTTAATTGCTTTAAACAAAACCTCCCTTAAGGAATTATTTCAATTAAGTATAAATGTTCAGCAAGAATAGTTCTGACAAAGAATCCCCAGGTAATTCAAATTCTAATATGCATTGACCGAAGGTAAAGAAAAATAACAATTTTTGTTTAACATGTTTATTACAACAGATACAATTCACAACTGGCTAGCTGACTAGAATTGATGGCATAAGATACCATTGAAAGTATAGAGAAAAATAAAGATGAAACTCAGGAAAACTGGTTAGCAGTATGTTTTTAATGCTTAGTTTACCAAGTCTAGTGAATGCCTCTTCGCCCCTCTGGCAGAAAAGTAGAGATTTATCCTCTGAACAGGTAAACAGGGAATCTTGGGATGGGAGATATCAATTTTGTTGGTCATACATAAAATAGGGGCTAAAACAAACTACTGAAAGCTGAGATATCTCCAATCTTTACTCCTCTCTTGGCTCACAGTATCAAGACCTATTAGTCTTACACCCTCAGAGAAGGAAACTGAAAGAATCTACTTTGAAGAAAATTGTCAGTCCAGTGAAATAGACTAAAGGATATATTATGAGGGGGTTTCACAAGGAAATAGTCGACCTGGATTAACCTGTAGAGAAGCCACAGTTGAAAAGTACTACTCATGAACTTAGAGTTTACTATCAACATTCATTGTACAGCTCTTGAACATAAACAGCTAACCAACAACTATGAGAATCTGGGGATAATCAGTAAGATAAAACATGAGACAAAAATAAATAAAATAACTAGAAGTACACAGAGTTTATACAGGGAGGAAAGAGACTTACCATTAATATCTTCAGAGATAATACACCCACACAATAAGAACAAGATGTGACATAAAATGAATTACTAAAAACATAATAGAATTATTGAAAAATTTAAAAATTGTTGTAATAATGTAACTTAATAGTAGGTTTGGAAGATAAAATTGACTGAATTTTCTGAAAAAGAGTAAAAATGAAAGAGATGAACATTAGGAGAGAACTATTTAGTGAAGTAAAGGATCAGTCCGATAGGGCCAGCAACTAAAGTACAGAGTGAAATAATTCTATAATGAAAGAGCAAACAATACAGTGGAGTGTGTTATACATAAATTAAATAATTTTTAAAAATGGGTAAGAATTAAAGTTCAATTTGAAGTTTCCAAATTGAATTTATACAGTGGATGAAAATAGACCTACCAACACCAAGAAAAATAATGAAAAAAATCAGCTCTCTGAGAAAAAACAGAAGATAATCCCAGCGTTTTGAAAGGAAAGACAAAAATAGGTCACTAGAAATCAATGAAGTAAAATCTTATAAATTGTAAGAGAAAATTATTTCCAATATAGAATAATATGCTTGGCCAAACTATTAATCAGATATGAGAAAATCATAAAAAGCATTTTCAACATTCAAATTTCCAAAATGATGCTTCCAATGCTTAGTATCTCAGAAAGTTACCGAAGAATGCTTTACTAAATTGAACAGTAAATGAGGAAAGAGAAGGGCACAGTGTGTAAGGAATCTCCAGGTTGTTAAAGACGTAGAGCATATTTAAATGATAATCTGTGTGTATCAGAACTAAAGAAAAAAACTTCTTCAAAAAGATAAAACTGATAAAATGCCTAATGTTTATGAATGTATTGATAGACTCATTAGATAATTGGAATTGAGATTGGAGCTTTTTTTGATACATATATAGAAAACTAAACAAAACAAAAATAAGTAAATTGTCAACTCAAGGAAAGAAAATATTGGAAAGAAATGCAATCATTTATACTTAAATGGATCAGTTGTGAGTAGCATTAACCTAGTCATAATAATATGAACACTAACTATTGACCAAACAAGGTTAAGATATAATTATATTCGGAGGATGGGAAGAAGAGTTAAATCTTTAGCTGTCATAGTGGTAAATCAATAGAAAATACTTAATGATGAACAATAATGAAGTTTCAGTATTAGACTGTTATTTAGAGATATAGAAGCAAAATCCAAAAGCAATGCTAAAGTAGTTGAACGTAGTATCTTCTGAGGAGGGGGAAATGGGATGCAAGGGATGAGATATTGCCATAAGAATCTTTGAAGAACTGTTTGGCTCTTTAACCTGTATGATGTATGACATTTTAAAATTAAAAATAAAATAACAAGAAGAAAGAATGGATGCATGATCTTCAGATCATGGAGATCAAAATCCATACAGGACCTATAGCTAACAGAGTTTTATGGTAGCTATCAGTGAGCATGTTGGGGTGTTTTTCATTGTGAGTTTTGAATATATAAAGGAGTATTGATAGTAAGTACAATATTTTAAGTTAACATGCAGCATATTAAAAAATTTTAGACACTTAAAAGTTTTATATTTTAAACTGGAAGTCTTTATTCTATTTATAAATCTAATACATTTAAAAATAATTTTAAAGGGGGACTTTGATTAATGTTTGGTTCCATTTACAACTTAGACTCCCTTAAAAATTTTAAAGTGCATTATAAATTTGATATGTTCAATTATCTTTGTGAACATTTTAATTATCTGACCAACAAAACCTTCCAGGGTACTTAAGCAGTCCTTATAAAGCTAGTAAATCAAACCAATAAAATGGTGAATCTTCAGCTGTCTTAAGTGTTAAAGCACTATTGCCAACATAGTAAAACTTCTTACAGTTTTCAACTCAAAAAGCAATACAATGGAGTATTACTCCGCCATAAAAGGAAAAAAATCGAGTGATTTGTAGTGATATGGATGGACCTAGAGTCTGTCATACAGAGTGAAATAAGTCAGAAAGAGAAAAACAAATACCGTATAGTAACACATATATACGGAATCTAGAAAAATGGTACTGATGAACCTAGTGGCACGGCAGGAATAGAGATGCAGACGTAGAGAACGTACTTGTGGACAAAGTGGGGGAAGGGGAGGCTGGGACGAATTGAGAGAGTAGCATTGACATGTATACACTACCATGTGTAAAATAGATAGCTCCTGGGAAGCTGCTGTATAGCACAGGGAGGTCAGCTTGGTGCTTTGTGATGACCTAGAGGGGTGGGATGGAGAGGGTGGGAAGGAGGCTCAAGAGGCAGGGGATATGTAGACATATGTATGCATATATCTGATTCACTTTGTTGTACAGCAGAAACTAACACAACATTGTAAAGCAATTATAATCCAATAAAGATGTAAAAAAGAAAAAAATAATGCTTAAAATAATCACTCAGTTACACAAAGTTTGAATTTAAAGTGCTAACCTGTAAATATTTAAATACCAACATCAATTATTAATATATATAACATCTTTAAAATACGAATAATACAGTTTTGATCTATTTCATCATTTCTCTACTTTTTATGATATCAATTTATTTTTATTTATTTATTTTTCATTTGCAAATAGAGACAGTTTTATTTCTCTGTTTTCTTTCTTTTTTTTTAATATATATATATTTTTACATCTTTATTGGAGTATAATTGCTTTACAATGGTGTGTTCGTTTCTGCTTTATAACCAAGTGAATCAGTTATACATATACATATGTTCCCATATCTCTTCCCCCTTGCGTCTCCCTCCCTCCCACCCTCCCTATCCCACCCCTCCAGGTGGTCACAAAGCACCGAGCTGATCTCCCTGTGCTATGCAACTGCTTCCCACTAGCTATCTACCTTACATTTGGTAGTGTATATATGTCCATGCCTCTCTCTCGCTTTGTCACAGCTTACCCTTCCCCCTCCCCATATCCGCAAGTCCATTCTCTAGTAGGTCTGTGTCTTTATTCCTGTCTTACCCCAAGGTTCTTCATGACATTTTTTTTCCTTAAATTCCATATATATGTGTTAGCATATGGTATTTGTCTTTCTCTTTCTGACTTACTTCACTCTGTATGACAGACTCTAGGTCTATCCACCTCATTACAAATAGCTCAATTTCGTTTCTTTTTATGGCTGAGTAATATTCCATTTTATATATGTGCCACATCTTCTTTATCCATTCATCCGATGATGGGCACTTAGGTTGTTTCCATCTCCGGGCTATTGTAAATAGAGCTGCAATGAACATTTTGGTACATGACTCTTTTTGAATTATGGTTTTCTCAGTGTATATACCCAGTAGTGGGATTGCTGGGTCATATGGTAGTTCTATTTGTAGTTTTTTAAGGAAACTCCAAACTGTTCTCCACAGTGGTTGTGTCAATTTACATTCCCACCAGCAGTGCAAGAGAGTTCCCTTTTCTCCATACCCTCTCCAGCATTTATTGTTTCTAGATTTTTTGATGATAGCCATTCTGACTGTTGTGAGATGATATCTCATTGTAGTTTCGATTTGCATTTCTCAAATGATTAATGATGTTGAGCATTCTTTCACGTGTTTGTTGTCAGTCTATATATCTTCTTTGGAGAAATGTCTATTTAGGTCTTCTGCCCAGTTTTGGATTTGGTTGTTTGTGTTTTTTGTTACTGAGCTGCATGAGCTGCTTATAAATTTTGGATATTAATCCGTTGTCAGTTGCTTCATTTGCAAATATTTTCTCCCATTCTGAGGGCTGTCTTTTAGTCTTGTTTATGGTTTCCTTTGCTGTGCAAAAGCTTTGAAGTGTCATTAGGTCCCATTTGTTTATTTTTGTTTTTATTTCCATTTCTCTAGGAGGTGGGTCAGAAAGGATCTTACTGTGATTTATGTCATAGAGGGTTCTGCCTATGTTTTCCTCTAAGAGTTTGATAGTTTCTGGCCTTACATTTAGGTCTTTAATCCATTTTGAGTTTATTTTTGTGTATGGTGTTAGGGAGTGATCTAATCTCATACTTTTACATGTACCTGTCCAGTTTTCCCAGCACCACTTATTGAAGAGGCTGTCCTTTACTCCACTGTACATTCTTGCCTCCTTTATCAAAGATAATGTGACCATATGTGCGTAGGTTTATCTCTGGGCTTTCTATCCTGTTCCATTGATCTATCTTTCTGTTTTTGTGCCAGTAGCATACTGTCTTGATTACTGTAGCTTTGTAGTATAGTCTGAAATAAGGGAGTCTGATTCCTCCACTCCATTTTTTGTTCTCAAGATTGCTTTGGCTATTCGGGGTCTTTTGTGTTTCCATACAAATTGTGAAAGTTTTTGTTCTAGTTCTGTGAAAAATGCCAGTGGTAGTTTGATAGGGATTGCACTGAATCTGTAGATTGCTTTGCGTAGTAGAGTCATTTTCACAATGTTGATTCTTCCAATCCAAGAACATGGTATATTTCTCCATGTATTTGTATCACCTTTAATTTCTTTCATCAGTGTCTTATAATTTTCTGCATACAGGTCTTTTGTCTCCTCAGGTAGGTTTATTCCTAGATATTTTATTCTTTTTGTTGCAATGGTAAATGGGAGTGTTTTCTTGATTTCACTTTCAGATTTTTCATCATTAGTGTATAGGAATGCCAGAGATTTCTGTGCATTAATTTTGTATCCTGCTACTTTACCAAATTCATTGATTAACTCTAGTAGTTTTCTGGTAGCATCTTTAGGATTCTCTATGTATAGTATCATGTCATCTGCAAACAGTGACAGCTTACTTCTTCTTTTCCGATTTGGAATCCTTTTATTTCCTTTTCTTCTCTGATTGCTGTGGCTAAAACTTCCAAAACTATGTTGAATAAGAGTGATGAGAGTGGGCAACCTTGTTTTGTTCCTGATCTTAGTGGAAATGCTTTCAGTTTTTCACCATTGAGGATGATGTTGGCTGTGGGTTTGTCGTATATGGCCTTAATTATGTTGAGGAAAGTTCCCTCTATGCCTAATTTCTGCAGGGTTTTTATCATAAGTGGATGTTGAATTTTGTCGAAAGCTTCCTCTGCACCTATTGAGATGATCATATGGTTTTTCTCCTTCAATTTGTTAATATGGTGTATCACGTTGAGTGATTTGCGTATATTGAAGAATCCTTGTATTCCTGGAATAAACTCCACTTGATCATGGTGTATGATCCGTTTAATGTGCTGTTGGATTCTGTTTGCTAGTATTTTGTTGAGGATTTTTGCATCTATGTTTATCAGTGATATTGGCCTGTAGTTTTCTTTCTTTGTGACATCCTTGTCCGGTTTTGGTATCAGGGTGATGGTGGCCTCGTAGAAAGAGTTTAGGAGTGTTCCTCCCTCTGCTATATTTTGGAAGAGTTTGAGAAGAATAGGTGTTAGCTCTTCTCTAAATGTTTGATAGAATTCGCCTGTGAAGCCGTCTCGTCCTGGGCTTTTGTTTGTTGGAAGATTTTTAATCATAGTTTTAATTTCAGTGCTTGTGATCAGTCTGTTCATATTTTCTGTTTCTTCCTGATTCAGTCTTGGCAGGTTGTGCATTTCTAAGAATTTGTCCATTTCTTTCAGGTTGTCCATCTTATTGGCATAGAGTTGCTTGCAGTAATCTCTCATAATCTTTTGGATTTCTGCAGTGTCAGTTGTTACTTCTCCTTTTTCATTTCTAATTCTATTGAGTCTTCTCCCTTTCTTTCTTGATGAGTCTGCCTAATGGTTTATCAATTTTGTGTATCTTCTCAAGCAACCAGCTTTTAGTTTTATTGATCTTTGCTATTATTTCCTTCATTTCTTTTTCATTTATTTCTGATCTGATTTTTATGATTTCTTTCCTTCTGCTAACTTGGGGGATTTTTTTGTTCTTCTTTCTCTAATTGCTTTAGGTGCAAGGTTAGGTTGTTTATTCGAGATGTTTCCTGTTATTTAAGGTAGGATTGTATTGCTATAAACTTGCCTCTTAGAACTCCTTTTGCTGCATCCCATAGATTTTGGGTCGTCGTGTCTCCATTGTCATTTGTTTCTAGGTATTTTTTGATTTCCTCTTTGATTTCTTCAGTGATCACTTCATTATTAAGTAGTGTATTGTTTAGCCTCCATGTGTTTGTATTGTTTACAGATATTTTCCTGTAATTGATATCTAGTCTCATAGCATTGTGGTCGGAAAAGATACTTGATACAATTTCAATTTTCTGAAATTTACCAAGGCTTGATTTGTGACCCAAGATATGATCTATCCTGGAGAATGTTCCATGAGCACTTGAGAAAAATGTGTATTCTGTTGTTTTTGGATGGAATGTCCTATAAATATCAATTAAGTCCATCTTGTTTAATGTATCATTTAAAGCTTGTGTCTCCTTATTTATTTTCATTTTGGATGATCTGTCCATTGGTGAAAGTGGGGTGTTAAAGGCCCTTACTATGAATGTGTTAGTGTCGATTTCCCCTTTTATGGCTGTTAGTATTTGCTTTAGGTATTGAGGTGCTCCTATGTTGGGTGTATAAATATTTACAATTGTTATATCTTCTTCTTGGATCGATCCCTTGATCATTATGTGGTGTCCTTTTTTGTCTCTTCTAATAGTCTTTATTTTAAAGTCTATTTTGTCTGATATGAGAATTGCTACTCCAGCTTTCTTTTGGTTTTCATTTGCATGAAATATCTTTTTCCATTCCCTCACTTTCAGTTTGTATGTCTCTCTAGGTCTGAAGTGGGTCTCTTGTAGACAGCAAATATATGGGTCTTGTTTTTGTATCCATTCAGCCAATCTGTGTCTTTTGGTGGGAGCATTTAGTCCATTTACATTTAAGGTAATTATCGATATGTATGTTCCTATTCCCATTTTCTTGATTGTTTTGGGTTCGTTATTGTAGGTCTTTTCCTTCTCTTGTGTCTCTTGCCTAGAGAAGTTCCTTTAGCATTTGTTGTATAGCTGGTTTGGTGGTGCTGAACTCTCTCAGCTTTTGCTTGTCTGTAAAGGTTTTAATTTCTTCATCAAATCTGAATGGCATCCTTGCTGGGTAGAGTAATCTTGGTTTCAGGTTGTTCTCCTTCATCACTTTAAATATGTCATACCAGTCCCTTCTGGCTTGCAGAGTTTCTGCTGAAAGATCAGCTGTTAACCTTATGGGGATTCCCTTGTGTGTTATTTGTTGTTTTTCCCTTGCTGCTTTTAATATGTTTTCTTTGTATTTAATTTTTGACAGTTTGATTAATATGTGTCTTGGCGTATTTCTCCTTGGATTTATCCTGTATGGGACTCTCTGTGCTTCCTGAACTTGATTAACTATTTCCTTTCCCATATTAGGGAAGTTTTCAACTATAATCTCTTCAAATATTTTCTCAGTCCCTTTCTTTTTCTCTTCTTTTTCTGGAACCCCTATAATTCGAATGTTGGTGCGTTTGATGTTTTCCCCGAGGTCTCTGAGACTGTCCTCAGTTCTTCTCATTCTTTTTCCTTTATTCTGCTCTGCACTAGTTATTTCCACTATTTTATCTTCCAGGTCACTTATCCGTTCTTCTGCCTCAGTTATTCTGCTATTGATCCCATCTAGAGTATTTTTAATTTCATTTGTTGTGTTGTTCATCATTGTTTGCTTGCTCTTCAGTTCTTCTAGTTCCTTGTTAAATATTTCTTGCATTTTGTCTATTCCATTTCCAAGATTTTGGATCATCTTTATCATCATTATTTTGAATTCTTTTTCAGGTAGACTGCCTATTTCGTCTTCATTTGTTAGGTCTGGTGGGTTTTTATCTTGCTCCTTCATCTGCGGTGTGTTTTTCTGTCTTCCCATTTTGCTTATCTTACTGTGTTTGGGGTCTCCTTTTTCCAGGCTGCAGCTTCGTAGTTCCCGTTGTTTTTGGTGTCTGTCCCCAGTGGCTGAGGTTGGTTCAGTGGGTTGTGTAGGCTTCCTGGTGGAGGCAACTAGTGCCTGTGTTCTGGTGGATGAGGCTGGATCTTGTCTTTCTGGTGGGCAGGTCCACGTCTGGTGGTGTGTTTTGGGGTGTCTGTGGACTTATGATTTTAGTCAGCCTTTCTGCTAATGGGTGGGGTTGTGTTCCTGTCTTGCTAGTTGTTTGGCATATGATGTCCAGCACTGTAGCTTGCTGGTTGTTGAGTGAAGCTTGGTGCTGGTGTTTAGGTGGAGATCTCTGAGAGATTTTCGCCGTTTGATATTATGTGGAGCTGGGAGGTCTCTTGTGGACCAGTGTCCTGAAGTTGGCTCTCCCTCCTCATAGGCACAGCACTTACTCCTGGCTGCTGCACCAAGAGCCTTTCATCCACACGGCTCAGAATAAAAGGGAGAAAAAGTAGAAAGAAAGAATTAGTAGAAGTAGAAAGAGAAAGAAAGAAAAGAAAGAAAGAAAGGAGGGAGGGAGGAAGGAAGGAAGGAGGGAAGGAAGGAAAAAAAGAAAGGAGATAAAATAAAATAAAATAAGATAAAATATAATAAAGTTATTAAAATAAAAAATAATTATTAAGAGAAAAAAATTAAAAAAACAAAAATAACATGATGGATAGAACCCTAGGACAAATGGTGGAAGCAAAGCTATACAGACAAAATCTCACACAGAAGCATACACAATCACAAAAAGAGGACAAGGGGAAAAAATCAAACCTTGCTCTCAAAGTCCACCTCCTTAGTTTGGGATGATTGGTTGTCTATTCATGTATTCCACAGATGCAGGGTACATCAAGTTGATTGGGGAGCTTTAATCCTCTGCTTCTGAGGCTGCTGGGTGAGATTTCCTTTTCTCGTCTTTGTTCTCACAGCTCTAGGGGCTCAGCTTTGAATTTGGCCCCGCCTCTGCGTGTAGGTAGCCGGCGGGCATCTCTTCTTCGCTTAGACAGGACGGGGTTAAAGGAGCTGCTGATTCAGGGGCTCTGGCTCACTCAGGCCGGGTGGAGGGAGGGGCACGGAGTGTGGGGCGAGCCTGTGGCAGCAGAGGCCGGCATGAATTTGCACCAGCCTGAGGCGCGCTGTGCGTGCTCCCGGAGGAGTTGACCCTGTATCCCGGGAACCCGGCAGTGGCGGGCTGCACAGGCTCCCCAGAAGGGAGGTGTGGATAGTGACCTGTGCTCGCACACAGGCTTCTTGGCGGCAGCAGCAGCCTTAGCGTCTCATGCCCATCTCTGGGGTCCGCGCTTTTAGCCGCGGCTCACGCCCGTCTCTGAAGCTCCTTTAAGCAGCGCTCTTAATCCCCTCTCCTCGCGCACCAGGAAACAAAGAGGTAAGAAAAAGTCTCTTGCCTCTTCGGCAGGTCCAGACTTTTCCCCGGACTCCCTCCCGGCTAGCCGTGGCGCACTAACCCCCTGCAGGCTGTGTTCACGCCACCAACCCCAGTCCTCTCCCGGTGCTCCGACTGAAGCCCGAGCCTCAACTCCCAGCCCCGCCTGCCCTGGCGGGTGAGCAGACAAGCCTCTTGGGCTGGTGAGTGCCAGTCTGCAGCGATCCTCTGTGCGGGAATGTCTCTGCTTTGCCCTCTGCACCCCTGTTGCTGTGCTCTCCTCCGCAGCTCTGAATCTTTCCCCCTCCACCACCCGCAGTCTCTGCCCGCGAAGGGGCTTCCTAGTGTGTGGAAACCTTTCCTCCTTCACAGCTCCCTCCCACTGGTGCTGGTCCCGTCCCTATTCTTTTGTCTCTGTTTATTCATTTTTCTTTTACCCTACCCAGGTACGTGGGGGGTTTCTTGCCTTTTGGGAGGTCTGAGGTCTTCTGCCAGCATTCAGTAGGTGTTCTGTAGGAGTTGTTCCATGTGTAGATGTATTTCTGGTGTATCTGTGGGGAGGAAGGTGATCTCCGCGTCTTACTCCTCCGCCATCTTCCCGGAAGCCTCCTCTACTTTTTAAAAAAAGTTTTCCCAGGGTAAAAAAGAAAGGAAAAAGATACCATGAAAACCATTATACTCTCTTAAGCAAATGGGGTTTTCAGCTCAAGTGAATTGTAGCTACAATCTCAGGCTGTTTCGCTAATGGACATTTCAGTTGGATATTGATTTCTGGAACTATGGTGAGCAAATCTGAACTTTTTATAGAGTTATGCTAATAAGTAGAGATTCCAAGTCCATGAACTTTGAATGAGGATGAAGTAGGTGTGCAACTCATGTTCATTAGATTCACCTTACCAATGTCTCCACATTACCTTATATCCATTCTGATTTTAATTAATCTCTCTACCCAGATTAAGGACTAGGTTGTATTAAATATTTATTGTATGATTCTTGTCAGAGTACTTTTCATATTCGTAGTATCTGCTGAAGTCATAACTTTTCTAGATATTCATAGAACAAACGTATGGACACCAAGGAGGGAAAGCGGGTTGGGTGGTGGTGGTGGTGGGATGAATTAGGAGATTGGGATTGACATGTATACACTAATATGTAAAAAAATAGATAACTAATAAAAAAAATAAAGCTGGGAGGCCTTATGGAGGAATAAAAATGACATACAAATGGATTTTTCATCTCATGTCTTTATCCAGCTCAGTGGTCATAGTTTCCAAGGCTAGATTAATGATATAGCTAGACCGATTTACTGCTGGCCTGAAAAGAATTATTCCCACAGATAACTGAGTTGCTGAGAAAATGTTCAGGGAAAATAAACCTAAATTGATGCTGCTTATTGACATAATTTACACTACTGATCTCCTCCTTCACCATAGATGTATCAATAAATGTGATCCTCTAAAATTTAACAAAGCAATTATATAGAAAGCAAAATCCAAACTATACAATATTCGTCCTTTATAACAAAATACTCCCAAACTGGAAATTAGAATACAAAATTTACATTAAAAAAACCCTAAAATCATCTATCAAGATTAAAAACTAAAATAATAATGCTGAATATCAACAAATTCAGAGATAAAAATTTTAAAGTTATTGGTAATCTAGAGAATCACAAAAGTGAGAACACTAAATAAGGCTGTTGGCAAAATGAGACTTTCAAAGGGGAAGGTAAAAGAAAGAGCATAGCTAATTTAATTTAGGAAATTTCCAACACTGTGTATCAGGAATTGGGTGATGAGACCATAGCTCTACACACAGTTTTGTTTATAGCATTAAACACCTGCCATGAGTGAAGAAGAAAATCAAAACTGAACAAAATTATTCATACCAAGAAGTCCAAAGTAGAATGTGAATCTCTATGACTTTATGAAAAATAAAATAAAGATGATATTATTTAAAAACACTTTGATATAATATAAAACTGAAAAACCTAATAATGAATAATTGATAAAACTAATCATAGAATTTTTTATAACAGTTACACAAAACCTGATATTTCCCTTCAAACACCTGAACAACTCCCAATAAAATTAAAGAATAAATTTCCCCAAAATGTAAACTTAAAACAAAAAATTAGAAAGAATGATAAATGGAGATTCATAATATAGTTGGAGGAAATTAAAGAAATACATCCTAATGAAATTATTAGAGATATATTTTAAAATGTACGTTAAAGTTCTCATCATAGCACTATTCATAAATCTAAAAAGTTATAAGTAATAATTGGATATGGTTATGTTTTTTATGGTGTTTGAATATCTTGGCACATAATGTGGTAATTTTTAAAAGTTTATGAAACATTTTTTAGTAAATTGGAAAAATATTTTTGATGTGTCAAATTGAAAATTCTGAAGAGTAACTTACCTATAATGTATAATTTCAACTCTGATCTAAAAATTGTATAGAACAAGACTAAAAGTAAATGCAACAAACTACTAGTAGTTTTATAGTAATTAAATAGTGAAACAAGTCCTTTGACTTACTGATTATGTTCTTATACATTTTCTCCATACCAGTAAGTTCTATATTTATGTTTTAAACTATTGACTTTCCACTAGGCATTGTGGCTCTGTCACTCTGCCATTCAGTTGCTTATAGGTAGTGTGGCTCTATGTCTCAGTTTATGACTATTGTCCTGACATGATTATTAATATTGCCCCTTTCACTTTCACAGTGCCCTAGTTTGGACAGTAAATTATATGGTTATCTGAGATATAGGTAACCTAATTCTCATCCTGATTTTTACATTGATAGCCTACAAAATTCTGGATAAGTAATGTATATATGTAAGATTTTGGTCCCTATTGTAAAATAGAATAATCTCTGTGCTGGTTAACTTCACAGGAATTTTGTGAGGATTAATGAAGATATATTTAGAAAGTACTTTGAGCTCCTCAGAGAAAAGTACTATGTTATTTTCACTATTGCCTTTCTCTACTAGCTGGCTGAATGGAAAGTCTAGGGAAATCAAGATTTTGTGAGTATCAGCAATGAAACCAAATCAGTCACACATGTTCTGGCAGCACATTTTATACAAGTGCTTCAGAGTACAGAATCTAGTGAACCTAAAATTTCCCCAAACATATAAATTAATAGAGACATATAGACTAAAGTTTGACTCTAAATTGGCTGTTCAGTTAGGAGTTATGAGTAAATGTATTGAACTCCCCTTTCTGGGTGAAAATATTGTGCTCTATCAAGTATTAACCATAAGGTGTGTTTGGAAGCTGAACAAAGACTGTTTCATTAAGCTTGAAAGGGACAGATCTAAGCCAGCCAGCACTCTGTAACCTGGCATCAGGCCTCTAAATCAAACTTATTATTTTAGAGGCCAATTGAATGCTTTAGTAACTCAGTAGAAAGGCAGCATCTTCAAAATATTTCTAACACCTTATAAATTGGATACCTTGGTCTGGCACTAAAAGATCTTTCTTGAAATTCTTACAAATCAAAATCAAAATCAATAAATAAATCCAGTTCTGAGGCAGCAAAAAAGCAGATGAAAGGCAACAACAAAGCAGATTAAAGTTCTAGCAATGATTCCCCAAGTATAGTGAATCCGTAGTTTGATTAAGACTCAGAGGATGCATCAGGAAGCAGTGCAGCCAAGTCTGGCTCTTTGTCCCTTTGTTCTCCCTAAAACTAACATCCTTGGGTTAACTATAGTACCATATTTGATATTTTGAAGTTGAAACTTAATACTTTATTTTTTCTGACATTGCAAATGCATTACATATCACCAAGTTGTTTCTGTTTTCACAAGAGAAACTGTTCCCCTATCTAAAATTCATACCTTGACGTTACGTGTCTGTCTTTGAGAATAAATCATCTTTCTTCTCACTGTCTTGTCAATTTGGTCTCCTACTCTTTGCTGTATACTGGAGTCAAGGATGGCATATCTGTATCATTTGCCTATTTGTCAGAATGAAACAGTTGTTCTTGGAGAGTGTTGAGCAGTTATTTATGCAAAGATGAACTAGTTATTTAGTATTTTACTAGGTGCAGAAGAGAAATAAGTGCTGAAAACTGACATTTCTTAAAATATTCATTTTCTTCCATTTTATTTTATTTTAGTTGGAACACAAAAGGTACATTTTAATTCAATAAGGAATATAAGGATTTAGTTATGAATCTATAAGAATATTTATATCTTAGAATTATTTTCATATTTCTGGTTCTAAGGAATTTAATTGAGGAAAATAGTTTTAGAGCTTAGTATTTCTAAATAAGAATTACATGAATATATATAGAAATTTAAAAAAATACAGCAAATGAGTGTTACCACACCTGGACTTGGGTCTGCTTGCCCACTGGCAGTAAAACCAATCTACTGACACCAGGTTGTGGTGAAGGAAGGTACAGCATTTATTGCAGGGTGTGAAGCAAGGAGAATGGGCAGCTTATGTTCGAAAGACCCAACACCCTAATGGATTTCAGGGAAGGGTTTTTAAAGTCAGTGTGAGGGGGCGCTGCAGGGTGTGTGATCAGCTCATGCTCAGTTCAGCCAATAGTGTGTGATTTGTTGGCATCAAGGTGAAGTTTCAAACGTCATCAACCTTCTGGTTTCAACTGGTCTTGGCTCTATGTGCTGGCAGTCAGCAGTTTTCATCTGGTGGGGGTCTGCTTCATTTAAAAACAACTTAAGAATGTGTGTCAGTCCTTTATCTCTTTCAGGGAACTGGGAGTTCAGTGACTGTGCTGTGTGGCTGGTTTATAGTCTAAATTTTAAACTCTTAAGCCAGCTTTTGGAGACTCAGGGGAGGCCTGGGAGACTAAAGCAAAAGGCTTTTACTTCAAAGGACAGGGTCACAGGGTCTTTTATTGTTTGAATCCCTCCTTTTCTTTGATACTCCTCAATCTTGAGGGGAACAGGTTCTGGACAAGGAAGAGAAAAATTTTTGGATAGAGGGGTTAATCATAAACTCAGCAGAGGACCTCAGTATTAAGGGGACGTGATTTTATGAGAAGATCTGAAATTGAGATGTGAAAAGCAATCATTTGGTGCTATCATTTAATGATTTTTGTATTGCATTTTAGAAATTCTCGCCTTTACTGTGTGGTTTTTTTTTTCTTTTTCCTTTTTTTAAGGAAAGGGCTGTGTGCTCTTTTCACTGAGTGCTACTTACATTGGGACAATTAGGGATATTAAATTTGAGTTCACTGGGTTTATGTTCTTTGTCACACAGGTTGAACATTGTGGCTGTAGCTGCTTCAAATGCATATTGTGTTAATCCGTACTATCTGGAGTTTTGTGAATATACAAACTTAAGCACTTTCTCTGATAAGAGACAATTTTGACTCCTGATTGTTTTCTTTTGTGTACATTTATATAGCACTAATCTCATGAAGTCAAGAATTAGACCAGCATGTTATTGATTTGCACATTAAGCATATGATTACCTCTGAATTGCTTTCCTTTATGATATTCTCAGGTGCAAAATCTTGAAAGAGAGAATGTGGTCAGATTCATATTTGATTTATTTGATAATCTTTTTGCCTATCCTCGGTTTCAGTTGACATCACTTATGGAAAACTATAGCAATGAGAGCTCTTATAGTGGCAATGTTGTGACCTCTGGATATGGCAGCTATGACTGCATTGACTTTGTCTTTTTGTATGGGGAGCAGGGAAGAGATTACTTGCCTATCACCCAAGCTCTAGTTTTGGTTGCACTGCTTCTGCATAAGTGAAAATGGCACAGCTTCAGTAGGGTCCAGGTTGATGGTTATGGGTTTAAGATAGAATCTAATCACTAATTCATTCATAATATGCATCTTGGGAGTGACTGTGTAGTGTGAGATACTGTGTGTGCTACACTCTGGTGTTAAAATATATATAAACTATGACTTCAATTCTCAAAGTACTAATTGTGTTTGTGTGTATCGTGTGTGTTTTGATGGAGGATGAAGAAGGAGAGGAAGATTTAGGGAGATCACACACATGTACATAATTCATGATGAGTTCATTGGACAACTGTACACACACACACACACACACACACACACATATACACACCCACACCCCACATGGGGCCAAAACATAAAAGTGCAAAATCTACACTGTTAAAGGAATTATCACAAAACAAATACTTCAGTAACTACTAGAAACATTTTCTGCAAAATAGATCACTACCTCTTCCTTCTTTTTTTTTTTTTTTTTTTGCGGTACGTGGGCCTCTCACTGGTGTGGCCCCTCCCGTTGCGGAGCACAGGCTCCGGATGCACAGGCCCAGCAGCCATGGCCCACGGGCCTAGCTGCTCCGCCGCATGTGGGATCCTCCTAGACCAGGGCACGAACCCACATCCCTCGCATCGGCAGGCGGACTCTCAACCACTGTGCCACCAGGGAAGCCCTTCCTTCATTTTCAAAGATACCCCCTATTTGGAGTATTTTCTTCTTGGTGTTGTGAAATTTATATATCTACTCTGTGGTAGGCTGACAATGGCCCCCAAAGATATGTCCACATCTTAATCCCTTTAAATTTTACCCTATTTGAAAAAAGAGTCTTTGCAGATGTAATTAGTTAAGGATTTTGAGATGAGGAGATTGTCCTGAGTTGTCTGGGTGGGTTCTAAATGTCATCACAAGCTTCTTTATAAAAGAGAATGCAGAAGGCAATGTGACAGTGGAAGCAAAGAGATTTGAAGATGTGATGCCGCTGGTTTTGAAAATGGAATGTGGTGCCATGAGTCAAGGAATGTAACTTAATAGGCTGGAAGAGTCAATGGGCAGATTATCTTCTAGAGCCTCCAAAGGAACTGCAGCTCTGTGAAATTGGGCTAGGGAAACTGACATTGGACTTCCAGCCTCTTGAACTATGAGAGAATAAATTTCTGTATTTTAAGTTACTAAGTTTGTGGTAATGTTTTAGAACAACCACAGTAAACTAGCACACAGTCCTTTTTTTGGGAGGTCAGTGTTGTTACATGCTGTGCTAATTTGTTGATTTTCATTTTTGTATAGTATTCAATATAAAGTTTTAAAATTTATTCTACCTTTTCTTTTTAAAGCAAATAATGCTGCTGTGAATATCTGAATATCCTTGCACATGTCTTATAGTATAAATGTGCAAGTGGGTAACTCACATTTATTTTTTTCCCCAACAATGTTTGAGAATTATCATTGTTCTATATCTTCATTAATAGTTATTGTTGTTAGTATTGTTAAGACTAGAGAATATGGTATGTGTACCGTGGTATCTCTTTATTGTTTAAATTGGATTTCCCTAATAAATAGTGAATAGCTTCTTATATTTATTGGATATATCAGGGCCAATACCAGGGTGAGTCAAGACAGACACCTAGGTACACAGTTTAAGGATGGGCTTATTTCTTCTCCTTTCTTATCCCATTTTGGTGCATTATTTCTACTTTGCAAGCAAAAAACACACAACTTTTAATACATAACATATTGTTCTTTCTCCTTTGTCCCCAAATTTGTTGTATCGTTGATCTACAGTTAAATCCATATCCATATCTATATCTGTGATAAGTGTATTGAATGTTGGAGGAATAGGCCTTTTAACATTACTCAGACTTCTAATCCTTGAGTATGGCCTATTGTTTTGTGGAGCTGATTCATTTTTTCATTACTCTTTCATAGTTTTCACTGTAGAGGTCTTACACATCTTTTGTTGATGTCATATATAAGCATATAATTTTGTTGCTCTTTTAAATGACATTTTAAAATTTTCATTTTCCAGTTGCTAGTGTATAGGTAAGCAGTTTTTACTTTTTGTGCATTTGTCATAATTTCAGCTACCTTATTAAATTTACTTTTTAATTCTAATTATAGATAATTTTGGATCTTCTTTGTACTTTCTAAGAGTACATGTCCTCTTAGAAACAATATTTACATTTTCTTTGCAATCTTTATAAATGTCACTTCTTTTTATTGTGTTGTTGCACTAACTGAGACCGTAGAATATCTTTTGTAAATTTTTTGCTTTCTATAGAACCTGTATAATGTTCTCTCTTTAATTTATTGGTAAATTGTGTTCTTTCTTTTTGTGTCCCTGTCTATCTTTCTATCTCTCTGTCTTTCTGAAATAATTTAAATACATTATTATTCAAGAATTACAAAGGATATTTACCTATTTTTCAAGGTGAAACTTTTTCTCTATTGATTTTTTTTTCTCTTGTATGTCTTTTTTTTCCTCCTGGTGATTTCTTTTCTGTCATATCTCCACATGTGCCTATTTATTTGTATTTGTTTTGAGTACTAGGTGTTATATATTTGAAAATAATTTGAGGTCTAGAAAAATGTTAACTTTCCTTAGAGAGGAATTAAATTTACTCTTCAGGAAGCTAAGGGAAGTAGCATTTCAGTGTTATTTTAGTGCAACTACAAATGTACACATGATCTAGACACTAATCTTGTGTACCTGTGTAGGCTGGTCTTTCTGGAATGTAGTTCTTGGCCCCAACTCAAAACTTAGAGGGCCCTTTACTCAAATTTTTTACCCCATGCTACAAACACACAAAAATATACATATTTGGCTGTCAGAAATACTCATCAGTTTCACAATCTATCTTATGGCTTCCTAGAATTAACAGAAATCTTAAGCAGAAAGGGAGTTCTCAATGCCAAACTCACATTCTCTTGGATCTTGCTTTTGTAATCCTTCACTGTTATATTAACACTTAATGTCTTGAGGAAAATTTTCTTTTGCTCTCCTGAGAGAGTTGATATCAACTGAGTCTGTTATTACTGGTGGTAGAAGTCCTGGTGGTTTCTCTTTTACCTTCAGATTTTACTTTTAGACAGTATCAATCTACATATCGTTATCAGGGATTATTTAGTTAGCACTCTTTGAACTTTTTTTCTTTTTTTACTTTCTTTATGCAACCTATGGAGTTTTGTGGATTGCATTATTTTTATTTTGCCAGATTTTATAACTTATTCTGAATAAATGTTTTTAGTCATTTAATCTTGGTTCTGTATTTTGTAGAACTTACTGTTTATCTCATCATTTTATAAAGTGTCTCTACTTCCTAGTTCTTTATTTTGGTTCATTCTTTGGTTGGCTAGGTTTTGTTGGGCTGTGTTCTCTTGGGTCTTTTATGTACGTTTGTAGCTTGAATGACCATTAGGCATCATATAATTTTGGGGGTCATTCATAGGAAACTCCTAAGAATATTCTGGTAACATAGCTTGTTGTCAGAAAATTAAGCAGGTTTTGTTTGTCTAGTCCAGTCAAGCTACCAAGAGTTACAACCACATTTACCTGCATAAGCAGTGATAACTATAGAAGGACTGCTGCCTTACCATCAGCAAATGTGATATAGGATCCTCTGGGAGACATTCTAATTTCAAATCTGTTAAAACGTAGAAAGGTACAGTTAGAGTTGTTAAACATGGTAATTATCTGAGTTTATAATGCACATAATCTTTGACTTAACATTTTTACCTATTATCTATAGCGGATACTCTCAGTTGTCTGACAGGATTGCTAATAATACCTTGCCAAGCCACGTGGGAGCCTGAAGCAAAAGGAAAAATAAGTAATATTGATTGTCTTTATTTTCAAATGTTGCTATGTTGCTCATCATGGATTTTTAAAAATTAACTTTGATTTAATAAAATATTGCATTAGAATATTATTTACCTTGATTACTGAGTTTTTTTGGCGCCTGAGGCAGGGGCCTCGCTGCCCTACCCTAGGTAGGTCCTGCACAAGACCTAGAAGTTTTACACTTATATCCACTTAGGAGCATTTAATAAACAGATGAGACTTTGCCCTTCTATATTTCTCTGTAGCTTACTACAAAGAAATGGTAAGAGATATTGGCAGAGGACTATATTTTCATGGTGATAGTTCCAGAAAGATGCCTATATGACCCTGACTGCATTACGGAATTTAGAGATTCCTTGCTTCACTGCTTTATTTGCTCTTTGTCCTCTCCTGTTTGTTCCCCTTCCAGAAAGCAAGATAATGAGCATTGGTATTAGACAAGGAGAGAAATTCCACTTAATGTGACCTTAGATGAGTTACTTTACTTGTCTGAGTCCCAGTTTTCTTGTCTGTAAAATGAGGATGATTTTCAATTTATAAGGTTCTTGTGTGAATAAATATGTACAGAAAATCTATCACATGCTTAGTCCATAGCATGTACTTAATAAATATCATTTCTCTATTCTGCTCTTTTGCTTCCTATTCCTCAACTTGATACAATATGGTACCTACAGTGTATTATTCAGTTCTATCATATAGAACTGAAAAAAAATTTGAAATGCTTCTGCATGTGTCTTTTATTGTTGTGATCATAATACGTAACATAGACCTCAATGACAGAGTTTCTCCATTTGGAGTTGTCCCAGTTATATATATATATATATATATATATATATATATATATATATTTTTTTTTTTTTTTTTTGCAGTACGTGGGCCTCTCACTGTTGTGGCCTCTCCCGTTGCAGAGCACAGGCTCCGGACACGCAGGCTCAGCGGCCATGGCTCACGGGCCTAGCCGCTCCGCGGCTTGTGGGATCTTCCTGGATGGGGGCACGAACCCATGTTCCCTGCATTGGCAGGCGGACTCTCAACCACTGCGCCACCAGGGAAGCCCTGTCCCAGTTATATTTAAAAAACAGTTTAATACTTCAAACATGGCAAAAGGAAGGAGTTTGTTACTTATAGTAGGAGGAGGGAAATAGTCAATAGGATTATTAAACCCACTCTAACTCCTGATCTAAACCCCAATATTCAGTTAAATTATTATGATGATGCACAATTTTAGGAATTCATATTGCTATTTCTAAAATCTCAATGTAGTTTTTAGTTGTTGGAAAGAGAAACAAGGAAAAAAAAGAAAAATTTATTTTATTTCCTAAATTTATTCTCACTCATTAGGCTATAAAAAGTTATTTACATAAAATAACAAAAACATCAGGAACTTCATCTTAAATGAACTTGAGCAAACCATGTCCTAATATTTGTGGAACAAAATGTAAGCCTCAGTTATTAAATTATTTTGAAATCACATAAGCGTTTGAAATTTTAATGAACAAGACATATATCAAATAGCTAATTAATATCAAAAATATGAAAATTTGACACTGATTCTCAGATACCCAATGTAGAAACCCAGCCTCATAAATAGTAAGAAAAATTTACTGTCCATCATTATTTAAATTTGTTTAAAAAATAAAACAACAGTATCTGAAAAAGAATTACTAACAGAAAGTAATGAATAATATTTGAATTAAGAACTAAAGATTTGCAGGACAAATGTGTTAAAATTTTTGCTTTAAAATAAAAAAAATAACATTATCAGAAGTTTTATAGTGTTCTCTATGTTATTCAGGCTTACTTTCAATAGAATATGAATATTCTTATGTAGACAGGTAAGTCAGTACTAACTATGCATAAATCTTTTCTATGAATTGTATTTAAATTACATCAGTTTTGAACACACACATTTAATTAAAGCCAATAAATTGAGGTGTCCTTCTACAATTGTTATTCTTTTTAAAAATACAATAAATAGCAAACTTGTTCACTGGGGCTTGTTGTAATCATGGAGTGAATAAACCATCATTTAATGTTTCAATAAGAAAATATTTCTCCATTAAAGAACTTTAAGATTTCTTATTTCAGTTAGTGTTTCTTGCATAATGGCTCAAGGAAAAGTTTCTTTTTCAGTTAGTTTCATATTTCTCATTTATTGAGAGGTTTTGAGATCAGATTGCAGTTTTTAAACACCCAAAACATTATGGTCTCAAGTAGTGGTAGAAAATTACCACCTTGGTGACTGTAGGGAGCAAGATTGCATGTGGTTTGGTTTCTATCTTTCATTTCTGTCCAGCATGAAAAAATATCCTTCAGAGGTAAGAAAAACCATTGTACATCAGGAGAAAATTTTGATGAAGAGCAGCAGCAGTGGTTTGTAAAAGCTCTCCTGAAAGACGGGAAAGCTTTATTTTAACTAGACACAATAATTTTTTAGGAGGGGCGAGGGAGAGTATAAGTGAGGGAACAAGGAAGAGACCTGACAGTATCAGTTACTGATGCCAGTTCTTGAAACAGATTCTTCCAAATTGGTTGGAGGTTCACAAGTCCTGAGGCCCTCTCCAAAGATTTTGGTTTGATTTCCAAATAAAATATTTATATTTTCCATTATTTTTCTTATAACTAGAAAATTAAAATAAGAATTTGGGCTGAAAAAAATTCCTACAGGGCTTCTCTGGTGGCACAGTGGTTAAGAGTCCGCCTGCCGATGCAGAGGACACGGGTTCGTGCCCCGGTCCGGGAAGATCCCACATGCCGCGGAGCGGCTGGGCCCGTGAGCCATGGCCACTTAGCCTGCGCGTCCGGAGCCTGTGCTCCGCAATGGGAGAGGCCACAACAGTGAGAGGCCCGCGTACCGCAAAAAAAAAAAAAAAAATTCCTACATATAAATGAAGTTAAAATGCCAAGTGTGCACACATATGCAAAGTTTTATTGAGAATAAAATTTATCCCTAGAGACGATTTTAGTACAAGCAAGGAGAAGCTCTAGGAAAACAGAAAGGAGAGGGATGAGCTAACAGAACTGATGTAACAGAATTTGATACAAATTAAATATAGATGTAAAAGATATTATCAGTTTTATTTTCTCTAGATCTTCCATGTTTTCACAAGATTTGTGAGATTTTTTTTTAACCTTTCTGAAAATCAAGATTCCTTCATATTCCAGTCTCATTCTGAAATACTTAGTTTTTTATTGCCACCATATTAAATTATATCAAGCTTAATTGCTTAAGCAACATAAATGATTACCTCACAGTTCTGTAGGTCAGAGGCTCACAAGGTCCAAATCAAGGTGTCAGCCAGTGGAGCTCCTACTGGGAAACTTTAGGAAAGAATCTGCTTCAAGTTCATTCAGCTTATTGGCAGAGTTTGTGGTTGTTGGTCACCATTTCCACTCTTCAGTGCAGTTGTAGATTGCTGTTTCCTTGTTAGTGTCAGCTTTAGCTCCTGGAGGCCTGATTCCTGTCTTTCCCTGTGAACCCCTACATCTCAAAACTAGCAAGGCACATAGAATCCTTCTCACTTGGAATCTTTTCAGTTTCTCCTTCTGCCATATCTCTCTTTTACCAGTTGGAGTAAGTTCTCTGCTTTTAAGAGTCTGTGTGATTAGATCGAGCCCACCTGGATGACGGAAGATAACCTCCTTATCATAAGGTTAATAAACTTAATTACAGCAATAAACTTCCTTTACCATATTCACAGCCTCCAGAAATTAGGGTGTAGATATCTTTGGGAGCTATTATGCAGACCACAAATGCTAATCTGGTGATAATTTGTTCATTGCCTGCTATTTGGCCAGTACCTCACTGAAATTTATACTCTTTGCATTTTGTTAAAAATTCACTCTCTGGGCTGAAGCACAATAATAAGAGAATATCTAGATCATTAAAAATGAAAATCATGTTAACAGACTAAGAAGAATATCAGAAATCATTGGTTTTTGACTAATGTGTAGAATTTTACTTTCCTAGGTTTTTAGATATTGTGTTTTTTTTTTTAATCTTCTCCTTTTTAACTATAGTATACTTTGGATACAGTGAAACACATACATCTTAAGTCATTGTTCAAAGACTCTTGACAAAAGCCTACACGTGAGTAACCCACATTCTGGTGAAGACAATATTTTCATCACCTCAGAAATGTCTCATGCCACATTTTAACCAGTTCCCATCATCTCAGCTGTTGTTCTGATTTCTATCACTGTAGATTGATTTTTCCCATTCTAAAACTTTATATGAATATTATCTTACAGTAGGCACTTTTTGTGTTTGATTTTTTTTACTCAGAGTATTTTGGAGATTCTTCCATGTCATTGTATGTATGTATGTCATTGTATGTATGTATGTCATTATATGTATGCAACTTATTTCTTTTCATTACTGTATTATTTATGACTACTTTTCAATTCTTCAATTATATCACATTTTTTAAATTAATTTTCTTATTTTTGGGTATTCACATTCTTTTCAAATTTTGGTTGTGAGAACAAAGATACTGTTACCTTCATTACTGTTGAGCTTGATAATATTTCATAATCATTTTTCTTAGAATTATGTACAATTTATTTAAAAAGTCATATTGAATTTAGAGGTCAGTATTTTTTAGATTACCTTCCCAAAGACATGTACTACCAATTGAGGCCCTCCTTCTATTTTGGTGGATATAAGCACATATACACTTGCAGTTATCCAGAAAGATGGAAAACATAATAGGAAATGTGATTAGTTTGAGTCAGGAAACTACTGTCATTATCATAATTGCTAGATTCTCCAGTTTATAAACTTGCTGACATTGCTGTAGAAGATACAGGAAAACAATCTTCATTATATAATATTTACAGAGAAGAGTTTTTAAAGTTAATAAAACACTTTTCCAGGATTTTCTTACATATTTTTTAGGTATTCAATCAGTGGGCCCTATGTAGTTGATACATTATATATAATGTCAAAGGAGTGAGGTTTTATGCTATTTATTTATCTGGAAAAGTAAATTCCTTTAACACATAAGTTTTCATCTCTGTTAGGTAAGTGACCAGTCTGATAAGCTGGCACCAACTCCAAATATTTGAAACAATTCTCTTCGAAGTCTTACAATAGACCTTACATTCTCAAATGCTTTTCCTATTGTAATGAATAAACTGTAAAATAAGATTCCCAGAATGATATAAAAATCTAAATCAAAGCTAATATTATGGGCAGAAATTACCCTGATTTCTGTTGGTAATTTGCATGGTTTTTTTCCCCTAGAACATTGAGAAACAAGATAAAACCTAAACTTTTAATTAATGAATGGACTTCCAAAAATAAATTTCTGAAAATAAAATTTTTTTGAGAACTTGGAGAGAATAGGATGCCTCAATATATTAAGCTAACTAATCAAATGCAAAAAGCTAAAGACCTTTGTTAAACTGGCACCAATAATTCAAAGAACCAGAGCTAAGCAGTGTTTGATTTATACCCAAGTAATAAGAAACTTAAGAGGAAGACATTCCTAGAATAGATTTTAAGTTTCTCTTTGTTTTTGGCAACAAAACTGAAATCAACCTAAAGATCTTTTTGAAGAGTTCATATTCACACTCAGGAATAACTAAGCACATAACTTTCAAACCTACTTAGTATAATGGGAGCTTTCATGATCTGCTTTTTTCTAGATGAAATACAATTGTTTGGATAAAGACATCCCTATACTTACCTGGTTTCAAAACTTGTACAAGCAATTTATCATAATAAACCCATACTTTAACCTTTTTTCTTCTCCTTTGTCCTACCACGGGTGTTCTCAAGTACTTTTATTACACCTCTAAAGAGCAGGAAGTAAGACATGGAGAACAAAATAAACTAGATAAGTCTTAGGGCTCCAAAAACCTTTTCTCTAGCTGGTATGGAAGCTCATGTTTCAGTAAGAAGGTGTAATGACTCTGTTTTGGAAAAAAAAAAAAAAGCCTTGTATATATTAAGTTCCCTGACAAACATCATCAGATATGACAATTACAAAGTACAACAATAGCTTAAAGTTGTCAGATAAGGATAATAAAAATTATATCTTTTCCTGTTGAAACTTTTTATTCTTTGTTGTTGCCACTATTGCTTAAGGTAAACATGCCCCACTTCCCCACCCCGTGACTTCTGGCACCAACTAGTAATAGGCTATTAAAAACCAGCCCAAACTTCATTCTTTTTTGAAGTTCTATTCATTCGGCAGTTAACATGTAACTGATTATTTCATATGTTTTAACAAAAACCCATAATTTGCTTTATGTGCCAGAACTTGAGGAATTAATGATAATTCAAATGGGTATCTGTGAAAAAAAATCTTCTCATTTCCTATCCTGTTATTGCCAGAAGTTTTATAAAATCTTGGAGAAAGACTGGAATTTCTTATTATTCTGAGACTACATACACGTTTTTACAACATTAATTGACAAAGAAATCCAAGACAACTTGCAGTGGACCTGTACAAAGTCATTGACCAAATTACCTCTGTCAGTTGTTTTAGGAGGCAAATGCTCTTTCATGGGAATGGGGTGGGGGTGGGGAGAGGAAAGAATTACTGAATTAATTACTGAAAAGAAAGGACAATAATCCTTAATAATATTCTGCAATTTTGTATTATTTCCATGCCTTAAAACCTGATAGGTATTTAAAATTTTTTTGTGGTGCTTGTGGTCTTGAAGCAATGCTTGAAACTTCCCAGTAGAGCAAGGATTGCTCTTCTGCAGTCCCTGCCAGTACTGCCACTGTCACCACATGTAGACATACAAACTTGGGAGTACTGACACACTTAAGGAGGCAAGGTACATGTTCACACACACCAATCTATGTGCCCATGTGATTGTTTCCAATTATTCCTTACTGTTCCCTTTCATACATCTAACATACATTTTACTTCTACATATGTTCTATACCACACATTATTTTTCATTAAACAGTCATGTTTTTTAAATAAATTATGAAACAAAAATATCTTTTTTTGTGTTATCCACATATCTCCCATTTCTGACACTCTATGTCTTTGGTAGATTTGAGTCTACATTTTGTATCACTACTCTTCTTATACAAAGGACTCCTTTAACGTTTCTCCTAGTACTGTTCCATTGGTAACAAATTCTCTTACCTTTTATTTTAATCCAAAAAAAATTGTTCATTTTGCCCTTGCTTTTGAAGGTTGTTTTTGCTGGGTTTATAGTTCTGGAATGATACTTCTTTTCAGTTCTTAGAATACTTTTTCAGTTGTTATCTGGCTTAAATTTGCTCTGATGAGAAGTTAGCAGTATTCATTATCATCTTTCCCTTTTGTATTATGTGTCTTTCCAGCTGGCTACATTTAAGATTTTAAAGTTTTCATTTCTCTCCTGGTATTACTTATATCTTCTCTCTCTTCCCTCTTTTCCTTTAAATCTTTGCTATATTTTAATACTTGATATGTGCCTGTCTGCTATTGACAACATCCTGGTTATCTACAGGTTTGCTTCTATAGCTTGTTTGTTCTGATTGTGTCACAGTTTCCTGTTTTTTTTTTTTTTTCATGTTTAATGTTTTTTTAAAATTTGATGCTTCATATTTTCCAGGCTATATTATTGAGAGTCTTGATTTTTATTTTCTATGAACTTGTGTTGAATTTTGTTCTGAGCAAGCAATTAATTTACTGTCAGATAAGCCTGATTCAGTTATACTTGATTTTAAGCTTTCTAAAACTTAGAGCATTTCTTTTGATGGGGCTAGACTATCCCTAATTATGCATTACTCTTCTGGGTTCTTAAACACCTGGGGATGCTTGGTGACATCTTTTCACTTTGGCTAGTTGAAACTCTCATGCCTCCCAACATTGTATGACCGCTCAGCTAATTGCTACTCAGTAACTGTTCTCTCTCTGGCCTTGCGGAATCTTACCCTGTGTACACACAATTTAGTATTAAGTCAAAAACTGAAGAAGATCCATATGTATGGTTTTGGATCGCCTCCTTGTTGCAGCTCTTTCCTCCCTGGGACCTTGCTCATTCATAAATTCCAGTCACCTCAGCTTCATCCTATAATCTTTCTCTATCCGGAAAAATTCCTTCTATCTATTTGGGTTTCTCCTTCCTTACTGAAGTTTTAAAAGTAGCTGTATATAGAAACCCAGCTTTAAATATGGAGTTCACTGTAAGAATCACAACTCTATACTGTTTTCTGTACAATGCTTGGAAACTATTGCATCATGTATTTTATCTAGTTTTATAGTCATTTATTGCAGAAGAATAAGTCTGAAATCCATTATTTTGTTATTACTAGAACCAGAAATCAAACACTCTGGTTTTAAAAGAGCATGTATTATGTACCTGCTGTCTGCTGTGTACCATACTAAATGTTTTCAAATACATAATCAAGTCAGCCTTTACTATTTGCTATTCACCAGGTAGGGCTTACATTTTATTATTTTGGGAGGGAAGGAGAACTAAGGCAGACTTTTATTCACCACTATGCATTTTCTCATGCTGAGTATGTTCGGTATGTTATCTGTTTATCTTATGAGATTTATGGCATTTTTTTCTGCATTATTTTCCTAATTCATCTCCCAAACCAACCCTACTTTCCCAACCTTATATTTTCATAAAATGCTTTTTGATTCACCTCTATTATATAGCATTTGCCATGTTGAAGTATAGCTATCTCTTTATGTACTGTAAACCCTAGCAGAATTTTAGGCTGCAGTTGCCTCTCTCTCATCTTTGAGTCTAAGTGTGTAACACTATCTTGCACACATTAGGTCACCTTTAAGGGCTGCTATATTGAATATGTTCTATCCAATTTAACTCACATAATAACATTGTGAGATAGATTGTATAATTATCATTATTTTTAGTAAAAGAACTAAGACCTAGATTTGTTATATTTTTTTATTCTAAGTTGCTAGAGTCAGTGATATAATTTCATACAATTACAGAACATCATAATTGGAAGAGTCAATAAAGCTTAATTAGTCTAACTCCCCATTCAATGCCCAAATTTCCTCTACAGCATCTATAACAACAAAACTCTATTATAACCTTTCTATTTGCATTTCTAACCCTTAATGCAATCAATATCTGATTGTTACCATTAATTTCTTATAGTAGTTCAAATTTGCTATTCTAAAACTTCTATATACCATTTCTTTCTCTACCAATTATTACAGTATAAAATTTCTCTCCAAGGTCATCTACTGTCAAGCCTTCAAATATTTGAAGACAGCTCTGATATCACCATAAAATCTTCATTTCAAGCTAAACATCTCTAGTTGTTTATCTGCTCTTGGTATAATTTGGTTTCTACTCCTTACATCAGATACTCCACAGTTGTAGCTCAATCTTTTAAGGAATCCCAAACTACAAAACACACTATCTTTTGTGATCACATAGATTATTGTGAGACTGTTATCTTAGGTGTTATTACAAAGTTCTTATTTAATTTCCAAGTTAAACAACATAACAACATAAATAAAGGGCATTTTCCCTCTGGTAACTGGAAGAGTTAGAATAGTATGATTTACAGATGGAAGCCTAGGAGCAGTCTTCCTATAGGACATTAGGCTACCTTTTCAAGAGGTGGATCATATATAAACTTTTCCAGTTATGTGCCCTCTTGCTCCAATCCTGTTTCTCCCTTAAGCTCCTTTGACTAGTGAACAAAAGGAAATAAGAGAGGCAGTGATTGAGTTATATGTGAAATATACTCGATCTTTTTTCTGACCACTGGTCTAGATGAATAAGCAATAAAACATAGAGGTGAATATGGATTTGAGTCTGTAGAACTAGGGAATACATATTTCAAAAATTAATTCTACTATCTTAAAAAATAGCTTGCACTATAAATCAGCAACTGGTGGGTGGGAATTGCACATAATGGAGAAAATATAGACTAAAAGAGATTATTAACAGGTATTATAGAGAATTGACATTTTAACTGAGTGAAATAAGTAAACTCTTGGCTAGATTGAAAGTTTAGATTCTGGTTGACTGTAGTTTTCTCTTCAATTCCAGAAACATGACAACTCCCAATTTAGAACAAAGACCCAAATTCACAAAAATGAGGAAAGCACCCTCTCTTTTACCCAGTAGAGGAAGTTAACCTAGCCATCAAGTCATCCATAATGCCATTATTTTGAGATTTTCTTTCCACTGTACTAGGCAGTGAACTTTCAACAATACCTCATTTAATTCTTTGGTGTGTATTAGAAACCCATAATCTTTCTCTGCAAATTTGAAAGTTCCTTTCTCATACAAGCACGCACATGCACTCACATGTGTGCATGTGCGCACACACACACCTTAAGAATGCACCAACATTTGGCTTTACACTCTGTATTGGCTCAAATCTCCATTCGCCTTCAGATTTATCCTCAGACTTTGGGAGACCAAAATATACAAACCTACTCTACCTTCATTTCTAGCATCCTTGAACTTGGGTGGGATCAATGATCTCACAATCCTTCAGATTTACTGTAAATATTTGAATATTTACTTTGAAAGGTTGATTTGTCTAAGTGGAATCTTAAAATCTTCAGTTAAAGAATACTGTGTGATATGCATACAACCTCGGAACTCCTTTGTCATGAATCTGTGCAATATGTATCAGCAACAATTATATGTTACAATGTCTGCTGGAACAAACCTTAATAGCAGTACTTTGCATAGCAGGACTTACTGGCATCCAGTGCCTGTTTGCAGAGAAATTAATTGTTTGCTGGAATTTGCTGAGGAAGTAGCCACTATAATATACCATTAGAATGTACATGTTTCTTATAGGATACCTGCTGTGAAGACCTTCTTGGCTTCCTAACCTGGGTAAGTTGCTGAAATTAGTGTGCATGATGAAAGTTTAGATGCGACTGAAAATTCACAGACAAGTGTTTTTTCTTGAAAGCCAATTTAATTCTTCCATTGCTACATGTAAAAAACTAAGACATTGACAAATATTCTCAAGTGATTTCATGGAGCAATTAGTGCAGGCAAATACAGAATAAAAAGATGTAAGTCCGGGTGACAATCCTAATTCTGCTTCTGAAAATATTGTCAGTATGCAAAGCTTTGGTTGGTGGGATTGTTACCAAGAAGCGGGACCCCTTCCAGGACCCAAGAGTGGGCTCTTGTCTAACACTTGGAAATGAGTTGTCTGAGGAGACACACATGCTGACAAAGCAAAAGACTTTATTGTGAAGCAGCGCCTGGGTGGAGAACAGCAGGGTAATGGAACCCAGGAGAACTGCTCTGCCACATGGCTCGCAGTCTCAGGTTTTATGGTAACTGGATTAGCTTTCTGGGTCATCTCTGGCCAGTCATCTTGCTCATGCCCATATTTGGTCTGACTCAGGGTCCTTCCTGGTGGTGCATGCATCTCTCAGCCAAGATGGATTCTAGCATGAGAATTTCTCGGAGATTGGCAGGACATATTATGGCCTGGCATCTCCTCCTTCCTTGTGGCCCCTCCCCAATTCTCCTGGTTAGTTTTACGAGGCAACACTGTTCCTTATCCAGACTTCCTGTTGTGAGACAGTTCATGCAAGTGGTTATTATTGTGCCTGGCTAAGGTGGGCAGTTTCGGTCAACAGTTCCCTAACAGGATTGCACCAATGAAACTGTGTCTTCACCATCAACCCTATTTGCAGGATCCAGAATTTTCAAATCTGTACCGTAGTCCTTTAATATCATAGAGGGGGAGATCTAATAATTTGGTGGCAATGTCATCATAAGTACAATAATGGAAAAGGTAGTCAAGTTAGCATCTACCTGTGCTGTTGCTCACAGAAGCAATCTAGCTGCTGACAGTGCTAAGAAATTATTGTCTTGAACAATAACATCAAGCTTTACATTTTTGTTTCTAGAATTTCATTAACAAAATTGCAGTTACAGCTGAGTTTGATAAAATTTTGGATTCATTCTGTGATAGTAATGTTTAGCTTCTGGTGAACAATGACTTTGACACTCAGCCTTTCAGCATTTGACCAAAAATTTATTTGGTTCATCCCTACTTTATAGATATTTGCAAATTTAAAAGTCAGTTTTAATTTTTTTATTAGCAACCTTCGTAAGAGATACGTACATACACATAGATTCATAGTCTAATAGTCTGATGGGAAACAAACACAAATGTATACATACAGGGATATATTATAGGAAAATGTAAAAAAAATAGAACCATTCAAAGGAGAAATGATTACATAAGATGACAAAATTCAAACTAAGCATATCTTTACTAATATATGTAAATGAAATAAAATTAAAAATTAAAGAAAAAAAACCTCATATTGGAAAAGAAAAAAATGTGTTGGTTATCCTGTTTCTTCCAGCAGGTCCCTTCTCCAACTTTTGCTGGTCTGCTGTGTACTCTGGGAGGCAGACTGCAAACTCTGTCACTTGGTCCCCCTGCCAGCTGGCTTCTAGTCAAACCGGGTTGATTCAAGGTACTAGCAAGAGATCAGAGAGCACGAGGAGAGAGAAAAATCATAGCACTTCTTCCCTATGTCCCTGATGATTATACAGGAGTACAGTTTCTACCAAATAACCTTTCTCAGCAGGACCAGCTCTTCCTGGACTTAAATAATGCTATCTACACCCCTTGTCTCTTCAGGTCTAAATATTGTATGTTAAGAGCTTTTCACTGTTTCTAGTCTCTGAGTATTGCAGCATCCTTTGTTGAGTCCCTGAATCCTGCTCACATTGAGGTAAATAGTCCCTTCACTAAAGTCTGTCAGGTGGACCATTGAAGCAGAAATCAGTTTCTTGCAAGGATGCTGACTGATATAGTGGCTATTACAAAGTGAGGTATATAAGAATATCCCCTTTACAGAGAATGCCAAGCAACTGCATTTTGTACTGCCCACCATGCAGAAAGAATCCTTTCAGCAGCTCCAATTGGTCCTATAAGCTCCCCTGCCATGTAAGCATAATGACTCATTAGATCTAATGGTACTGGAAGTCTCTGTGACTGAGAGAGATGCTGTCTGAAGTTTCTAGCTAGGTCCTAGAAGAGAATTGCAGTTCATTTGCCTAATATTTTGAAGCAAAGCCACACCTGCTTCTGCCAAATATTCTCTGTTTGAAAAGCAGTTTCTGACTTGCTAATGGACCCAGGAAGAAACATCAGTAAAATACTTGAGAATGGGACACCAGGTAACTGTGTGCTTTGAAGTGTTCATGCCAACTGGGTGCTATTGCTCTCGGAGTTATCAAATCTTAAAGTGCATGTACATTAGCATTATAAGTTATGAAATGGAAATTACTTATATGAAACGGTCTGAACAGTTATGGGAGTCACAAGTACATTGTATGATCAGGTAACTCAGACTCCTACAGTCCATGCCTTATTTGCTGAATCTCCCTCAACCCATATTTGTATTCATCAGAAAATCCTCTGAAGAGAAGGTGCTCAGTAATCAAATGTGTCAGGTGTATGACTTCTCCCATAGATGGTTGTCTGTAAACCTCTTTTACCAGTGACTCTAGTGCTTACTTATTGGGACCATGTAGTAATCATGGTAGCATGGCTGGTGAATATGCATTAACTCAACAAAATGGACTACTCTTTAGCAAGCTTGATTTGGTAACTATCACTAGTGTCCAACCAACCAGTACCAGAGGCAATGCCACCATTCCATAGGGACACCAGCCTGGTGGCAGGGTGATTACATTGAACTCTTTACATTATGGAGTAAGCAATGATTTGTCCACATAGAAACAGATACACATTCTGGAAATGGGTTCCTCTTTACCTGCCCTCTGTGCTTCTACCAGTACCACCATACATGGCCTTATAGAATGCCTTACTCATTGCCATGATGTCCAACGCTACATTGCCTTTGATCAGGAAACTCATTTTACAGCAAAAGAATTGTCACAGTAGATTCATAGCCATGAAACTCATGTTTCTCCATATGTCTCATTGCCAGTAAGCAGCTGGCCTAATAGAATGATGGAATGGCTTCCTGGAGGCTCAGTTACAGTGCCAGTTGGGAGACAGTATTGTCTGAAATTGTGGTACTGGCCTAATAGATTATACCGTCAGCCAATACATGGTTCCATATGCTTAAAAGCCAGAATATGAAGGTCCAGGAACTAAGAGGTAGAATCAAGAGGAATCTTTCTCATTATTTTACCTAATGTCCTATTTACAAAATTTTGTTTATCTTCCCTGAAACCTTGTACATACTGGGTGACTTTGAAGGCTTTGCTTTCCAAGGGAGGAAGACCTCTGCCAAGAAATACAGTTGTGTCTCTATTAAATTGAGATTTGAAACTGCACCCTTGTCATTTTTCACTTCTAATGCCATTGACCTAACTGGCAACAATGAAGTTTACTCTACTGGCTAGAGTGATTAATTCTGATTAGCAAGAGAAAATTGGGCTAGAAAAACTGGTCTGGAATCCAGGAGATTCACTATAGAACCTTTTATCACTTACATGTCCCATAAAAATAGTCATTGAAACAGTGTGGCCACAAAATAAAGACAGGCTCACCAAAGACTGTTAGTTTTGTGTCCTATGAAATGAAGATTTGGGTCATCTCATGAGACACAAAATCCTGTCCTTCAGAAATTTAGCAAAGTGTAGTTTGAACATGGAATGGATGATAGAAAAAAATTATAGCGATCAAATTTGGCCTCATGATCAAAGGCAAGAACAATAGCAGCTAATTAACGTATTTATGTTAATTGAGCATTTCTTTCCTCTTACCACACTCCTTGCTGTCTTATATGAAGCCTACTGATGGTGGGTAACATTAAAATTTACGTTTCAGTTTGGATTATGGCTGAATTGCTGATACCCTGTCACAATTTAAGTCATAACAGAACTGTGGTTTTCTTAATAATTTTCTTAATCTTAGCAAAAGATGCAAAAGCATCCAAGAATGGATGCCGAGTGGGCGTAGTGTTCTGGAACCTTTCCGTTTGCTTCCTATATCTATTTTCTTTCCTTCTCTAACTTTCTTTTTGGTCATGGATACAGAACTGGTCATCCAGGTTCCTTTGTGATCTGAATTCTAGCAGAATACACTCAATGGGAGGCTCCAGTAGGGTTCAAGTTAGGAGGAGGGAGAAGGGGTTGTTTCTACCCTGTTTCCTCCCTACTTTGGTCCTGTGCCTCTGGCAGCATTTCTCCATGTATGGCTCCTGCTGGGGGCCTTTCCTTGTAGCTCCAGCACTCACTTGGCTCTGGTGACACTCTCCATCCTTTTGTCTCTTTATGGCTTCCTGTGGTTGCTATGTCTCTGTTCCTGAGCATCTCTTGCTGTCTCATATATTTTTTAACCCTAGCTATATCTCTGTAAATGGGCTCTTTATTTCGTTCTCTACAGTTGAACCTCGGAGAGGAATCATGATTCCTTTCAGAATTGTCTCTAGTAACAATGCCACTAATTTACTGTATATAAGAAACATATCTAATAAAAATTAACTCAAAAACCTTGAAAGGGAAGCTTTGGGTAAAGGTATGACAGGGAAATGAAAACTAAGAAGAAAAACAAGGATCACAATATTAATATCAAGTTAGTTTCATTCGTGGTTGTTAAAAAATATTAAAGGGACAAATACAGACATATTAATAAAAAGATAATATACATAAATAACTTATAAATATTAATTTACTAAATACCATGTCTACAAACTTCATAAAGTAAAAACTTCAGGAAGTAGAAACATTTTTAAAAGAAATTTATAGTACTCTTTTCTCAGCTGATGAAAGATCAAGTGGGCAAAACATAAGTGAGATTAAGGAGGACAGAAATAACTATTGAGGGAGAACTAGTAGGTGGATATTCATTCAAATGCTCATGGAAGAAGCTAAAGTCAACAAAGTACTGGGCTTCAAGGAAGACCTCAGGATATTCAGAAATGGAAAAGCAATGCAGAGCTTAATCCATAATGACCATGTAATAAGACTAGATATTAATAATAACAACTGTAAGCAGAATATCTATACCACCTGGTGTAAACATCTGTCAATAATTTCATTGGGTCAAAGAGCAAATCAAAATTAAGTTGAAATCTAAGAAATAATAATAGAGCATCATGCTTTAAAACATTGAACATAGCTATAGCAGCATGCAGAGGCTAGTTACTATAAATACTAAATTTAACATAAAAAAGAAAAAATTTAAGTTAATAAATTAAGTATTCAAGTAAAGAATTTAAAAATGGAACAGTGAAATGGATCAAAATAAAGGATAAATGAGGAATAAAAATAGAAATGGAAATGAATGAATTAGAAAATAGAAAACAGTATAACTATTGAATAAATCCAAGAGCCATTATTTAATCCAAAATTAATCCAAAATTTAAAAATTAAAATAAAAAATATAGACAAATATTTAAGCTCATTAAAACAACATAAAGGAGAGAGTCCTAAAGTAAACACACAAAATTATAACATAGAAAGGGATGGTTACCATAGGTTATAGTTAGTTATAGCTCCATTTCTTTCTGTCTATCCATCCACCTAAATAGAAATTGAACTGATTCTGGCTTGAACAATTAAGATATCTGTCTGTCTATCTATCTGTCTATCTATCTATCTATCTATCTTATTTGTTCAAATCAGTATTAGTTCAGTATCTATTTAGATAGAGAGACAGATAGGTAGATAGATAGATAGACATAGATTATTTAAAAGACAAACCCATAACTGAACTAGAAGTTATTTCTGGGTAGTGATGCTGCTTACAATTTTTAATTTCTATACTCTGTAAATATTCTATATTTTATTGAATAAGCATATATTTTTATCAAAATATCCAAATATATAAAAAAACTTAACAATGTATAATTTTAAAATACTGTACAAATCTCAAACTTAGAACATAAGTAAACAGTGATACCATATAACTTTTCCAAGTTCAGTAAACATATCTACTGTGCTAATAGCTCCTAATAAGGTCGGGATTTCATAATTATATCTTAAAAGTAAGGTAATAGGTACATCTATATTGACTGGATGATGTACAGTCAGTAGTTGCCATAGAGCCCGATATTTTACCTATTTTAACGCGTACAAATATAATTTGCTGTTGAGAAATTTTAGCCCATTTAAAAATTACTTTTTATTATTACAAAAACAACATACGTATATGCATTGTAGCAAAATTAGAAAATATAGAGGACCAAATGGGCCAAAATATTCCCACCACTTACAGATCACCGTTGTTAATACATTTTCCTCTAGCCTTACATGTTATATTTTATCAAATGTAAATTTCCTATATTATTGCTTTGTAACCTGCTTTACAGTCAACAATCATCATATTTATATTTTTGTACATTTTCATTGCATAAAATACCCAAACTGTAGATTCTCCTGTTAATTTAAAATGTTATTTAGAGCAAATTTCTTCAAACCAGTATCAATGCAGTATCACATTATCACAATCAGTATTAAAATGTTATTTAGAGCAAATTTCTTCAAACCAGTATCAATGCAGTATCACATTATCACAATCAGTATTATATCTGATTGCCATGCCCCTTAAATACCTTTTAGTCTAGAACTTTCCCCCTTTTTATGACACTGACTTGTTGAAGGAATGGGGCCAATTCGTCTACAAAATATCCTACCTTCTGGACTTGTCTGATTGCTTTCTTGTGGAATCACTTAGTTTGTATTGCTTTATCTACAGTTATATCTTAAGGCTTAATGGTTTTGAGTTAAACATGCTTGGCTAGAATAAATCATAAGTGATATTTTGTACCTCATTGTGCATCACATCACAAAATACACAATATTAGTTTGACTCACTGTTAGTGATGCTAAGATTGATCACTGGTTTATGTGATATCTGACCCTTCTATCATTTAATTAGATTGTTCCCCTTTGCAAGTATGGGACTCTATGAATGCTCCCCCATAAAATATTCATTTAATGGATTTAAAAAATTGCTTGAATCGATGATTTCATTGAGGGTTTGTGAAATTATTTTTCCTAACTCAAATTATTCCTTCTCCATATTAGCTGGTGATGGAAATACCTTTAAAGTAGAGCTTTCCCTCATCAACTGGGGCTATTTTGTTGTCTTAAAATATAGTTCTTCACTGGAAGGGCAATGTGAGTACTTAAATGTTTATCTTTAGTTATCAATTTTCAAAGTAAGGAGTTGTTTTAACAGCTGCCTCAAAGGATGAAGGGTGACAAATGAGTTTTTTCCAGCTTTTCTTTTTTTAAAATCATTATGGACTCTTGGATTTTTATTGATCCATTGTGTTCCAACCCACTGAAATCATTTTTCTTTTTGATGCTCAAGTTGTCACAAAATTGACTAGTGGGAAATCTTTCTAGCTGTGTGTTTGGTCCTTTTGACATAATCCTGTTTCTCCACTAAATAAAATGATGCCATTTTATTTCAATGTTTCTCGTTTTAAAATGTTTCATTGGAATATAGTATACATACATTAAATTGTACAAATCATAAGTATACAGCACAATAAATTAGGACTGAGTGAACACACGCTTGAAACTACCATACTAGGTTAAGAAATAGAAGATTAACAGGACCTCAAAGTCTCCTCATGCCCCATCTTAATCACTATGCTACCCCTTTTCCAAAAATGTAGCCACTATCCTGACTTCTAATGGAGTAGAATAATTTAAACCTAAAAAGTTTATGTAAGTGTATTAATACAGAATGTCCTTGTTTGTATTTATTCCTCTTGCTCAAAATTATGATTGAAATTCACATAAATGATTGTTCTTTATCATACTTATTTCGCTAGGTGTATAGTAGTCCAATTTATGTGTATAACACTTTTTTCTTTCCTGTCTTGCTATACAATTTTTTTCAGTCTGAGGCTATTATAAATAATTTTTTGTGAACATTTATAAAAATTTCTAGTAGTGAATATGTACACCTATTTCTGTTGAATAGATACCTTGAATAGATACCTAGAAATGAAATTCCTGAGTTATACAGTAAGTGTATGTTCAAATGTAGTAGATAATGTGAAACCCTTTTCCAAAGTGGTTGTTCAAGTTGCATCCCCAAAAGCATTGTAAGAGATTTCCAGTTCCTCCAGGACCTCATCAACACTTTAAAATTTTTTTAAAGATATTCTGGTGGATGTGTAGTGGTTTCTCATGGTGGATTTAATTATCATTTAGTTGCAGATTAGTGAACTTGAGTACTTTTTCAAATGTTTACTGGATATTTGTATAGCCTCTTTTGTAAACTGCTTCTTCAAAACTCTTACCATTTTTCTTATGGGTTACCTCTTATTGTTGGAGATTCTGTGTATTCTGCATGCAAGCCATTTGTCAACTATATGAGTGGCAATAATATTCTTCTAGTCTTTTGGCTTGCTTTTGAACTCTTACTGGTGCCTTTTTCAGGACTGCAATACTTAATTTTAATGTAGTTCAAATTATTAATGTTTTTTTAATTACCAATTAAAAAAATCTTTGCCTGACAAGGCCCTGAAGATATTCATCTATGTTGTCTTCTAAAATTATTATTGCTTTTACCTTTCCCATTTATATCTACAATAAATGAAAATGATTCTGAGGATTGATGTGTGGTAAGAGTCTAGATTTGTTTTTTCTTATGGATATTCAATTGCTAAGCACTGTTTATTGAAAAGATCATCCCTCCTACACTGCATTGCCCCCTTTGTCATAAAAGCAGGTTGTTCTTTTTCAGGACTCCATTCTGTCATATTGGCCTATCCACCCTTGCAATACTCCTTTATTTTCTTCGTTACTATATAGGCCTTGATATCTGGTACTATAAGTAATTTATTATTCTTTTTTTAAGATGTTAGCTACTCTTAGACTTTTGTATTTTCATCTAAATTTTAGAGTTAATGTGTCAATATTTGAAAATAAATAAGCCTGCTGGAAGTATGATTGCTGTTGTAGTCAATGGATTAATTTAGGAAGATGAACACATATATAAATTTGGGTTTTACATATAGGAACATATTTTATCTCTCCATTTATTTAGGTTTGATTCAGTTTTACTCAATAGTGCTATATAGGTCTTTTGGGATTTTTCATATATTCGATTAGATTTATTTCAAGGTATTTGATGTTTTGATCTATTCTAAGTAGTATCATTTTCGCATTTTAGTATTCTGTTTGTTGTATAAAGAAATTTAAATATTGGCCTTATATCAGAAACCACACTAACTGTGTTATTTCTAATAATTTAGTAGAAAATTCTCTTGGATATCACACGAACACAAACATATAGACTGAAATCAAAAGTGGCATTTTTCCCTTTCTAATCATTACTCTTTTACTCCATGCATTGATTTTGAATAAAAGAGGATGAAATGGAATGGAAGTGATGAGTGTAACTAATCTAGCCTCACTTTTTATCTTGGAGGGAAAATAATATTTCACACTAGGAAGGATTTTCACTTGTAGATTTTTTCTCATATTTTTGAAGATGACATTTATTAAATTAAAAAGCTACTATAGTTTGCTGAGCTTTTACATAAATTGGTTTTGATTTCTAATTGGTTTTGATTTCTAATCTGCCATTCTTCATAGATTTTAGAAAACTTTTTGATTTGTCTTTTCATTCACTAGTGAATTATACAGATTGATTTTTAAATGTATTTTTGGCAAATTTGGGAGAAGGGGATAATATTTCAAACTAATAGGAAAGTTGCAAGAAAAGTTAAGAAACTACCATACATTCAGATTTTCCAAATGTTTACATTTTGCCCGTTTATTTAAGATTTTCCTTCTTTCTCTTTCTTTCTGAAGAGTAATTTGCCATATTGTCCCCTTTATCCATAAACTAATTAGCTTGATTTTCTAAGAACAAAGACATCTCCCCATAACCACAGTACAATTATCAAACTCAAAGTTTATTTATTGATATTTGAATATTAAAACATCCGTGTATTTCTAGGATAAAAAAGAAATCTTTTAGGCTGTTTTTAATATTTATATGTTACTGGAGCTGTTTTGCAAAATACTTGCGTGGGATTTTTGCATTGCATCAATTTTTATGATAAGACTGGATTGTGCTTTTCTTTCATGTAGTACCTTGTCAGATTTTCTATCAAGATAATGTTAGCTTCATAAAAAGTGCTGGAAGGGGTTTCCACATCTTCTATTTTCTGTAAGTGTTAGACTACAATTATTATTATTTTCTTAAATCTTTTAAAAAAAGTTTATAAGTGAATTCTGGCATGTAGTATTCCAAAATTGAATATAGTAAATATTTAATTTCATGAATATATATCAGAAAACACAGATTTTCTGTTTTTCCTGTGTCTATTTTAGTAAGTAGTATTCCTCTTCAAATTTATCTATTTATTCTAGATTTTCAAATTATTGCCATAAAATTAGTCATAATACCAGCTTAATAAATTTTTAAAAAGCATATTTATTAGTGCATAATCTACACTTATTAAAATTCACCCTTTGTAGGTATATGGTTCTGTGATTATTGACAAATGTATACAGTCATGTAACTACCATCAAAATCAAGATATAGAATATTTCCATCATCCCAATAAGTTCCTTTATGTACTAAATCCCCAACTGTCTTGGCAACCACTGATCTGATTTCTGTTTCTATACTTTTGCCATTTCCAGACTATCATGTAAGTGGAATGAAATAGTTTGTCACTCTTTGTGTCTTTTGTAAGAGTAATCCATGTTCTTGCATGGATTTGAGGTCTGTCCTTTTATAATTGCTAACAATCTATTGTATCTGTGTATCACAATTTGTTTATCGCTAGCTGATTGGTGTACATTTGTGTTGTTTCCTGTTTTAGGGAATTGTAATGATGCTATAAATATTTGCATAGGGATATTTACATGGACTTCTCCAACCCCCACTTGTTGGGGAAAATTCTTAGGAGAGGAATTTCTAGGTTGCCTGTAAATGTATGTTTAAAGTTATAAGAAACTGCCAGACAGTTTTCTAAGGGACTGTATCATTTTGCATCCCCACCAGCAAAGTAGGAGAATTCTCTTACTCATTATCACTTTCAATTTTGTTTAATTTTTAAAGTTTAGTCAATTTGGTATATGTATAGTGGCATCTCATTGTGGTTTTAATTTGCATTTCTCTAATGAATAATAATACTAGAATTACCATATGACCCAGCAATCCCACTACTGTGCATATACCCAGAGAAAATCATAATTCAAAGAGACACATACACCCCAATGTTCATTGCAGCACTGTTTACAATAGCCAGGTCATGGAAGCAACCTAAATGTCCATTGACAGGCGAATGGTTAAAGAAGAAGTGGTATATACATACAATGGAATATTACTTAGCCATAAAAAGTAATGAAATTGGGTCATTTGTAGAGATGTGGATGGATGTAGAGACTGCCGTACAGAGTGAAGTAAGTCAGAAAGAGAAAAACAAATATCGTATATTAACACATATATGTGGAACCTAGAAAAATGGTACAGATGAACCAGTTTGCAGGGCAGAAATAGAGACACAGATGTAGAGAACAAACGTATGGACACCAAGGGGGGAAAGTGGCAGGGGTGGTGGTGGTGGTGTGATGAATTGGGAGATTGGAATTGACATATACACACTAATATGTATAAAATAGATAACTAATAAGAACCTGCTGCATAAAAAAATAAATAAAATAAAATTAAAAAAATAGTACTAATCATCTTTTCATGCGTTTATTGGCCATTTGTATATCTTCTTTGGTGAAGTGTTTGTTCAAATCTTTTTCTCCTTTTTAATTTTTAAATTAAAAAAATTATTTCATATTCTGCTAATGCTTTATATCTTTATAGGCAATTACTTTGTGATTCTTGAATTCATTTTCAAGTCAGGATCTTAAGCTCTTTTTTTCCTGGATTTCTTGAACTGATGGTTTCTGTGAGAATTATGCTGTGAAAAGCAAAACAGAAAGCTAACCAAAAGTGAAAAATTTGATGAGCAGTGAACACTATCATGACAAATGTTAGAACTCCATACTGTCAGTATGATTCTATAGTTTGCTTGCGGATCTTATGAAATCTAACATATGACTCTCAGAAAACAGAAAGTTAGAGATTGACTGCTTAAATATGTCTTAGACTTAAGATTTGGTCAGGTTCCAGGTGGGAGGCTGTATCCAATTGCTTTTTAGCTCTTTCTCCAATAAGATTTTTTCCTTATCAGGAGGAAGGATTTTTAAAAAATAAATGGTAGTTAAAAACAGGTAAGAAATGAGCAGGCCTCTTGTACTGCACCAGTTACTTGTAACTCCATTGTAGAGCCATAGCAGTGCTAATCATCTGGAAGGGACCAAGGGAGGGCCTTATCATTGTATAACAGTGCACTCTATAGTTATGTAATATGCACTTCTCTCTTTGGACCTAATCTGAATTAAAATGCTGTTATTTCATTGATAAATATGGTATTTAAATTAGCAAATTAAAAATCACCATTATGTGTTAAAATTCCCTCTGATGACACTTCACTATGCAGAACAAGGTAATTACTTTGAGAAATCAGCTATTCCAAGGTAACTGGGCAGTTAAAATATTTTATCAGGTAAATTACCCGTCACCATCAACATTCATCAGGGACTCATTTGGATTTTATTACAGGTTGACATTTACTTATTTGCCCAATTTTTAAAATTACAGCTGTTGCACGATTGCCCCAGGGCACAGCTGTAGAAAATTAGCACTCTAATCACATTAATTATCATAAATAAAAGGTTATAAAAGAGCAGCAAGTAACAGCATGGAATTTTTTAAAAGCAACTTAAGACATCCCTAATAATACCTTAAATTTATATAGCACATATAGAAATTGTCAAGTCTCTTTTACCCCTATAGTTTTTAAGTTTAGAAATTCTGTCATAGGGATGCTATTATTGATACCACTTCAGAAATGAAGAAGCGGAAGCCTAAAACAGCTGTTTGGCTGAGCTAAGATGAAACAACTAGATAGGTTCAAAGTCAAGTCAAGAGCTAAGTCTACTGAACTCCCAACACTCCATTTCCCCCCTATATTTCTCTCTTTCAGTGATGAAGAGTAGAATATCATTTACCTTCTATACTCCAGTCTATCAACACCTTCAGTGAACTGAAGATGCAAAATGTATCTTGATCTGCTTGCCTCTTTCCACCTCCAGTGCCACCTGTCTAGTCTAAGCAAACATCATGTCTCATCTGGACTACTTATTGTGATAACTCCCTTCCTTCTTGCCCCCGTAAAATCCATATTCTACAGAGTAACCGAAGTGATATTTTTAAAATGTAAATGAGATATAACATTTTTATACTTACAATGATCTATGGATCCATGTAATCTGACCCCCTCTCCAATGTCATCTATCACTCCCTACCTCCTCACTCTGCTCCCTTTTCTCTGACTGTTGAGCATGCCAAGATTGATTCTACCTCTGAGTCTTTGTTCTTGTATTTTGCTCTGTTTGGAATGTTCTGTTTCCAGATTTTTGTGGAACATATTTCAAATTCCTCCTTCTCAGAGAAAGTTTCTTTGATAACTATACCTAATCTGACTTCTCCTTGTTCCCTTTTCTTTCCCTCATTCTATCCTCCAGTCATTCTTTGTCATATGATTCTTTTTTTATTTGTATAGCGTATTTCTTTTGTTCTCAGGAATTACCTTATCCATGTATTTTTTTACTTGTTTATTGTACATCAGCTGTCATGCATTATAAGAACCATAAGAGCAGACATCTTGTATATCTTGGTCACTTCCTGTAACAGATGCTGTTCATCCTCCACTCATGTCTCTTAAGGCCATCCTGGAAATCACCTGCCCCTTCAGTTGACAGTTCCTATATATTCCAAAAAGCTTTCTACTTCAACACCTTCTGCCTGACGGCATTCTCTGGGCATTCGTCCTGGCAAGCAAGAAATGCCAGAAAGTTGATGCTTCCAGGTACAACCCTCAATCAGTAAATAAAATCAGGAAATCATAAGTAAAGTACACAGTTTTCTCATTCCTCAGGGAGACAGTTATAAGGTCAAAATTATAGGCATGTTTTATATCTTTCAGAGTCTCCAGCATAACTGAGCCCTAGCTGCACACAATAGTAAAAGACTTATTCATGTACATTTCATTGGCTTTCATGTCTTTCTCTTTCCTTAATAAAAACAAAAAAGATACTTATAAAATCATACCCATTTCCATACTGCAGTGCTTGATTGCATTCGTTAATCATTGTGTTGTCCCCTCTCCCTACTCTTTGTTTCTGTCTTCCTTTCTTTTTTCTATCCTAGCTTGTCTTATCCACACTAATGATTTTCCTTTATAATTTCCTTCTCTGGTTCATAGTATTTTATCTTGCACCCATATGATGTTTAACCTTAATTTGCGTGTTTATGTGTAAGTTGAGCACTGAATAATCTGGCGCTTTGTCAACAATTCTTGTGGGGTATATTTAGGTAAACATGGGAATGAATCCCTTGTGACATTCCTTTCTAATACCAAGGAACCAATTTTCATGACAAATACCTGCTGAGTCACCCCAGGTGACTTTGGCTCCTTGTCCTTAGTAATCCATGTTTTCCTCTTTTGTAGTTCAGTTTGTGGCCACCCCCCAAAAAGACTATATTTTCTTGCCTCCCTTGTAAAAAGGTGTGACCCTGTGAATAAATTTTGGCCAGAAGGATGAGAGAGCGAAGGAGATATGGGAATTTCACATTTATGCCTTTGAAAGGAAGAAGTGTGTCTTTTTCTTTCCATGTTCTCTTTCTTTCTGGCTGTAATAAGGATGTGGTCATGCAACATTCTTGGGCAACATGGAAAAAAGGTTGGATCCTTGCAGCATGGCTAGAACTCCATCGCAGTATCTGGTTTCTTATTACTCTGTGAAGCAGGCTGCCATACCAGTGTGGGCTTAACGTGAAGGTGATATAAACTACCTTGTTTCAACTAATCTTGTTTTGCATTTTTGTTCCATGGAGCTGACCCATGGATGGTCCTAATGACTAGAGTTGTCCAGGAGATTTACATTCTCTCATCTCTCTCTTCATTCATTCTCTGTCTCTCTTTTTCCCTCTATATATGTTTTATGTATGTATAAAACATACATATATATTTTCATAATAAACTGGCACAGACCCATAAAAATCAAACACATATAATCAGAACATGTGATATATAAAAAGAACATGCTATATTTCTTAAAAAATGATAGAGTATTTGGAGTGTTTTCTCCTCAAAATAATATATGTATTTATTCTCTTTGGTGTTATCTGTGAGGTCTATGCACAGGTATAATAATAGTACATGGGAAAAATAGCAGTGACACATTCTATACTAGTGTTCTCCTCCCTCCCTTGTAGTCTAGGGGTCCCCAGCTTTATCCTTTTGACAGATGTTAATGTAGGAGTTGAATTATGAGTGGTCTAACAATGGTTGAAAGATAGTAGTGTTTGACATAGTTGTATTAAAGTATCGCTGGAGAAATTATAACACATGAAAGTTAAAATTTATTTTGCTTCTTTGGTGGTTACCTCTAAGCTAGTTGTATAATTCAGCCAACTTCACTCTCAGGTATTCTGATTCTGTTTTTAAAATTATAATAGAGAAACTCTACATGTTTGTGTGAATTACATATAAGAAAGACAACACTGTGATACTAAGTAGACTACCTCACAATTTTCCAGCCCACTTCCACTTTCAGATCATGTCGTGAATGGATTAGAATGAAGCAAATGGAGTGTGTGAATGTGCTCCATTTTTCCTCGTGTATTCCTGTGGCTTAGGAATCTCTTGATATGGAGCATCTTGATGTGGTCACCTATCTTCTGGCTTCCAGTTGGGTTATCAGTTATCGTTATCAGTGGTGAGCAAGGAAGGAGATAAAAGATCTCTCTCCCTTCTGGGTGGTCACAGGATGAGTCTTCCTCAAAAGAAAATCAGTGTTCTTCAAGGTGGCTCTGTTCACACAGACATTTTGTCTCCAGGTTTTGATAAGTCTGTTACTCTCTGCCCCTTTAGGCCTAGAGACAGTACCAGCTACAGGGCACATACAGCATTATCCCTTTTGGTGTATCTACCCACAAGTTTTAAATAGCTCATTCATTCTACTCTATTCAAATATCCCCATTTAAGTGTATCATGTATTTTTTCCCCAGTACCCTGACTGGTACAGTTTGCAAATTCAGATTTTAGTGAGTATTTCAAGGGAGATTTCTTTTTCTTTCTTTCTTCCTTTCTTCCTTCCTTCCTTCCTTCTCCCTCCCTCCTTTCTTCCTTTCTTCCTCTCTCCCTCCTTTCTTTTTTTCTTTCTTTCTTCTTATGATTTTTTTTACTTATTCTTGCACTTGTTTAAATATTACAGTAGATCCAGTAGTTAGAGCAGAAGAGATTTAGGATTGAAAATCATTATGCCAGATTGGAAAACCACATCATGCTAAGTTCTGTAAATAGATTCATAAAAATACACTGAATTCATAAGAACCACAATCATTTTTATCTATTTCTGCTTTTTTGATCCCTAGAGAAACCTTTTTTTCCCCTGAGATCTGTTCTTTCCTCACAAGCCTTATTTTTGTTCTAGCTTAAATCAAACCTCTCCCAGGCTTGTTTTTGGAGGCAAACCTCCTCTTTAGATTAGCATGGAAAATTTTTTCTCTTATTTACCTCTCTTCAGTTTTATTTTATTTTTTGAGGTATTACATTCATAGAGTGAAATACGTCTAAAATGTATATGCTTACTTAGCTAGGACCTTAATCAGGACATGAAATATTTCCACTATCTCATTAAATTCCCTCATGCCCCTTTCCAGTCACTATTCCCCCAACCTAAGGCAAGCAGTGATTGGATTTCTATAACCAAGGTTACAGAAGGTATAAGGTTAGTTCTGCCAGTTCTTGAACTTCATGTAATTGGAACCACAGCATATGTAGTCCTTTGTGTCTAACTTCTTTCGCTCTATATGTTTTTGAAATTCATCTATATTTCTGTGTTATAGGTACTTTGTTCTTTTTTATTGCCGCACAGTATTCCATTGTATGAATATACTACTATTTGCTTATTCTTCTCTTGATGTACATTTGGTTGTTTTCAGTTAGGCTTTTCTTCTTGTACCTCACATTTATTGTAATGGTGAATGTCTGTGACAGTTAGCTGGTAAATTGGATTCTCCCTCCTATTAGTCTTCTCTCATCATCTGTCTCTAGTTGTGAACTCTGGGTTAATATCTAAATATGACTCAGAATTTGACTTTTAAAAAAGGTAATCATTTTGATTCCCAAATAACACAAGATTGAGTATTGATAAACCACTTAACAGAACAATTATAAATTGACATAATTAATAAATAGACTTCATTACAAGTAAGAGCCCAAAAGAGTAATCTCTGGCTTTGGGGAAATAAGAAGTTAAAGTCATCCCCAGTAACATAAACGATACCACAATTACACCTCTGCTTTCCTGATTCAAAGCCACTGCATAAGATTTTGCAAGTTGTGTCTGCTCTAGGGATTCCCAACAGATAAGAGAAAGTGGAACATGATCACACTAATGCTCTGTTCTCAAGCCCTTAGCCCTGGAGTAGGACTGCGTTCCCCAGTTTGCAGCAAGTAAAAGACCCTGTTTTCCACTTCTGTTAAGAATACTTAGTTTGGGGTAAGCCATGAGCTTGTGGAGTGCAGCTACCTGGAGGCTATGCCATTTCAAAGGTTCTACCCTTTGAAAAGCAAATGATTGTAATGAATATCATATTTTTATGAAGACTCTTAAAAGCATATTACTTTCTTTTTAAATTCCTGAAACCTTCATGGAAGACAGTAATTTCAAAGCTCTGGGCAGTTTTCTGTCTTAAAGAGGTTGTGATATGAATTTACCTTTGAGGATTTCCTTTTTAATGAAAAAATTGCAAAACTATGGTCATTTAATTATGTAAATGTGAAGCAAGTATCCACCAATTATCCCTGAGAAAAGCATGAATTAACTTAAAAAAGAATTCTTTTATTTTTAACAAACTTTTTTGGTGTTAGTGAATGTCAAAAGTTTTAATGTAGATTATTAAGAAATGTTGACAGATTATCCCTGGATTTCAAAAGAAATGGAAACTTCCATCCTAAAAATCAGTGTTAAAAGTGAGAAACCCGTGAATAGAAATTTTAAGACCAGGAAGACAAGTATTCTGGTTAGTGCATATGAATGGGAGTCTGACTATGCATATATTCTGCTTTGTGGTCGGCTAATGGTTTCTTTTTTATGGAAGGATTTCGATTTTACCATCTCTGAACATTTTCACTTAATCTTGGCGGGAATGTTTGTATTTTATCTTGTACAGCAAGTCTTTTATTAGATTGGCAACAGGTGCCACAGAGATTGCAAAAAAAAAAAAAAAAAAAGATACGCAAGCCTGATTTTCACCCCATAGCAGTGGAAAAATAGTAAAAAGGAGATTGGGCTAGGTAACAGAAGCTCAACCTGGACCAGTCAGCCGGTGCCCTAGAATTGTCTTGAGTACCCAGCTTTAGGATACAATATCCTGCAATTGTACGTGCTGGAATTATTCCATGGATACTCATCAAGTAGGTTCACCTCAGGACGTGGAGATGGGTGTCCTCTGAGAGCTTTGGAAATACTGAGCACAAATCTTTCTTTCAAGAGTAGACAAGAAATGAGGACTGGAAAGATGATCTGGGGCTCTGGCCCATGAGGTGTTTTCCTCTCTGAATTTTGTGGTTATTGCCCTTGGAATAAGGGCAGTTAGAAAAGAATATGACATTTTGCAAAAAGTAATTCACTTTGTGCTTCAGGGCTGCACTCAGGAAACCAGGCAGGTGACAGCCTATTGGAAACTGTTAAGAATGGGCCTGGGTTTAAATTTGTGTGTTTGTGTCCTGGTCACATCTAGCAGCACTTCAATATCTGCACTGCACTAATATTTCTTCTTTTATTCTTGAACTTTTGTAAATCTTGTTTAAGTATTGCAGCATTGTCTCAGCTGTCACTGTTGAGAATTAAGGAAAGTGTTGTCTCTCATACAGAACAAAGTCATCCCAGATGTTCTAGCACATACGTAAGTGCGTCAAGAACCGGGGAGGTGGTCAGCAGTGGAGCCAGCCAAATGGATGGTTGAGCTGTAAGGGGCATCATAACAGATATGTAGAGTGTATAAGCCTACTCTGAGGTATCTAGAAAGTATGTGGGGAAGTAAGACTAAAGAACAAACCACTGCAGAGTAGTGGGATGGGATTCTGAGTGGTTGTAATTTCAGGACTACCAAATAATATGACCTTGCTTTGTAATTATAAACTGGTAAAACCTTGTCATGTATAACTATTTTCATTTAATTCTGTAATTTTTTTAGAAGATAACCAATGAGGTTTGGTTTCTCCATTCTTGACCAGGCTTGATTAGAATAAATGCGACGGCTTCTGCATCAGCTTCCTATCTTTTCGTAATACCAACCAAAGTGGGGACTGGGGTAGGGGTGGGCATACAAAATTGTATAAACTCAAATTATATTATTTTCTACTTCCACTCATTTATACATAAGTGAGATCCAGTTAAAACAAACATAAAGGGCAGCCTCCCGACAGAAAAGAATATTAAGGGCTCTCAAAAATGGGCAATTTGTAGGCAAGGGGTAGTCATCACCATCATCAATTTGTAAGAATAGCTACCATTTATGGAGTACTTACTTTTTTGCTAATATGCTTCGCATATTTTATCTGAATACTTTTTACAACAATGCGGATGAAGTGTTGTTATTCTTATTTACTGATGACCAAGACAAGGCTCAGAGATGTTAAGCGACTTGCTAAACATAGCACAGCTAGTAAGTGACTGTATAGAGATTCAAGCTAAATTTGGGCTGGATCTAATGCCAATGAGTTTGGCCAGCCAGGGTGCTGCCAGAGAGTTTTGTCTAGATTATATATCTGTGAGTTCTTTGGTCTTTCTTTTCTTTTTCTTTTCATTTTTATTTCTTAAGTTAACCAAGCTATCTTCTTTCCATAATACTGTCTATGACTCACTCATCCAAATGATAAGTCTGATTTGTCATTACCTATGGATATATCTCTTGAATACCACTTAAGTTAGCTCATGATTTCCAGTGAGTAGCCAATCTCTTTTGAGCAGAGGCTAGAGGTTCTTTGACTGACATAACATCACTTGCCACATCAGTTCCTAAACTATTTGAATTCTTTGCCTTATGCATCTCCACTCACAGCTAATCAGAAGTTGACTAGAGTTAGGATCAGTGAGATACGAATTAAATCAAATTATCCCTTTATTTAAATCCTTAGTCAGAAAGATTTGATTTATGTCTTTCTTTCCTCTACTCCACCAGAACTGTTTACTTGACACAATCTAAGCCATAATACATAATTTTCACAACTCAAACAAGAATGCCAATTTAATTTTTAGAAGCCACACAGTGTACATTTGCAGTGATTTATAATGTTATTTTATCAGATTAATTCTATAGCTGCATTAGAAAACTGCACATCTAGATTTGCACACCTAGACAGTTTTACATTCATCATCTTCAAAAGCAGTTTCGTCCAGAAAGGGGCATTTTTCACAAGGGTTGGTTTGAGCTATTTCTTAGAGGAGCTGCTTGAATTTTACATAAATGTAGTCTCAAATATGGTGCAAAACTTTACTAAAATATTCTGAAACAGAAAGGTCACTTTTGAGTTATACTGCCAGGGTAGGTTTTCTTTGTTTCATGCCATCTTGTCATTAAGTCTCAAATAAATGGAGGCTAGTACATAAAAATACAAATAGTTATTTGCTAGGTACTGTGCTGATCGCTTCACCTCCATGATTTTATTTAATTCTTATACCCGCATTCAGAAGCAGGTTTTATTATCCCTATTTTATTTATCAAAACAAAACAAAACAAACCAGACACAAGGAGGTAAGAGGTAATGTGTCAAAAGCCACAATGTAGGGCTTCCCTGGTGGCGCTGTGGTTAAGAATCCACCTGTCCATGCAGGGGACACGGGTTCAAGCCCTTGTCCGGGAAGATTCCACATGCTGCAGAGCAAATAAGCCCGTGTACCACAGCTGCTGAGCCTGCGCTCTAGAGCCCATGAGCCACAACTACTGAAGCCCACACACCTAGAGCCTGTGCTCCACAACAAGAGAAGCCACCTCAATGAGAAGCCTGCGCACCACAACGAGCAGTAGCCCCCGCTTGCTGCAACTAGAGAAAGCCCGCGTGCAGCAACATAGACCCAACTCAGCCAAAAATAAATAAGTAAATAAATAAATAAATTTATATTAAAAAAAGGCCACGATGTAAATTTGATTCAGATCTATGTTAGTATGACTCTAAAACCCATTCTTTAGCCACCATACTGTGTGCTTTTCTGGGCCAAACTTGACATCTAAGTCATTATTTCTGACTGTTTTACTTAAATGGTTGCACTGCCCCTTCTTTGCATCTTCCCTCCTTGATTTGATCCACAGCATTCCTGAAAGTTATTTTACTCTTTTGAAATTTAGCAATTTTTAAAACTGCTCCAATTTGACAAGAAAGAAAAGAGGGGAAAATAGGTCAATCTAGCCTACTTATTTACCAAAGTAAAACAAAAAGGATATACCCATTTTATGTCTGAGACAAGTTAATGTTCAAAAATATTAAGTTACTTATTCAGGTATCAACAAGGACAACTAGGGCCGGCAAAGGAGGCTGATGTCTCTCATTTTAAAACTTTGGAAAATATATGTTGTCGTTGTCCTTGTGAGAGTGAACAGTAAATTGCATTGATTTCAAAGATGTATTCTTTAACAACAGTAGATATCACTTAAAACTTACTGTATAGGGAGTGGACAGGCCCTCCTGACGGAGTGGACAGGACCTCCGGTCAGAGATATGTATAACACACTGACTTACTGTGACCTAGGAAAGGCTGCCAAGGACGTCTTCAACAAAGGGTATGGGTTTAGCATGGTCAAAATAGATCTGAGAACCAAGTCATGTAGTGGAGTGGAATTTTCTACATCTGGTCATGCTTACACTGATAAGGGAAAGGACCAGGCAACCTAGAGACCAAATACAAGATCTGTAACTATGGACTGACCTTCACCCAAAGGTAGAACACAGACAGTACTCTTGGGACAGAAATCTCTTTGGAGAATAAGTTGGCTGAAGGGTTGAAATTGACTCTTTTGATACCATATTTGTACTGAACACAGGAAAGAAGAGTGGGAAATTGAAGGCCTCCTATAAATGGGATTGTTTCAGTCTTGGCATATATATATGCCAAGTTATATGCTATATAACTTTGATATAGATTTTTCGGAACCAACCATCTTTGGCTGGACTGTGTTGGCCTTTGAAGGTTGGCTTGCTGGCCATCAGATGAGTTTTGACACAGCCAAATCCAAACTGTCTCAGAATAATTTTTCCCTGGGTTACAATGCCGCAGACTTCCAGCTGCACACTCAGGTGAACGATGACACTGAATTTGGAGGGTCAATCTACCAGAAAGTGAACGAGAAGATTGAAATATCAATAAACCTCGCATGGATGGCCAGCAGTACCAACAGCCATTTTGGCATTGCTGCTAAGTACAAGCTGGGTTGTAGAACTTCTCTGTCTGCTAAAGTAAATAATGCCAGTCTGATTGGACTGGGTTATTCTCAGACCCTTTCCGACCAGGAGTGAAACCGACTGTGTCAGCAATAATCAATGGAAAGAACTTTAATGCAGGAGGGCACAAGGTCAGGCTGGGATTTGAGCTAGAAGCTTAATGTGGTTTTGAGTAAAGCATCAGCTTTGTCCCTGGAGGTGAAGAGAAATGAACCCACTATGTTTTGGCTTAAAATTCTGTGAAATTTCAAAAGTGTGAACTTTTATTCTTCCAAAGAAACATAATCCTCCCCACACTGAGGGCTAGATATTGAGCCCATCCTAAGGGAGGTGCTTGAAGGCATGCCCAGAAGTTGTTATGTTTGTGCCACATTTCAGTTCAGTTCTGTAGTGTTGTTTTAAATGTTTTCCTCAGAGACGGTGCAGTGTCATGTAACAAAGGAGGTGACCCAACCCTCCAGTTGTCCATCACGTCCTGCATGTCCCACACCACTTTTTCATGACCTTGTAATATATTGGCCTCTGTGTGGTAGTGGACTCTTTGGTTTTGCATCAGAGTAAAATAAAGTAAACCCATCACATTTAGAACATAAAAAAACAAACAAAAAACAAAAGTACTGTATAAAAAGATAAAGTTTAGAGGTCACCATCTCTAAAAAGGAAGGATGGACTTTGATTTCCTAAGATTAGGATCCAAAATACAATGTGTATCATAGTATGTGAAGCTAGGGCAATAATGAAAAGGAAAGAAAATGGAAGCAATTATTCCTTTTATTCGTGGTCAGAAGTTACACATAAAAGACTTTATAATGCATTAATGGAATAAATATTAAATACAATGGATGGGTATAGGGAGATTTTCCAAGAAAAAACATAATATGTTAAATTCGAAGAATTCACCAAAGTGTTAAATCTATTTAAAAGTAGCTATGTAATAGTACCATCATAAAATTTTTAATTACCCCTAAGAGTTCATGGGAATTGAATCACTGAATGAAAATGCAAACTGTTTTCTGAAGATTTCTTACAGTTAGGTAATACATGAAAACAAATGTGCAGTTAGCATAAGTCAGAAAATTTTTAAAAATTGGTCAAGAAACCCTGCAGTCATCTGAACAAGAAAGAAAAAAATCCATCCAAATAAGAAGAATGAAAAAAATTTTAAGTAATGTTACTAAATAGACAAGTTTCTGGAAAATCTCAAATGACTAACGATGACATAGCACTCATTAAAGGGAATTGATACTATTCTAACACCTTGAAAAATGAGGAACAAATTTAATTAGATGATAATAAATCTTAGTTTTAAAATGTGAAATAACATTATTGTATTTTCTAGTATCTTGGTTTCTTCTGACATCATAAATAAGCCACACAAGAAATATGACAACACTCAAAAATGACACATTATCATTCTCCTTACTTATTATATTATTGGTATTAGAAGTCTATTAGACACAGCTAATCTGTCCCTAACACTCTTACCTTCCTCAATTTGTATTCAGCTTCAGAATGCGAAACCCATTTATCCCCATCTGTGGCTAGCCTTGACTGCTTTCTCTGTCTGCTTCATTCTGGCAGTTTGGGCACCCCAACTAAGTAAAAATGTTCTGTATTGGTACTTCAAATTCATAGAAAGATGATAAAAATGAATTTCTCAATTCTGTACAAAGATACAGACAACTAAAAATACCCTATTTTGGTATTGCTATACAGTTTTACAAAGGTGGATAACCAGTTTCAAGTTTTATATGTTACTGTGAGTATCTCACTTTGTTTCATTCATTCTTCATGGTTTTTGTATTTTTAATTCCATATATATGGAAGTAGAAAATACATAATATATATAATATTATAATGTATTATGTAATATATTTTGTATTTATATAAATTTATATTTATAAATCATATATACATTAAAAAAAAATTTACATACCCTCAACTGTCTTTTGATTAATCTCAATCCAAAGGTAAACTACAGAATTTTAAAATGTGTAGAAGTTTAAGGCTATTTGATTAAAGAATGGTTTTCACAAAGATAAATATTATTTTGGTTATGTGTCTATAAGGTGTCTTTTGCAAGTATTTTAATTTAATGACCTTTTATAGTTCTATCTGAGCCAATGAATCTTGCATTGCTGAACTGGGTAAGAAACTTTGGAACATTTTAGAAATAGAGGTTGAAGAACTAAGTGTGTCTACAGATAAATATTCTTCAAAATAGTGATTGGTCTTGGTGGCAAAGCTTTGCTTTTGTGATAAAAAATCTTGCTAACGGTGTTTTAATTGAAACTTTTAATCTAAATGTTGTCTGAATCCTGTTAAATGTTGCTTTCCTGCCTCAATTCAAATTTTCTTAATCTTCATTTTCACATTGAATATTGTTATACTGTCTGCCTCATTATGCTAAAGAAAGATGAAGTAAGCTATTAACATTCTGAATGGCCTATGAGATGTTATGATATAAAATGTCATTCATTTTTATGAGTTGGCTGTCAGTGTGGGCTGCAATAAAGTTATAATTCATCCCTGGCATCATGTGATGCCTGATATTGCTGCAAAATCCTTATTAAAATTTCAATAATTGTGAATTAAAACAAAAGTAGATGGGGCTTTTATGAAATGGTTGTTTCTGAAAGTCGGGTGGTACAGAACAGGGCTCTACAAGATAGACATTATTTGTTGTAGCTTCAAATCATCATAATTCCACTGTTATTTTCTTTACTGAAAAAAAAAATTGGACTCAGAATCACTCGAAACTTTCAGCTGCAGAACCTGGTATGCTTATACTGAGAGAAAAGTGAGATGATAAAGCTGTATCGTTGCTTCACCAAGTCTACCCTTAAATTGCTGCATGATGTCATTTGCCAGAAAACCTGAGAGTTGTAATTTGAATAGATTTTTCTATTTAAATATTTGGAAGGGAAGGGGCAGTCAGTGTTTTACATGTCATCTCATTGTCACGTTAAATGTATGTTAATGTAGCATTCAGCTTGCAAATTTCCTCACACAAAATAGAAAACAACTACAAGAAAGATTCTCCTAGGACAGATAAAGCTGTATTATTTGAGCATATGTTACCAAAAGAAGCAAACCATCATTCAGAACAAAGGAATTTATACTCAGAGTTCTCTTGTGTATTATTTATGGAAAGTATGTAGTTGCAAAGATAAGAAATATTTTATTTATTATTTATTTTTAATTCTTTCATTGAAGTATAGGAAATATTTTGAATTAAGTAGATGATAAATGTCATTGTAATGAATGTGATTGGAAAAGAGTATATAAAGGAAGAATAGTAATTTGTGTCATATGTTTCATAGCATTTATTTTCATCTCTATCATCTTAAATTACTGTAGCTTGAGGATAGAAATTTGGTGCTTTTAAAGATTTGTCTAACTTTAGTGCTAGTAAGATGCTATACTCAGAGTGAACTTGACAAATCTGAAATATGATTTGTGTGACAGTATAAAGGCAGCCTACCTAAAAATAGCTTCATCCACTGAGCTGTCATGGCACCTTAAATTCTACGAATTAATAAAGAATCTTTATTATGAATCTTTATCTTGAGTCTTTCTTATTCACTAATATTGTAGTAGTGTGTTGTTTTTGTTGTTCTGTTTTGTTTTATTCTCCACTGGACGTGTGGGTTGGTGAGATCTTCCACTACACTTCAGAATATTTGTATCTTCTGGCCACCAGTTGCCATTTCCATGGCTTCTATCAAGTGAACCTAGTTGCACCTGGCGATGGTATGGATAATTGAGAAAGTATAAAAAATATCATGGAATCAGCAAAAAATATGCCAATTCTATGAAGCTTCAATAGAGTAACAGCCTAGTTCCATCTCTAGGTGTAATCCATGGATCATGTGCGTTGGAATCATCTGGAATGCCTATTGAAATGTTGATTTCAGGATCCTACCTCAGAGCTACTGAGGTAGAATTTGCATGCAGTTTGCTTGATGATTAGCCTGTTACAAACTCCGAGATGATTTCCATGGACATGGAAGCTTATTTTAGTGGTATAAATATTTGTCAGTGATGGCTCCTATGTTGCTTTGAATCCAACAGTAACCTTTGTTCAAAAAATACATCAGGGCATACTATAGAAACAATTTTCAAACCATTCAAGAATAGACCAGTAATTTTGTCATGAAAATCAACTTTTCAAATACTTCTTTTTTTCCCATTTATTTTATTTAAAAAATGTGTTGCTTCTAGATTGAGCCTTTTAGCCTTCACCCTGTGGTCATCATCTTGAAGGACCATTTCATTTACTATTTCTGAGCATTTGAGGAGGCAATGGAGAGCAGTAGATCATAGTTAGAACATGTAGTTCTCTAGTTGCTTTAGGTGTAAGGTTTTCTTTCCAGCAGAAAACAGATGGTACACTAGATAGTTGGGTACCAGGGATGAGGCAAGGGACTGAGGGCATAAACTTTAAGAAGGCACTCACTCTGAAGTTTGTGAAAGCACCCTAGGTGCAATCGTCCTTTAAAGGGCTAGTGGAATACCTAGGATTTCCAGAGTAATGACGTCAGGAGAATAGTTACCAGAACTCAAAGAGGATATGGCACCTAACAGAAGTTGTAACCTTTGATAGAGGAAGGCCTGATGCCAGCAGCCACCTTACAAGGAGGAAACCAGAGTAATAAATATGCAGATATCCCTCTTCTGCCTTCTTTTATTTGCTGAACTTAACCAGAAGCTGGAGGGAAAGAGAAATCTTCACTGGAGTCCATACTCCAAGTCAGCTTTCCAGGGTCCCAGCAGGGTGGGGAAGACTGGGAAGTGGATCTGTGGTGAGAGAGACAAAAGGCACTGGAACAAGATAAAGAGTCAGAGTGCCTGGGCTTCCCAGTTCTCCACTGTCTATCTTAACGTCTTAGGGCCTTGCTCATCTCATCTATGCAGGAATAATAGCATCTGCCTCATAGAGTTATTTTTAGGATTAAATTAAATAATACCTATAAGGACTTGATTTATTTATTTACTTAAATTTTTATTGGAGTATAGTTGATTTACAGTGTTGTGTTAGTTTCAGGTGTACAGCAAAGTGAATCAGTGATACATATATATGTATGCACTCTTTTTTAGATTCTTTTCCCATAGAGGCCATTACAGAGTATTGAGTAGAGTTCCCTGTGCTATACAGTAGGTCCTTCTTAGTTATCTCTTTTATATATAGTAGTGTGTATATGTCAATACCAATCTCCCAATTTATCCCTCCCCCTCTTATCCGCGGTAACCATAAGTTTGTTTTCTATATCTGTAACTCTATTTCTGTTTTGTAGATAAGTTCATTTGTACCCTTTCGTTAGATTCCACATGCATCATAAGTGATATCATACGATGTTTGTCTTCGTCTGATTTATTTCACTCAGTATGACAATCACTAGGTCCATCCATGTTACTGCAAATGGCATTATTTCATTCTTTCTAATGGCTGAGTAACATTCCATTGTATATATGTACCACATCTTCTTTATCCATTAATCTGTCGATGGATATTTAGGTTGCTTCCATGTCTTGGCTATTCTAAACAGTGCTGCAGTGAACATTGGGGGTCATGTATTATTTCAGACCATGTTTTTCTCCAAATATATGCCCAGGAGTGGGATTGCGGGATCATGTGGTAGCTCTGTGTTTTAGTTTTTTACGGAACCTCCATACTATTCTCCATAGTGGCTGTACCAATTTAGATGCCCACCAACAGTGTAGGAGGGTTCCCTTCTCTCCATACCCTCTTCAGCATTTACTCTTTGTGAGCTTTTTGATGATAGCCATTCTGACTGGTGTCTGGTGATATCTCATTGTAGTTTTGATTTGCATTTCTCTAATAATTAACGATGTTGAACATCTTTTCACATGCCTCTTGGCCATGTGTATGTCTTCTTTGGAGAAATGTTTATTTAGGTCTTCTGCCCATTTTTTAATCGGGTAGTTTTTTTTTTTTTTTGATATTAAGCTGCATGAACTATTTGTAAATTTTGGAGACTAATCCCTTTTAGGTTGCATTGTTTGCAAATATTTTCTCCCACTCTCTGGGTTTGTTCATTTTGTTTATGGTTTCCTTTGCTGTGCAAAAGCTTTTGAGGTTAATTAGTTCCAATTTGTTTATTTTTATTTCATTATCCTGGGAGATGGATTAAAAATGATATTGCTGTAATTAATGTCAGAGAATGTTCTGCCTATGTTTTCCTCTAAGAGTTTTATTGTGTCTGGTCTTACATTTAGGTCTTTCATCCATTTTGAGTTTATTTTTGTGTATGGTTTCAAAGAGTGTTCTAATTTCATTTTTTTACATGTAACTGTCCAGTTTTCCCAGCACCATTTATTGAAGAGACTGTCTTTGCTCCATTATATAGTCTTGTCTCCTTTTTCGTAGATTAATTGACCATAGATGTGTGGGTTAATTTCTGGGCTTTCTATCCTGTTCCATAGACCTATATTTCTATTTTTGTGCCAGTACCAAACTGTTTTGATGACTATAGCTTTGTAGTATAGTCTGAAGTCAGGGAGCCTGATTCCCCCAGGTCCATTTTTATTTCTCAATATTGCTTTGGCTATTCGGGGTCTTTTGTGTCTCCATACAAATTTTAAGATTTCTTTGTTCTAGTTCTGTGAAAAATGCCATTGGTAATTTGATAGGGATTGCATTGAATCTGTAGATTGCTTTGGGTAGTGTAGTCATTTTGGCAATACTGATTCTTTCAATCCAAGAACATAGTATATTTTTTTATCTTTCGTGTTGTCTTCAATTTCTTTCATCAGCATTTTATACTTTTCAGAATACAGGTCTTTTGTCTCCTTAGGTAGGTTTATTCCTAGGTATTTTATTCTTTTTTACATGATAGTAAATGGGATGGTTTCTTTAATTTCTCTTTCTAATCTTTTGTTGTTAGTGTATAGAAATGCAAGAGATTTATGTGTTTTAATTTCATAACCTGCAACTTTACCTAATTCATTGATGAGCTGTAGTAGGTTTCTGGTAGCACCTTTAGGATTTTCTACATATAGTATCATGTTGACTGCCAACAGTGACAGTTTTACTTCTTCTTTTCCAATCTGAATTCCTTTTATTCCTCCTTCTTCTCTGATTGTCGTAGCTAGGACTTCCAAAACGATGTTGAATAAAAGTGGCTAGAGTGGACATTCTTCTCTTTCTCCTTGCTCCTGATCTTAGAGGAAATGCTTTCAGCTTTTCTCTGTTGAGTGTGATGTTAGCTATAGGTTGGTCATATATAGCCTTTATATGTTGAGGTATATTTTCTCTGTGCCCACGTTCTGGAGAGTTTTTTTCATAAATCAGTGTTGAATTATGTCAAAAGCTTTCTCTGCATCTATTGAGATGATCATATGTTTTTTATTCTTCTAATTTGTTAATGTGGTGTATCACACTAATTGATTTGCAGATATTGAAAAATCCTTGCATTGCTGGGATAAATACCACTTGATCATGGTGTATGATCCTTTTAATGTATTGTTGGATTCTGATTGCTAGTATTTTGTTGAGGATTTTTGTGTCTATATTCCTCAGTGATATTGGCCTGTAATTTTCTTTTTTTGTGGTATCTTTATCTGGTTTTGGTATTAAGGTGATAGTGACCTCATACAATGAGTTTGGGAGTTTTCCTTCCTCTGCAATTTTTTGGAACAGTTTCAGAAGGATGGGTGTTAAGCTTTCTCTAAACGTTTGATAGAATTTGCCTGTGAAGCCATCTGGTCCTGGACTTTTGTTTGTTGGGAATTTTTTAATCACAATTTCAATTTTAGTACTTGTGATTGGTCTGTTCATATTTTCTGTTTCTCCCTGGTTCAGTCTTGGAAGGTTATATCTTTCTAGGAATTTGTCCATGTCTTCTAGGTTGTCCATTTTATTGATGTAGAGTTGCTGGTGGTAGTCTTTTATGATCCTTTGTATTTCTGTGGTGTCCACTGTAACTTCTTTTTCATTTCTAATTTTATTGATTTGAGTCCTCTCCCTTTTTTTCTTGAAGAGTCTGGCTAAAGGTTTATCAATTTTTTTTTAACTTCTCAAAGAACCAGCTTTTAGGGTCATTGATTTATGCTATTGTTTTCTTTGTCTCTATTTCATTTATTCCTGTTCTGAGCTTTATGATTTCTTTCCTTCCACTAACTTTGGGTTTTGTTTGTTCTTCTTTCTCTAGTTGCTTTAGGTGTAAGGTTAGGTTGTTTATTTGAGATTTTTCTTGTTTCTTGAGGTAAAATTGTACTGCTATAAACTACCCTCTTAGAACTGCTTCTGCTGCATCCCATTGGTTTTGGGTCATCGTGTTTTTGTTGTCATTTGTTTCTAGGTATTTTTTTGATTTCCTCTTTGATTTCTTGAGTGATTCATTGGTTATTTAGTAACATACCGTTTAGCCTCCATGTGATTGTGTTGTTTATGTTTTTTTTTTTCCTGTAATTGATTTCTAATCTCATAGTGTTGTGGTTGGAAAAGATGCTTGATATGGCTTCAAGTATCTGAGATTTACAGAGGCTTGCTTTGTGGCCCATCATGTGATCAATTCTGAACAATATTCCATGTGCATATAAGAAGAATGTGTATTCTGCTGCTTTTGTCAAACGTTCTATAAATATCGGTTAAGTCCATCTGCTCTAATGTGTCATATAAGGCCTGTGTTTACTTATTGATTTTCTGTCTGGATGGTCCTCCATTGATGAAAGTGGGGTGTTAAAGTCCCCCACTATTATTGTGTTACTGTTGATTTCCCCTTTTACGGCTGTTAGCATTTGCTTTATATATTGAGTTGCTCCTATGTTGGGTGCATATATTTACAATTGTTGTATCTTCCTCTTGGATTGATCATTATGTAGTGTCCTTCCTTGTCTCTTGTAACAGTCTTTAGTTTAAAGTCTATTTTGTCGAATATGAGTATTGCTAGTCCTGCTTTCTTTTGATTTCCATTTGCATGGAATATCTTTTTCCATACCTGCACTTTCAGTCTGTATGTTTCCCTAGGTCTGAAGTGGGTCTCTTGTAAGCATATGTATGAGTCTTGTTTTCGTATACATTCAGCCAGTCTCTATATTTTGGTTGGAGCCTTTACCACATTTACATTTATGGTAATTATCAATATGTGTGTTCCTATTGCCATTTTTAAAATTGTTTTGGGTTTGTTTTTGTAGGTCTTTTTCTTCCCTTCCTCTTTTGTTCTCTTGTGGTTTGATGACCCTCTTTATTGTTGTGTTTGTGTTACTTTTTCTTTTTTGTGTGTGTATCTGTTGTAGTTTTTCAGTTTGCATTTCTCATGAGGTGATGATACAGCAGTCTATATATTTATAAGGCTGTTTTAAGTTGCTGGTCTCTTTCCCACACAGAGAAGTTCCTTTACTTTTGCTGTAAGCTTGTCTGGTGGTGCTGAATTCTCTTAGCTTTTGCTTTTCTATAAAGCTTTTGATTTTTCTGTCAAATCTGAATGAGAGCTTTGATGGGTAGAGTATTCTTGGTTGTAGATTTTTCCTTTTCATCACTTTAAATGTATCATGCCACTCCCTTCTGGCCTGCAGAGTTTGATAACCTTATCAAACTCTTGTATGTTATTTGTTGCTTTTCCCTTGTTGCTTTTAATATTTTTTCTTTCTATTTAATTTTTGTTAGTTTGATTAATATGTATCTCGGTGTGTTCCTCCTTGGGGTTATCCTGTATGGGACTCTCTGTGCTTCCTGGACTTTGGTGACTATTTCTTTTCCCATGTTAGGGAAGTTTTCAATTATAATCTCTTCAAATATTTTCTCAGGCCCTTCTATTTTTCTTCTTCTTCTGGGACCCCAATAATTTGAATGTTGGTGTGTTTAATGTTGTCCCTGAGGTCTCTGAGACTGTCCTCATTTCTTTTCATTCTTTTTTCTTTATTCTGTTCCATGGCAGTTATTTCCACCATTCTGTCTTCCGGCTCACTTATTCATTCATCTGCTTCAGTTATTCTGCTATTGATTCCTTCTAGTGTATTTTTCATTTCAGTTATTGTTCATCTCTGTTTGTTCTTCAGTTCTTCTAGGCCTTTGTTAAACATTTCTTTTATATTCTTGATCCATGCCTCCTTTCTCTTTCCGAGATCTTGGATCATCTTTACTATCATTACCTTGAATTTTTTTTTCAGGTAGATTGCATATCTCCTCTTCATTTAGTTGTTACTGTAGGTTTTTATCTTGATTCTTTATCTGCAACATATTTCTTTGTCACCTCATTTTGTCTAACTTACTGTGTTTGTGGTTTCCTTTCCACAGGCTACAGGACTATAGTTCCTCTTGCTTCTGGCTTGTGCCCCCTGGTGTGTGAGGTTGGTTCAGAGGCTTGTGCCACTATGCTCTTGATTGGGGGTTTGACTGGTGTTGTGGCAACCAGAGCATGACCTGGATATTTAGTGGGGCCTCCCCTTTGCTCTGTGGCTGTCACTGCCCTTTCAGGGACAGGGTCTGCTCACTAGTTGTTTGAGTAGAGGCCCCCTGATCTGTTTCTTAGCAGTGTTTCTTATCTACGGTGTGAGGTAGGCAGGATTGGAGCACTCCCACTGGGAGAGAAGCCACTGAGTATTACTCCTCTGGATCTGTTCACCTGTGAATGTGCTCTGTTATGTCCCCTTTTGCTCATTGTGTAGGCTTACAAAATACACTGGTGTTGGCACTGCTCTCAGTCCCACCTTAATTGTGGATATGCCAGCAATTGGCCCTGGTGACTCCCAGGCATTGTTTTCACCGGGCCACCAGCACAGATCCGCTGAGGTCATGTCCCAGGACTGCAGTAATCATGCACCTGGAACCACTGTGGGAGCTAAGGAGGCAGCTTAGACTCTTGCCTGGCCCAACCCCCATGTGTACCTGCCCACAAAGCCTACAGCTTCTAAAGCCAGACCCATCACAGCTGCAGGAGCACTTGTTGTCCTTTCAGATTTTTTGCAGGCACTGAATTTAGGAAGCCGTCAAGGATGGTATAACTCTGTGGTCTGTGCAGCCGTGAGGAGAGATTTCACCTCTTCTTCCTTAGTCACATGGCCATTGGGGCTCAGCTGTGGTTTCACCCTCACCTCTGCCTGTGTTCCTCCCACCAGAGTTGGATCCAGAGGTTGTTGGAGAACACAAGCCCATCAGGCAGGAAGAAGCCAAGGTGGTGATAGGGGGTGAGTGGGCCACCCAGGCGGGAGGGTGCGGTAGCGATTGGTAACCGCGAGCCCATCAGGTGGTGATCGGGGTAAGTGAGTCATCCAGGCATGGGGCGGGGGTGACGGAGGAGGAGACGGCAGGGGCGTGAGAGCCAACTCTGGCAGGAGCCCTTCTTAGTGCCTGTGGAGGCAGGGGCTGGTGTGTGAGGAGAGAGGCTGCAGTGGGCAGCCGCTCTTTGCATGTCACTCAGTAGTGGAGCTTTGCTTCTGTAGCAGTCCAGGCTTCCTCCACAAGAAGTCCTGGTTGCAGAACCCCTCACTCCCATCCCCTCGGGCCATCTCCTCACAGCCAACAGCAGTCCATCCCCAGGTCAGCTCTCCAAACCCCACATTCCAGCTCCCGGCCCCCGTGCACACTGACAGACACCTGTCTCAGTCTGGGGCATACAGTGCTGTGGCACAGACCATCTGTGTAGGTCTCACTCTGTCATGCCTTCCACAGAGCAGTTGCTGGGCTCTCCTCCAAGCCCCCAAAGCTCCCCTTCTGTCCCAGCTGATCTCTCCGCCAGTGAGGGGGCTTCCCCAGGTGTGGGAATTTTTTCTCACCTTAGCTCCCTGCCAGGTACACAGGTCCCATCCTGCTTCCTCTCCTCTTCCTTTTCCCTTCTTCTTTCTTTCATCCCACCTGTTTACAGGGGGATGTTTACAGGGGGATCTTTCTTGTCCTTTTTGGTGTCACAGGTCCTCTGCTAGTGTTCAGCAGGTGCTCTGTGAGACTTGTTGCATTTGTAGATGTATTCTTGATGTGTTTGTGGGGAGAGGTTAACTCTACATCATCCTACTCCTCCGCCATCTTGGAAAGTCAGCCCTATAAAGACTTTAAACAGGACCTGCCACATATAAATCATGACATAAATGTTACCCAGTATTATTTTTAATAGTGTTACAATGGATTCATGAATTTCAGGTGAGATTCAAAGCATTTAGTCTAATTACGGTATATCAGAGAGCACGTAGTAATCACTTCCTACAGGCAAGAATTGCCATCCTAAAGGACTAAAGGGGAATGAAATGTTGTCTCCCAATGGAATGTGGTGTGTCTTCCCTTTCACAAAAATTCTTTGTGTCTCTCTGTTGTCACTTCAGTCACTTTTTTTAAAAATGCATTTTAAAATTGTTTATTAAGGTAAAAATTGTACATAATAAAATTTGCCCAAACAGTTGGACTGTTTCTAGTTCTTAAAAATTATGAATAAAGGTATTATTAATTTTTACATATAGATCTTTGTGTAGACCTAAGTTTTTTTCCTTCTTGTGTAATATCCAATAGTGAGATTTCTGAGTCATATGGTAAAATTATATTTTTCTTTAGAAGAAACAGACAAAATGCTTTCTAAACTACTGTGACATTTTGTCTTTCAAACACACTTTTTAAAAATTTTTTATTGTCTCTTTTCCCCCTTATTTTAGTGCTTGCTCTAGGGCTTACAATATACAGTTTTAACTTATCTCAGTGAACCATCAAATAATATTATACCATTTTAGATGTAATGTAAGAATCTTACAACATTATATTTCTGTTTCTCTCTCTTTGGACTGTGCTGTTTTCCTATATATGTTATAAAAGCCACAATATATTAGTATTTTGTTTCTATATGCTGAAAATTATCTTCTAAAGAGATTAAACATAAAGATAATATTTTTTATTTACTAACTCATTGCTAACTCTTTAATCAGACCTAATACTCTTCATTCTTAGTGTACATCTAAATTTCCATCTGGTATTATTTTCCTTTTGCCAAAGAACTTTTTAACATTTGTTATAGTGCAGTCCTGTTGGCAATAAATTTTCTTAGCTATTGTTTAGCTAAAAAAAAAAAAAAACCCTTTATTACACCCTTTTTTTAAGATACTTTTGCTGTGTATGGAATTTTAATTTGACAGTATTTTCTTTTAGTACTTTAAATATTTTTTATTGTTCCATGATTTGGAAAGTGTATGATGAGAGGTGTGCTATAATTTTAATTTTGTTTCTCTGATTGAAATGTTTCACCCTATGGAAGTCTTCAATATTTTCTATTTATCTTTGGATCTTAGCCTTTTAACTATTAAATGCCTAGGAGTTTTTTTCTTTGAGTTTATACTCTCTAGGGTCCATTGTGTTTCTTATATTTGTGTATTATTATCATATGTAAATATTGGAAAATTCTTGGCCATGATTTCTTTATCTCTTTAAATATTTCTCCTGCCCTTTTGTGTCTGTCTGTTTGTCTGTCTGTCTCTTCTTTCTCTGGGATTCCAATTACAGATATATTCTTAGGTTTTATTTTGCCTCACAGATTTTGAATGTATTTTTTTCCTCTTTGTTGTTATTGTTAGCTAACTTGTTTGTTTTTTAGTCTTTTCTTTTTTCCTTTGTGTTTCTGTTGGGATCATTACTATCAAACTATCTTAAAGTACAATTTTTCTTTTCTTTGCTGTGTCCAATCTGCTAATAGAACCATCAAAGGAATTCTTTAGGTCAGATATCATATTTTAAAAAATTTCTATTTGATCTCTTTTTATAGTTTCTAATTCTGTTCTAATTCTGTTAAAATTTGCTGATCATGTACATTGTCCAATTTTTCCACTAGATTATTTAACATATTAATCATGCTTATTTCAATATAGTTTCTATATCTGGGCATATCTAGATCTGGTTCTGTTAAGTGTCTTATCTCTTGACAACGGGTCCATTTTTCTTTTTCTGTGTATGCCTTATAACTTTTATGTCTAAAATGATACACATTGTGATAAAAGAACAATAGAGACTGAAGTATGTATAATTTATGCCCAGAAATGGGCACACTGTAGTTAAGGCATTTGTGTGTAGCTAAAGTCAGTCTAGTCAGTAATTGTACTGAGTTTATGTTTTTTGTTTCTATAGTTACCTTCAGTGAACCATAGGTTTCAAATTTCTGTTGTAGTGGACTGCCTTACCTTGCCCTTGTCTGTGGCCTGGAGTTCCAGAAGATTTTCTCAGTTATCCCTTCTCTACCCTAAGCTTTCAGCAGGCCCTGTGTGCTGCCCTGTATGCTTGCATAACATAGTCGTTCTCTCTGTGCTCTAGCTTCTTCTTTTGTCACAGACTGTTATTGCTTATGATTTGGTAAAGGATCATGGTGGGTACAGGGAGATATCTCTATTCTTCTGCTCCAACATCAGTCTGAGGCAGGCATTGTGTGTGTGAGTCTCAGGGGTAGATCTTTTTCAATTTTTCTCATCCTTCTCTAATGGCAGACAACTCCTGACTTTAACATAGTGCAAGATGAGTTATCTCTCTCTTTGCCTCCCTTTCCATTGCAGTCTAACTTTGCCTTTTATTGGTGGTAGTGAGGGAAAAGTTGAGTACACGTGGCAGTAGCACTCTATATATCATATAGCAGCATCTGGTGCACAAAAGGATTTTCCCTCCTCCCCAAATGGCAGCCAACTTTTTTGTGGTGTTAGGGTAGTAACCAGACATGAAAGTGTTTCCTTTCTCTCTCTCATTGGCAGATGACTTTTGCCTTATGTTAGAGCTGGTCTGCAGTATGGATAAATCCCCTGCTCCTCGCTTAATGTCAGACAATATTTGCTTTGTAGCATAGAAAGGTCTGGTATGTGGGGGTAATATGTAGCCTTTTCTCTAGGGACTGCTGATCCTCACCTTGTTCTTATGCAGGGTCCAGAGCTCAGGAAGACTTCTACAGATTCTCCTGTTCCATCCTAAAACCAGGGCAGACTGGATATCTGTCATTTTCAGGGGAATTCTTTTAGGTGTCCTTCCCAGACACCAATCTTTATGAGCACCTAGTACAGAGACCCTTGGAAAAAAATGTGGTGAATTGATGTAGCTTATATGATTAACACATCTAGAGATTTTAAACTGTCATACAAAGGCATAAACAGATTTAAGAGTTTGTTAAATTATTTAGTTATTTTCTTATCAGCTACTTCTTCTTATGCTCTGTCAAAAATAAGGGTTCAGTGTTCCATCTCCTAATGGAAGAAATTCTTATTCTTTGAAACCTACATCATCTGGTTGGCTTGTAATCTCAAATTTCTGAAGGACTCTATTTTTTAAAAATTTTTTTATGTCTACTGATTTTAGTTATTAAAAGAATCGATTACTTCTCGATATTATATTTCAAGACAAAATGTTTGGCTCTTGCTTTCATTATTTGTTTATTGCATTTGTAAATATATTTTTTTAATTGGAGTATAGTTGTTTTACAATGTTGTGTTAGTTTTTCCTGTACAGCAAAGTGGAGTTCCCTGTGCTATACAGCAGGTTCTCATTAGTTACCTATTTTATACATAGTAGTGTATATGTGTCAATCCCAATCTCCCAGTTCATCCCATTTCCCCTTTCCCCCCTTGGTGTCCATACATTTGTCCTCTACAGCCGTGTCTCTACTACTGCCTTGCAAATTGGTTCATCTGTACCATTTTTCTAGATTCCACAAATCTGTGTTAATATACAGTATTTGTTTTTCTCTTTCTCTCTTACTTCACTCTGTATGACAGTCTCTAGGTCCATCCATGTCTCTACAAATGACCCAATTTCATTCCTTTATATGGCTGAGTAATATTCCATTGTATATATGTACCACATCTTCTTTATCCATTCGTCTCTTGTTGGACATTTATGTTGCGTCCGTGACATGGCTACTGTAAATAGTGCTGCAGTGAACATTGGGGTGCATGTGTCTTTTTGAATATGGTTTTCTCTGGGTATATGCCCAGTAGTGGGATTGCTGGGTCATATGGTAATTCTATTTTTAGTTTCTTAAGGAACCTCCATACTGTTCTCCATAGTGGCTGTATCAATTTACTTTCCCACCAGCAGTACAGAGGGTTCCCTTTTCTCCACACCCTTTCCAACATTTATTGTTTTTAGATTTTCTTCTGATGATGCCTATTCTAACCAGTGTGAGGTGATACCTCATTGTAGTTTTGATTTATATTTCTCTAATAATTAGTGATGTTGAGCAGCTTTTCATGTGCCTCTTGGCCATCTGTATGTCTTCTTTTGAGAAATGTCTATTTAGGTCTTCTGCCCATTATTTGATTGAGTTGTTTGTTTTTATGATATTGACCTGCTAGAGCTGTCTGTATATTCTAGAGATTAATCCTTTGTCAGTTGCTTCATCTGCAAATATTTTCTTGCATTCTGAGGGTTGTCTTTTTGTCTTGTTTATAGTTTCCTTTGCTGTGCAAAAGATTTAAAGTTTCATTAGGTCCCATTTGTTTATTTTTATTTCCATTACTCTAGGAGGTGAGTCAAAAAAGATGTTGTTGTGATTTATGTCCAAGAGTGTTCTTCCTATGTTTTCCTCTAAGAGTTTTATAGTGTCAAGTCTTACATTTAGGTCTTTCATCCATTTTAAGTTTATTTTTGTGTATGGTGTTAGGCAGTGTTCTAATTTCATTGTTTTACATGTAGCTGTCCAGTTTTCCCAGCACCAGTTATTGAAGAGACTGTTTTTCTTTGTTGTATATTCTTGCTTCGTTTGTCATAGATTAGTTGAGTATAGGTGTATGGGTTTATCTCTCTGGGCTTTCTATCCTGTTCTATTGACCTATATTTCTGTTTTTGTGCCAGTACCATACTGTCTTGAGTACTGTAGCTTTGTGGTATAGTCTGAAGTCAGGAAGTCTGATTCCTCCAGCTCTGTTTTTTTTTTTTTTTCCCAAGATTGTTTTGGCTCTTTGGGTCTTTTGTGTCTCCATATAAATTTTAAGATTTTTTGTTCTAGTTCTGTGAAAAATGCCATTGGTAATTTGATAGGGATTGCATTGAATCTGTACATTGCTTTGGGTAGTATAGTCATTTTCACAGTATTGATTCTTCCAATCCAAGAACATGGTATGTCTCTCCATCTGCTTGTGTCTTCTTTGATTTCTTTCATCAGTGTCCTATAGTTTTCTGAGTACAGGTCTTTTGTCTTCTTAGGTAGCTTTATTCCTAGGTATTTTATTCTTTTTGTTGCAATGGTGAATGGGATTGTTTCCTTAATTTCTCTTTCTGATCTTTTGTTATTGGTGTATAGGAATGCAAGAGATTTCTGTGTATTAATTTTGTATCCTGCAACTTTACCAAATTCATTGATTATCTCTAGTTGTTTTCTGGTGGCATCTTTAGCATTTTCTATGTATAGTATCATGTGATCTGCAGACAGTGACAGTTTTCTTCTTCTTTTCCAGTTTGGATTCCTTTTATTTATTTTTCTTCTCTGGCTGCCATGGCTAGGACTTCCAAAACTATGTTGAATAATAGTGGCAAGAGTGGTCATCCTTATCTTGTTCCTGATCTTAGAGGAAATGCTTTCAGGTTTTCAGTATTGAGAATGATGTTTGCTGTGGGCTTGTCATATATGGCCTTTGTTATGTTGACGTAGGTTCCCTCTCTGCCCACCTTCTGGAGAGTTTTTATCATAAATGGGTGTTGAATTTTGTCAGAAGCTTTTTCTGCATCTATTGAGAGGCTCATATGGTTTTTATTCTTCAGTTTGTTAATATGGTGTATTACATTGATTGATTTGCATGTATTGAAGAATCCTTGCATTCCTGGGATAAATCCCACCTGGTCATGGTGTATGATCCTTTTAATATGTTGTTGGATTCTGCTTGCTAGTATTTTGTTCAGGATTTTTGCAGCTATATTCTTCAGTGTTATTGGTCTGTAATATTCTTTTTTTGTAATATCTTTGTCTGGTTTTGGTGTCAGGGTGATGGTTGCCTTGTAGAATTAGTTTGTGAGTGTTCCTTCCTGTGTACTTTTTTGGAGGAGTTTGAGAAGGATGGGTGTTAGCTCTTCTCTAAATGTTTGATAGAATTCACCTGTGAAGGCATCTGGTGCAGGACTCAAGTTATGATTTTATACATTACCTGGAGGTTTCTCATTGTTAGGAAGAGTGTGATGCTTTCTGTAAGAGTTTTGCATCCTATGTGGTAGCAGAACTTCCCTTAAGTTACTTTATTTTTCCTTCTAGTTACTTTTAACTAGGGTTTGTACATGTAGCGAGGCAGAACAAAGAAATAAAACATATACAAAATAACAGCATGTGAAAGGAACTTTCAGTTTGTGTCACTAATTCTTGAACACTTTTAAAGTTCTTTTGAATATTTTAAAATATATTCATTTGTTAATTCATTCAACAAATATTTAGCCAACATATGCATATGACACATTTTTCAGCAATATTTTCTAAGTGGTTACTACTATACCAGTTGTTAGACATACAAATATTAACATCATTTGCACATTATGCGATTATCTTTCTGGGAAAACGAAGAGAAAAAACTAAATATTAGAACTTGAGAGAATTCAGTTAGATGATCAGTTGCCTTATAAATAAGTAAAAATTATTATTTTTATATATTTGTAATAAATACTTTGATAACATACAGAAAAAACTCTCATTCAGAATAGCAAAACAAATTATGGGCTACTTAAGAGTATATGTAATTGCAAATGTGAGAAAACTACATGAAGAGAAAAACAAAACTTTTTTTTTTTTTTTTTTTTGCGGTACACGGGCCTCTCACTGTTGTGGCCTCTCCCGTTGCGGAGCACAGGCTCCAGACGTGCAGGTTCAGCGGCCATGGCTCACGGGCCCAGCTGCCTCACGGCATGTGTGATCTTTCTGGACCGGGGCACGAACCCATGTCCTCTGCATCGGCAGGTGGACTCTCAACTGCTGGGTCACCAGGGAAGCCCCGAAACTTTTTTTGACATACATTAAGTGAGCCTAAGTTAATGAAAAGTGATATCCATGTTCCCAGGTGGGAAGATTCAAGATTGTAATGATTTCACTTCTTCCAAAAAGACATTTATAAATTCGTGGTGTTTCCAATTAAAATCACTTAGTTATTTTAAGGGAACTTAATTAAATAACCTCTCAGGGAAGCAAAGAACTAATCAAACACTAAAGTATAATCCATCCATTAATCAAAATAGTTATTGTGTATCCTTTGTAGTACAGGTATTATGTGAGGTACTAGGTACAGTGAAAGAAGACAGACAAGAGTCCTGCACTTGAGGAAATGAAAATTTATAGAAAAAGTCTTATACTGAATAATCACATGAAGAATTAATTTTATCAAATTGTCTGGAAATTCTTCCCTGAGGAAATGGTATTTAAGTTGAGTATTTGATTGGTAACTAACTTTCTGGTTTCAGAGGTTAGCTTTATGTCCTTAACTTGTGGGTAATTTCAAAGAAAATGAAGACATTCAAAGTTTGCGTAAAACACATATGTATTTTACTATTGCTTTTTACCCTACGGAAAGAGGGGGAGGATTCCTAGTTATAAATGGAAGTTAGTAGTTAGGGTGTTCTACCACTTTAGATACACATGATAGAAGAGACAGAGGGAAAGAAAAGAGACAGACTTACGTAATAACAGTCTTTTGGCACCCAAGTAAAATGGGTTCTTTCTGGTCCACTTGGGGTAAGAGAAGCACCTCTTTACCTCTGGTCTCAAAGGTCTTCAAGGACTAGGCTGTCCAGGCATTACCCATTATAAAACTGGAACCATTGAAATAGACTTATAAATTTAAATGATGCAAAAATTAAGAATATAACTAAATGAACATTTTTAAGTAGTGGCAAAAGGGTGGATTATTTAAAATGTGACAAGTCGGTAACTATTTGTTAAATACAGCATTGTCTCTGTATCTCATATGATGAAATAAATTCAAGATGAATTAAAAGTGTAAAATAGAAAAAAACATAGAGAAAAGAACATACAGATGAATATTTATATAATCTGGGTATGGGGAAAGATTTTCAAGGAAGCACATCAAATGTAGAAGCCATGCAGAAAAAGACTGGTTATTTGAATACTTGAGTGAAAATAATTCAAAGTTACAAAAAAATAAGTTTGATAAATAAAGTAGTAATAGATTAATTAGGAAAACAGGAATCAACCTAGTAGAAAACATACAAAGGACATGGAGAAGCAATTCATCAAGGGAGAAATACAACTGGCCAGGAAACATTTTAAAATCTTACTATTTCTGATAATGGAAATGCAAACTAAAATGTGTATTTATTTCTTTAATGTATTGCTAACAATTATTTCAAGACAATTTTTTGTATAGATTTGGGGAAAATACACTCTCATGTGCTGCTAAAAATTGATGTAATATGATAAAATGTATAAAATTGATATAAATGGAAGAAAACTTGATGTGAAGAATTAACGTTATAAACTTGCCTATTCCTTTGCCTATGTCTTTATATATTTCCTCATAATACATTTCTGGAACAGAAGTAAAATTGTATGACTATAAGGATGTTCATAAAAATATTATTTACAGTAAAAGAATAGTAGAGAAATGGTAAGTCAAAACTAGATTATTACATAGATATTTAAAGTGATGCTTTAAAAGTGCATTTGTTGATATGATATATTGCCTTAAATATTGTTGACATATGTTTCAAAAACCTGCTTTTGAGTATAATTACATTTTCATTAAAAATGTATGTGTGTGTTAAAATGTCAGCACTATACATTAAGATGTTTAACATGATTACATTGTGTACTTAGGAGTGGTTATTTAAATTTTTCTTATTATTTAGGTTCTATTTTTCTGTAGCATGTAATTTCTACTTGTGTATTTTTGAGATTATTTTTAAAATAATAAAACTGTGTTTGAATCCTTGTTAAGGCATTTATTAGCTATGCACGTTGGATCATATCTTACTTTTCAGCCTTACTTTTCACAAATTTGAAATAAAATAAAAAATACTCATTGAATATTGTTTTGAGGATCACATAATATGAGTATAAACAAGTATTACTTTTCTTCTTCCCTTCCTAACACATTTTCCTTGGATAACATTTACATTTTTTCAGAATGTTATTTCAAAGATACATTTTTTGCCAACTTTGTATGGTTGCAGATTTGATTAAAGACATAAACTTCAAAATTTGGCTAACACTCACAAGAGTCAGTGTAGTAGCATCAACTTCAAAAATTGTCCCTAATAATCTCTTTTCCAGTTTATTCACAAGTAAACACATTACCTCTCAAGTGAAAATATAGTTTTGGGATATCATGGCTTAAATTATTGTGCTTTTACCTTACTTTTTAAATTCTGTATTTTTTAAGTGGCTAAAATCTCCCATAGATACATAAGTTGGTACATATGTATGTCTGTGTGTACTTTAATTTATTTACAATCAGGCATCTTCATAATAATTCCCCATCTTTCATTTTGAGTTATAAAACACTGAAAATATCAAACATAATTAAAATTTAATTTAATTTATCTATTCCCTGTATATATTATGTTTTTCCTTTTTTATTGACGTTTAGTTGATATACAGTATTAGTTTCAGGTGTACAACATAGTGATTTAACATTTATATACATTATAAATTGATCACCATAATAAGTGTAAGAAACATCTGTAACCAAACAAAATTATTACAATATTATTGACTATATTCCCTATGCTGTACATTACATCCTTCTGATTTATTTATAACTGAACGTTTGTACTTCTTAATTCCTTCAACTGTTTCTCCCAACCTCGTATATTCCCCTCTGGTGATCGCCAGTTTGTTCTCTGTATCTACGAGTCTACTTGTTTTTCTGTTTTGTTTGGTTTGTTCATTTGTTTGCTTTCTAGGTTCCACATATGAGTGAAATCATATGATATTTGTCTTTCTCTGACTTACCTCACTTAGCATAATACTCCCTTGGTTCATCCATGTTAGCACAAATAGAAAGATTTCATTCTTTTTTATGACTAATATTCCATTATATATATATGCCACATCATCTTTATCCATTCATCTATCAAGCTTCTGTATGTTGACTATTGTAAATAATGCCACAGTGAATATAGAGGTGTATCTATCTTTTAAAATTAATGTTTTAATTTTCTTTGGATAAATATTCAGAAGTGAAATTGCTAGATTATTTAGTAGTTCTATTTTAATATTTTTGTGTAACCTCATACATTTTTACCATAGTGGCTATACCAATTTACATTCCCACCCACAGTTCATGAGAGTTCCCTTTTCTCTACATCCTTACCAGCACTTCTTATTTGTTGTCTTTCTAATGCTAGGCAAACTGAACAGGTGTGAGGTGATATCTCACTGTGGTTTTGATTTGCATTTCCCTAATGATTAGTGATTTTGAGCATGTTGGCCATCTGTATGTCTTTCTTAGAAAAATGTCTCTGCAGATCCTCTGCTCATTTTTTTAATCAAAAATTTTTTTAGATATTGAATTGTGTGAGTTCTTTATATATTTTGAATATTAACTCCTTATCAGATACATTATTTGACAATATCTTCTCCCATTCAGTACGTTGCCTTTTTGTTTTGTTGATAGTTTCCTTCACTGTGCAAAAGCTTTGTAGTTTGATGTAGTCCATTTATTTATTTTTGCTTTTGTTGCCCTAGCCTTAGCAGACAGACCCAGAAAAATATGGCTAAGAGCAATGGCAAAATGTGTACTGGTTATGTTTTCTTCTAGGAGTTTTAGTGTTTCACGTCTTACATTTAAGTCTTTAGTCCATGTTGAGTATATTTTTATATATGGTATATGATAGTGGTATAATCTCATCCTTTTTCATTTATCTGTTCAATTTTCCCAGCACCAGTTTTCCCCCACTGAATATTCTTGGCTCCTTTGCTGTAAATTATTGACCTTATAAGAATTGGTTTATTTTGGGCCCTTTATTTGGTTCCTTTGACCTGTTTTTGTGCCAGTATCACATAATTTTGATTACTACCTCTTTGTAGTATAGTTTGAAATCAGGGAGCATGATACCTCCAGGTTTCTTTTTCTTTTTTAAGATTTCTTTGGCTATTTGGGGGTCTTTTGTTATTTCATACAAATTTTAGGATTATTTGTTCCATTTCTGTAAAAAATGCCATTGATGTTTTGAGAGGGATTGTATTGAATCTGTAGTTTGCTTTGGGTAGTATGAACATTTTAACTATTAATTCTTCCAATCCATGAGAATGGTATATATATTTTTATTTATTTATGTCGTCTTCCATTTCTTTCATCAATGTATTATAGTTTTCAGGGTATAGGCTTTCACTTCCTTGGTTAAATTTATTCCTAATTAATTTATTCTTTTTGATGAATTTGTAAGTGGGATTGTATTCTTAATTTCTCTTTCCAATAGTTATTATTAGTGTATAGAAATGCAACAGATATTCATATATTGATTTTATATCCTGCAACTTTACTGAATTAATTTTATTAGTTGTAATTTTTTTTTAGTGGAGTCTTTTCTTTATGTTTTCTGCAAATAGTGAAAATTTTAATGCTTCCTTTCAAATTTGAATGTGTTTTATCTCTTTTTCTTGCATGACTGCTGTGGCTAGGACTTCCAATACCATGTTTAATAAAAGTGGCAATAATGGGCATCCTTGTCGTGTTCCTGACTGTACCTGCTTTTTTTTGGTTTTGTATTTGTATATAGCCTATATTGGTACATACCCTTTATAGCCACTTTGTTGAGAGTATGTATCATAAATGAATGTCAGATTTTGTCAAATGCTTTTGCTGTGTCTATTGAGGTGATATGACTTTTATTCTTCAATTTGGCAGTGTAGTGTATGATGTTGATTTATTTTCAGATATTGAACCTTCATTCATCCCTGGAATAAATTCCACTTGATCATGATGTATGATTCTTTTAAAGTATTATTGGATTCAGATTGCTAGTAGTTTGTTGGGCATTTTTGCATGTATGTTCATCAGGAATATTGGCCTGTAATTTTCTTTTCTTGTAGCATTTTTATCTGATCTTAGTATCAGGGTAATGCTGGTCTTGTAAAATGAGTTTGGAAGTGTTCGCCCATCTTCATTTTTTTGGAATAATTTGAGAAGGATAGGTGTTAAATTTTCTTTAAAATTATGGTATAATTCACCCATGAAGCTGTCTGGTTCTGGAATTTTTTTCTTTTGGGAGTGTTTTCATTACTGATTCAGTTTTGTTACTAATGATCAGTATGTTCACATTTTCTATTTCTTCCTGATTCAGTATTAGAAGATTCTATGTTTCTAGGATTCATTCATTTCTTCCAAGTTGTTCAATTTGTTGGTATACAATTGTTCATAGTCATCTCTTGTGATCCTTTGTATTTGAGTGGTGTCAGTTGTATCTTCTCTTTTGTTTCTGATATTATTTATTGGGCCCACTTTCTTCTTTTTTCTTGATGAGGCTGGTTTACTGGTTATCAATTTTATTTACCTTTTCAATAACCAGCTCTTAGTTTAATTGATCTTTTATATTGTTTCCTTTTAGCTTCTATCACATTTATTTCCACTCTGATCTTTATTATTTACCTCCTTCTAACTTCAGACTTCGTTTTTTTTCTAGTTGTTTTAGGTGTAAGGTTAAATCCTTTATTTGAGATTTTGGGGTTTTTTTGTTTGTTTGTTTCCTGAAGTAGGTTTATATAGCCATGAACTACTTAAGATTTGTCCCACAGATTTTGTAGCAGTTGTGTTTCCATTTTCATTTGTGCCAAGGTAATTTTTAATTTCCTTTTTGATTTCTGTGTTGACTCATTCATTGTTTAGTAGCAAGTTGTTTAGCCTTGCTACTAAACAAGGCTAGTGTTTGAGTGTGTGTTTGAGTGTGTTTTTTCCATTTTTCTGCTTGTAATTAATTTCTGTTTTCAAACTGTTGTGGTAAAATAAATGCTTGATATGATTTCAATCTTCTTAAATTTACTGATACTTGTCTTGTGGCCTAACATGTAAACTATCTTAGAGAATGTTCCATGTGCACTTCAAAAGAACATATATTCAGCTGTTTTTGGATGAAATGTTTTTCATATATCTATTAAGTCATCTGATCAAAAGTGTTGTTTAATTTTGACCCACCTCCTAGAGAAATGGAAATAAAAACAAAAATAAACAAATGGGACCTAATGAAACTTAAAAGCTTTTGCACAGCAAAGGAAACCATAAACAAGATGAAAAGACAACCTTCAGAATGGGAGAAAATATTTGCAAATGAAGCAACTGACAAAGGATTAATATCCAAAATTTACAAGCGGTTCATGCAGCTCAGTATCAAAAAACAAACAGCCCAATCCAAAAATGGGCAGAAGACCTAAATAGACATTTCTCCAAAGAAGATATACAGATTGCCAACAAACACATGAAAGAATGCTCAACATCATTAATCATTAGAGAAATGCAAATCAAAACTACAATGAGGTATCACCTGACACAGGTCAGAATGGCCATCATCAAAAAATCTAGAAATAATAAATGCTGGAGAGGGTGTGGAGAAAAGGGAACCCTCTTGCACGGTTGGTGGGAATGTAAATTGATACAGCCACTATGGAGAACAGTTCGGAGGTTCCTTAAAAAACTAAAAATAGAACTACCATACGACCCAGCCATCCCAATCCTGGGCATATACCGTGAGAAAACCATAATTCAAAAAGATTCATGTACCACAATGTTCATTGCAGCTCTATTTACAATAACCAGGACACGGAAGCAACCTAAGTGTCCATCAACAGATGAATGGATAAAGAAGTTGTGGCTCATATATACAATGGAATATTACTCAGCCATAAAAAGAAACAAAATTGAGTTATTTGTAGTGAGGTGGATGGACCTAGAGTCTGTCATACAGAGTGAAGTAGGTCAGAAAGAGAAAAACAAATACTGTATGCTAACACATATACATGGAATCTAAAAAAAAAAAAAAAATGGTCATGAAGAAGCTAGGGGCAAGACAGGAATAAAGATGCAGACCTACTAGAGAATGGACTTGAGGACATGGGGAGGGGGAAGGGTAAGCTGGGACAAAGTGAGAGAGTGGCATGGACATATATACACTACCGAATGTAAAATAGATAGCTAGTGGGAAGCAGCTGCATAGCACAGGGAGATCAGATCGATGCTTTGTGACCACCTAGAGGGGTGGGATAGGGAGAGTGGAAGGGAGGGAGACCCAAGAGGGCAGAGATACGGGGATATATGTATATGTATAACTGATTCACTTTGTTATAAAGCAGAAACTAACACACCATTGTAAAGCAATTATACTCCAATAAAGATGTTTAAAAAAAAAAAGTGTCATTTAAGGTTAATGTTTCCATTCCCAGAGAGAGTCCACCAAATCCCTGCCCTTCTAGCACATGCCTTAAACTTAGTCAGTGAATCACCTTCTCATATGACCCAGTTGCTATTCAAGCTTTTGTTTCTATGTTCAGACTTGGAGTGAGTGGGTTTGTATGCAAGTTCTTCAAGAGCTGAATCTTGGTTTCCCACAGCCCCTCAGCTCTGCCAGACGTAAGACCTGTCTGTCACTTTTCAAAGCCAGATGTTATGGGCGCCTGTATTCCCAGTGCAGGTCCCCCATGCTGGGAAGACTAAAGTGGAATTCAGACCCCTTGCTCCTCAGGGGGATCTCTTGCAGTTGTGATATTCCTCTTGCTTATGGGTGGCTGCAGCAGAGGTTTGCTTTCTGACTAGACTGCGTCTTGGACTCTCCTACCTATCTCAGTGTGGCCTTTTCTTTATATCCTTATTTGTAAAAAAATCTGTTCTGTCAGTCTTCAGGTCATTCTCAGAGATAGTTGTTCTATATGTATTTGTAGTTTTGGTGTGTCTGTTGGAGAGGTCAGCTCAGAATCTTCTTACTCCACCGTCTTGATCTTGAACCAAATTATTGTGCTTTGAAGGCCCAGAGATAGGATGTACCTGCAGGAATCCTAGAGATGTGAAATCAGTGCTGGACATACCTATTTATAAGAAATATATTCTATCTAGGTATTGTCAGCAGCACTGAGACACTTTCTGCAGTACCTCTTGGCATTGCTTATAGCACTGACTTAAGTATATGAAGAGTCAGCGGAAGCAGAGATGCAGAGATGCATCTGATAGAATAGCATTGCTATCTAGATCACACACTTAGTCTCCCATAATCTGTCCCTAATTAATAATAAATATTTACTGAATGCTCACTTTGTATTCAGTAACCTCTTAGCTCACACTATGATATTTACATTTAAAAATCTTATTCAGTTCTCATCACAGTCCGTTTTGTAGGTGAGAAACAGACTCAGAAAGGTTAACTTATTTTCCCATAGTGGAACAGCTAGTAAAGTGTCTTGAAGACTCACCAACCTGGATGCTGGGGGACCTCCATAGCAGTCTCCCTTGCAGTCTCCTTTTACCCTTTGAAGTTTCATCTTTCCCTTTCCAGTTTTTGGGAAGAATAGCAATGTTTAGTTCTTCATTGTACTACTTCTTTGAGTAGTACAATATCTGTCCCTACCTGAGATTCTTGCATCAGACTTGTTAGAAAAAAACTACATTTCCTCTTCTAGGTTCTGTCATCCCTCCTTCTAACTGGCAATTACTGACTGATTTGTATATATTTGTATATATTGTATATATTGTATATATTTGTATATATTGATTGATTTGTATATATTGTATATATTGATTTGTATATATTGAATATATATTTGTATATATTGATTGATTTGTATATACAATATATATATTGTATATATTTGTATATATTGATTGATTTGTATATATATTTGTATATATTGATAAACAATCAATGTTTATCACATTGATTGATTTGTATATATATTGATTTGTATATATACAATATATTGTATATATTGATTTGTATATATACAAATATTGATTTGTATATAAAGTGGGGTGTAAGGTCCCTCTCTTGAGTTGAATTTTGTGTTGAATTTTGTCAAAAACTTTTTCTGCATCTATTGAGATGATTATATGCTTTTTCTCCTTCAGTGTGTTAATATGGTTTATCACATTGATTGATTTGTATATATTGAAGAATTCTTGCATTCTTGGGATAAACCCCACCTGGTCATTGTGTATGATCCTTTTAATGTGCTGTTGGGCTCTGTTTGCTAGTATTTTATTGAGGATTTTTGCATCTATGTTTATCAGTAATATTGCCCTGTACTTTTCTTTCTTTGTGACATCTTTGTCTGGTTTTGGTATCAGGGTGATGGTGTCCTCGTAAAAAGAGTTTGGGAGTGTTCCTCCCTCTGCTCTATTTTGGAAGAGTTTGAGAAGGTTAGGTGTTGGCTCTTCTATAATGTTTGGTAGAATTCTCTTGTGAAGCCATCTGGCCCTGGGCTTTTGTGTTTTGGAAGATTTTTAATCACAGTCTCAATTTCAGGCTTGTGATTGGTCTGTTTATATTTTCTATTTCTTCCTGGTTCAGTCTCAGAAGGTTGTGCTTTTCTAAGAATTTGTCCATTTATTCCAGGAGGTCCATTTTATTGGCATATAATTGGTGGTAGTAATCTTTCATGATCCTTTGTATTTCTGCACTGTCAGTTGTTACTTCTCCTTTTTCATTTCTAATTCTATTGATTCGACTCTTCTCCCTTTTTTTTTTGATGAGTCTGGCTAGTGGCTTATCAATTTTGTTTATCTTCTGAATGAACCAGCTTTTAGTTTTATTGATCTTTGCTATTGTCTCCTTCATTTCTTTTTCATTTATTTCTCATCTGATCTTTATTATTTCTTTCCTTCTGCAAACTTTGGGGTTTTTCTGTTCTTCTTTCTCTTATTGCTTTAGGTGTAAGGTTAGTATTTTTCTTTTAGATGATTCTTGTTTCTTGAGGTAGGATTGTATTACTATAAAACTTCCCTCTTAGAACTGCTTTTGCTGCATCCCATAGGTTTTGGTTCATCATGTTTTCATTGTCATTTGTTTCTAGGTATTTTTTGATTTCTTCTTTGATTTCTTCAGTGATCCATTGGTTATTTAGTATCATGTTGTTTAGCCACCATGTGTTTGTATTTTTTTACAGTTTTTTTCCTTTAATTGATATCTAGTCTCATAGCGTTGTGATCAAAAAAGATACTTCAGTTTTCTTAAATTTACCAGTGCTTGATTGGTGACCCAAGATATGATCAATCCTGGAGAATGTTCTTTGAGCACTTGAGAAGAAAGTTTATTCTGTTGTTTTTCAATGGAGTGTCCTGTAAATATCAATTAAATCCATATTGATCAATGTATCATTTAATGCTTGTGTTTCCTTATTTATTTTCATTTTGGATGATCTGTCTATTGGTGAAAGTGGGGTGTTAAAGTCCCCTATTATGATTGTGTTACTGTTGATTTCCCCTTTTATGGCTGTTAGCATTTGCATTATGTATTGATGTGCTACTATGTTTGGTGCATAAATATTTTCAATTGTTATATCTTCTTTTTGGATTGACCCCTTGATCATTATGTAGTGTCCTTCTTTGTCTCTTGTAATAGTCTTTATTTTATGGTCTATTTTGTCTGATATGAGAATTGCTAGTCCAGCTTTCTTTTGATTTCCATCTGCATGGAATATCTTTTTCCATCCCCTCACTTTCACTCTGTATGTGTCCCTAGATCTGAAGTCGGTCTCTTGTTGACAGCATATATAGGTCTTGTTTTTGTATCCATTCAGCCAGTGTATGTCTTTTGGTTGGAGCATTTAATCCATTTACATTTAAGGTAATTATCAATATGTATGTTCCTAATAACATTTTCTTAATTGTTTTGGGCTTTTTATTGTAAGTCTTTTCCTTCTCTTGTGTTTCCTGCCTAGAGAAGTTCCTTTAGCATTTGTTGTAAAGCTGTTTTTTAGTGCTAAATTCTCTTAGCTTTTGCTTGTCTGTAAAGGTTTTAATTTCTTCATCAAATCTGAATGAGAGCCTTGCTGGGAAGAGAGTAATCTTAATTGTAGCTTTTTCCCTTTCATCACTTTAAATATGACCTGCCACACCCTTCTGGCTTGCAGAGTTTCTGCTGAAACATCAGCTGTTAACCTTATGGGGATTCTGTTGTTTGTTATTTGTTGCTTTTACATTGCTGAGTTTAATTTTCTTCATATTTAATTTTTGATTAATGTGTGTCATGGCATGTTTCTCTTTGGATTTATCCTGTATGGGACCCTCTGTGCTTCCTGGACTTGATTGACTATTTCCTTTCCCATATTAGGCAAGTGTTCAACTATAATCTCTTCAAATATTTTCTCAGTGCCTTTTTTTTTTTTTTCTCTTCTTCTTCTGGGACCCTTTTTCAAATGTTGGTGCATTTAATGTTGTCCCAGAGGTCTCTGAAACTGTCCTCAGTTCTTTTCATTCTTTTGTCTTTATTCTGCTCTGTGGTAGTTATTTCCACTCTTTTACCTTCCTTGGCTCTCACACTCAGAGGCTCAGGCCTTACACCTGTTCAGAGCACCAATACCCCCCGTCAACCACATGGCTCAGAAGAAAAAGGAGAAGAAAAGAAAGAAAGGAAGAGAGAAAAAAAATTAAGTTATTAAAATAAAAAATAAACAAGTATTATTAAAAGTCTTTTTAGGGCTTCCCTGGTGGTGCAGTGGTTGAGAGTCCACCTGCCGATGCGGGGACACAGGTTTGTGCCCCGGTCTGGGAAGATCCCACATGCCACGGAGCGGCTGGGACTGTGAGCTATGGCCGCCCGAGCCTGCGCGTCCGGAGCCTGTGCTCCGCAATGGGAGAGGCCACAACAGTGAGAGGCCCACGTACTGCAAAAAAAAAAAAAAAAGAACAACAAAAAAAAGTCTTTTTAAAGTAATATAAAAAAGAATGAAAGAAGATTGCAACCAAACCTAAAAACAAATCCACCAATGATAAAAAGCACTAAAAATAAACAAACAAAAAATGGACAGACAGAACCCTAGGACAAATGGCAAAAGCAAAGTTATACAGACAAAATCACACAGAGAAGCATACACATACACACTCACAAAAAGAGAAAAAGGGGAAAAAATACATATAAATAAAAGGAAGTGAGTAACCAATTCAATAAACAAATCTACTAATGATAATAAGCTTTAAATACGAAACTGAGATAAACATAAAACCAGAAACAAATTAGGTGCAGAAAGCAAACCCAAAGTCTACAGTGGCTCCCAAAATCCACCGCCTCAATTTTGGTATGAATCGTTGTCTATTCAGGCATCCCACAGATGCGGGGTGCATCGTGCTGACTGTGGATGTTTCATCTGCTGTTCCTGAGGCTGCTGGGAGAAATTTCCCTTCCTCTTCTCTGTTCGCCTAGATCCTGGGGTTCAGCTTTGGATTTGGCCCTGCCTTTGCCTGTAGGTTGCCTGAGGGCATCTGTTCTTCACTGACAGGACAGGGTTAAAGTAGCAGCTGATAAGGGGGCTCTGGCTCACTCAGGCCAGGGTAACAGAGGGGTACGGTTGTTATAATTGGAATGCGACATGAGCCTGCAGTGGTAGAGGCCAGTGTGACATTGCAACAGCCTCAGGCGCACCGTGTGTTCTCCCGGGGAAGTTTCCCTGGATCATGGACCCTGGCAGTGGCGGGCTGCACAGGCTCCCGGGTGGGGAGGTGTGGATAGTGACCTGTGTTTGCACACAGGCTTCTTGGTGGCTGCAGCAGCAGCATTAGCATTTCATGCCCGTCTCTGGTGTCCCCACTGATAGCCGCAGCTCGTGCCTGTCTCTGGAGCTCGTTTAGGCAGTGCTCTGAATCTCCTCTCCTCGTGCACCCCGAAACAATGGTCTCTTGCCTCTTAGGCAGTTCCAGACTTTTCCCCATACTCCCTCTTGGCTAGCTGTGGCACACTCTCCCCCTTTATGCTGTGTTCATGCAGCCAACCCCAGTCCTCTCCCTGGGATCTGACCTCCGAAGCCTGAACCTCAGCTCCCAGCCCCAACCCGCCCCTACAGGTGAGAAGAGAAGCCTCTCAGGCTGGTGAGTGCTGGTTGGCACTGATCCTCTGTGCAGGTATCTCTCCACTTTTCCCTCTGCTCCCCTGTTGCTGCGCTCTCCTCTGTGGCTCCGACGCTTCCCCCCCCCCCACCCCCTGTCTCTGCCAGTGAAGGGGCTTCCTTGTGTGTGGAAAGTTTTCCTCCTTCACAACTCCCTCCCAGAGGTGCAGGTCATGTCCCTATTCTTGTCTCTGTTTTTCTTTTGCTCTACCCAGGTATGTGGGGCGTTTCTTGCCTTTTCGAAAGTCTGAGGTCTTCTGCCAGCGTTCAGTAGGTGTTCTGTAGAAGTTGTTCCACATGTAGATGTATTTTTGATGTATTTGTGGGGAGGAAGGTGATCTCCATGTCTTACTCCTCCACCATCTTGAAGGTCCCCCCCTCCATGTCCTTTCCATCGTTAATGTTTTCCTCCCTTAAATACATGAATCAAAAAAAAAATCACATTTTTGTTAGATAGCCAAACAGATGATTTTTTTTTAGCAGATATCTTGGCAAGATCACAAACACTATTTTTTCTTCTTATCAGCCAAGATTATCACAACGAAATGGAAAGAAGTAAAAAACAAAAAAAACAAAAAACACAACAACAAAACAAATAAACAAAAAGGCCACTTATCCTTAGGAATTCAAGTTTTCAAAGCTTCCTATGAGGTTTGTGAATATTTTGTGTACACTCATCATGTGCTTATTATCATACTCAAAAATAATCCCTCAAATGACTCCCCCACCTCCAAGAAAAACAAGAGCTCATCTCTTTTGTATTTCTAGCTAGTATTCCTAATCTTCCCATAAGGAACACAGAGGAGAAATGGTGCGCAAACACACATACACACACACGTGTATGGATGTGTAAATATTATACAGAAAAATGAACTCCCTTCCAAAAGGGCAAGTTTTCACATTCAATTTCTGTAAAAGTATAGTGTTATTTTCTTATGTTTATTTTTATATTATTAATTACTTCATGAACGCAAAGCAGTGTGTAAGACATGCTTTCCATTTTTCTTTTGCAACTTCTTAGTTTTCATAATTCATCTTGCCTTGTGTTGTGGGATGGGTGGGAAAAGTACCCCCTTCCTCCTTTTAGGATATTTGTTTATTGCAATAGGGTTTTCTATTTTTAAAATGGATTTGAGGAGCTTGCAAATTAGGTATGTATTCTTGTATCAATTAAACCCAAGGACAAAGGATTCTGTATAATGTGCCATCACTATGGTCACTGATCCCATAAAAGGGAACTGAATTATCTAGAAGGATTAAGGAATTTTAATATTTTCACTTGGAGCCATTTAATTTTTTTGAAGTTCTGTCATGAATTCACTTCCTCTGCAGTAGCATTGACTATCCACTGAATGCATTTTTGTGACAGGGCACATGAGAGTTGACAATAATATAAGATCTCCACTCATGATATATTTGCAGTTTAATAGAAAAGTGAAAAATGGTTAATGTGCATGTAAAGGGAAAATACAAAAAGTGTAATCTCTCAGCAGATAATGCTATTTTTAAACATACAAATTAGTATAGTCACCTTGGAAAGCTTTTATCATAATGTTTCCATTGAAAAAAATATTTTGGAAACCTCATAAGCTATGTGAGGACATCTGTTTAGTAACTTTAATAATGTATTTTATTGTGTTAAGAACTCAACATGATATCTACCATCAGTGCTAACATCTACGTTGTTAGATATAGGTACAATACTGTACAACAGCTCTCTAGAGCTTATTCTTACTAAACTGAAACTTTATTTCCATTGATTAGTAACTTCCTGTATTTCTTCCCCCTAGTCCTTGGCAACCATCATTCCACTCTTTGCTTCTACGAATCTGACTATTTTAGATACGTCATATAAGTAGAATCATGTGGTACTTGTCTTTCTGTGACTGGTTTATTTCACTTAGCATAATGTCTTCAGAGTTCATCCATGCTTTGGCATGTTGCAGAATTTCCTTCTTTTTTAAGGCTGAATAGTATCCCATTGTATGTATATACTACATTTTCTTTTTACATTCATCTGTTGCTGATGGATATTTAGATGGCTTCCACATTTTGGCCTATGTGAATAATGCTGCAGTGACTGTGGACATGCTAATATCTCTTCAAGATAGTGATTTCAGTTCTTTTGGATAAATACCCAGAAGTGGCATTGCTGGATAACATGGCAGTTTTATTTTTAATTTTTGAGCACACTCCATACTGTTCTTCATAGTGTTCGCACCATTTTACATTGCTACGAACAGCGTGCAAGTGTTCCAATTTCTCCATATCCACACTAACACCGATCATTTGTTTATTGATAATAGCTCTCCTAACAGGTGTGAGATGATATCTCAGTGGACTTACAAGTCCAAAACTGGTAAGTCAGATACCAGTTCTCTGCATAACCCCAAAGAATTTGGGGAATTAGACACATAGATCAACTCCTTTCATCCCTAGGGGGAAACTGAGAATTGTGGGTTTTGATTGTTTTATTCATTCAGCCTGTGATACAAGGGAAGTCTCCATCTCCATATTCACCTGGTTTGCTAGACTGTGCTAGGCCCATCGGAGCTCTGAGATTGGCAGGACAGAAGCCAGTCCTCTGGGGAACCCTTTCAGAAAAGTTGGGACTCTGGATGACTGAATCAACCTCTTCTCTCCCCTGGGAGAACTGGGAGCTAAGGGGTCTCCTCCTGATTTTATGGTGCTACACCTGAGGCAGAGAGTACCATGAAAAGATGTCCTGAACTCCCTACCAGCTTCAGTTAGTCTGGTTTTGCATTCACCTTTGGTGTGGGAGCCTTTCAATTAGTTTATGGGTTTTCAAAAAGGGAATTTGTCTGTGAACTGTTACTGATTTTGTGTGTTTAATGGGGGAAGAATGGTGGAGGGCTTCCTTCTTGCCATCTTGCTGATGTCACTCCCTATTTACTTTTTATTTATAACTTATTCAATTATGCAGCTTGACCACCCATATTATTTAGCAGAATTACGTTCAAATGACTCTGGGTGCCTTCAAATCTCCAATATACTATCAAAAAATGTTTACGCCAACAATGTCTTCATAAAGTAAGATGCAGTATCGTTAAGATGTCAGTTCTCACCATTTTCCTCTGTAGATTCAATGGACTCCCAATAAAAAACCTCACCCACTTAAAAAAAATAGGTATTGACAACTTGATTCCAAAATTAATATGGAAAGACAAAAGAACTATAAAAATCACAATAATTTTGTAAAAAGGACAAATTGGAATATCCACACTTATTCAATATCAAGGCTTACTCTAAACCTACAAAATCAAGATAGTATGGTGCAGGTTAAAGTGTAGACACTCGATCAACTCAGAATAGGGTGCTCATAAATAAAGCCTCACGATGTAGTAAAAAGATCTGTGATAAGTGCAAAGGCAACTTGAAGGAAAAGAGTAATCTTTTTCAACATGTGATGCTGGAGCACTAGCTGGAATTTGAACATTCCTAGGCATAATAATGACCCTCGACCCATACTTCACACTTTAGACAAATATTAACTTAAAATGAATCATAGATATAAATGAAAACATAAAACTGTAACTTCTAAAAGAATACATGTGAAAAATATCTCCATCATCTTGAGTTAGTTAAGGACTTTGAGATGTAACATCAAAAGCATGATTCAAAAAAAAAATGGTAGGGGGCTTCCCTGGTGGCGCAGTGGTTGAGAGTCTGCCTGCCGATGCAGGGGACACGGGTTCGTGCCCCGGTCCGGGAGGATCCCACATGCTGCGGAGCGGCTGGGCCCGTGAGCCATGGCCGCTGAGCCTGCGCGTCTGGAGCCTGTGCTCCGCAACGGGAGAGGCCACGAGAGTGAGAGGCCCGCGTACCGCAAAAAAAAAAAAAAAAAAAAAAAAAGAAATACAAAAAAAAATAGTAAATTGAACTTTGTCAACATTAAAAACTTTTGTTCAATGAAAAACACTGAAAAAATATTTTAAAATGCCACAAACTAGGAGAAAATGTTCGCCTATAACATTTCTTAAAGAGTTTTTATTGAGAATATATTAAAAACAATAAAAAGGGGGAAAAGTTTAATCATACACTTCACCAATGATGATATATGGATGAGAAATAAATAAGAAAAGAGGCTCAATATCATTACCTATTAGGGAAATGTGAACTCAAACTGTAGTGAATGCCGCTACACAACTATTGGAGTGGCAAAACAAAAATAAAAACAAAAAAAGAAAGCTCATAATAATGATAAGTAAGATAAGGTCAAGGAAATTTGTAAGAATGCTGAGCAAAGAGATCAAGAGTCAGAAACTGTGAGATAAAAGTTGAGACATGGAAAATGTTTACAGTACTCCATATCTGTTTGATAAGATGTCCAATAAATGGAGTCAGAGGTAGATAAGGGAGAATAATCCAAAAGGTGATAGAAGGAAATTTCCTTTGGGTGAATGGAATGTTCAAATTGAAAGGGCCTATCAAGGGATGAATATGGTTAAAGGAGAAAGACTCCACACCTAGGCATATCCTGCTAATGTTTCAGAATTCTGAAGGTGAAGAATAAATATCAAGAACTTACAGAAAAGGATAACATAATATCTACAAAGAAAATGAGCAGCAGTCTCAAGTTAGGAAAGGTCTATTTACTTATGCCATGGTACATGAGCATGTAGCTGTCTTACATTGCTCTTGTCTCTTCTACCCCTCTTCCCCAAATTGTTAAAACACTGTTTGTAATCCAAATGCAGTGTACATTAATATCACTATCCAAATGTTTCAGTGCCAAGCTTGCTTGTACATTCTGATCACACTTCCTTATGTGGGTAGACTTTTTTCATATTTAATTTCCATTTGCCTTTTTCTCTTTCAGTGTCTTTCTTTATATGTTCCTCAAATATTTAGGTTGCTCTATCATATCAATTACTTTTCTGGTTCCCTTTATATAGGGAGATGATCATGTATAGGGAGACCTCTCTGCCATTGTGTTCCAATATGTGCTGCTTATTTCAATACTAGCTGCACTGTGTCAGACTAACAGTGATGGATTCATTCTTACGTGAAGCCCAAGTTTTCCAATTTCTATGTTTACATGCTTATCTTTTGTTGCATTCCCTCATGAAACTTCCTTAGAAAGTATCCGTAGAGGTAAAATTGCTATGCCATTATGTGCTTGAAAGTGCCTCTACTATACTTCCTTATTTTATTATACACCCAAGAACTCAGAGTAGATTTCTAGGTCGAAGATATTTTTTCCTCAAAATGCTAAGGAAATGTTCATTTTTAAAAAGTAGCCAGTACTGCTTCTGAGTAGTCTTCTTATTATGTCTTTTTGTATCTCATCTCTTGCTTCCTTTTTGGGCTTTTGGATCATCTCTTAACTCTAATCTTCAGAAATTTTCTGTAATATGATGCATGTCTGTTTTCATTCATTTTGCTGGGCACTTGATATATCCATTCAATCTTTAGACCCATGTACATTTAAAAATGTTTGATTATTTAATTCTTGTTCTCTAGAATTTTTATCAGTCAAATAATGGACCCCAGTTTAATCTTCTGCATTTAAAAAATATTTTGTTTATTTTGTAAAATTTGTTCTTTCCCTGCTTCTTGAGAAGATTCTTCAAATTTTTATTTAAATTGTGTATCTAAATTCTAAAATTCTTCTATTATTCTCTGATTATTGTTTTCCTTAGCATTTTATAGTTGTTCTATGATTAAAGAAGAGGTCAGCACAACATTTTTAAGTGGAACTCAGTGGTTTTACACACATACATGTTAAGAAAATATATGTAAAGGGACAGAAATCACATGAATATGGAACAGATTAAATATGTAGTACTAGACATCAACACAGGAAAACTACGTAGCCATTAGAAAAATTAATGTAGATCTTTATGTACTAACATGCACAATCATTATTCATTCTACAAATATTTATTGAACATATTTATTAGGCACTGTTCTAGGCTCTGAGAATATAGCTGTGAACAAAATAAACAAAATCCCTGACCTTTACTTCAAATAGTCATAAATTACGTAAAAAGTAAACTTGGAAGAGGGTTTAGAACAATAGAAGAAGGATCATGGAAGTCCACTCTGATAAGATTTAAACATATATACAATTGAAATGAGGTTTTAAGCAATGTGTATATCTGGTCCAATTTATGGAAAATATTGATATATGTAAATTTCTGTTTATTTACATTTATATTTATATTTGTGGACAAATAAAAATAACTTGAATTATGCACACTAAATATTGGTGATTGGGAAGTGAAAAGAGGAAATGATTTTTACTAAGATTCTCTTAGTAATCAGTATTCATTCGTTATATAATTTATAAAACACAATAGAAATAAATATGTAAATACTTTAAAGCAAAAAAAACAAAGTTTTAAACACATTTACTTTTCTGCTATCTTTAAAGGACACATTACATTTAAAGTATCTTTATAATATTTGATTGCTATTGTGGACTCAGAATTTATATCAATCTTTACCAAAAAATACCAGCCCAAATTTCATCCAAATTTTAATGTGTAAATTGTTGATATCTTTAATTTTTATTTTTGGCTCTAAAGTAGATATATTCTTATTTCATCCTGGCCTGAATGAGGGAACATCTCATTAACCACAGTATTCTAGTTATTATGTAATATACATATTATGAGTTACCCTAATTCCATCTTCATAAATGAGCACAGATAAAGAAAATTACAAAACCTCTTGATCTTGCCACCCCACACCAAGGACTGCCTGCCTTTTTCTTGAAAGTTACCTGAGCTGGAGGCTCTACAATGTGTACTGCTAATAATCATTCATGTTTTAAAAAATCTTTTCTAGAGTCAGTTCACATTAATATTGATTTAAGTTCTTTGTAAAAAATGTTTTATTGAGGTATAATTCATATATGTTACTATTCACCCATTTAAAGTGTACAGTTAGTGGTTTTCAGTATATTCACAGATATGTGCAACCATAGCCACAGTCAATTTTAAAACATTTTCATCACCTCAGAAGAAAACTCTGTCTACTTTAGGTTATCAAGTTCCTAATCCCTATCCCTTTTTCAATCCCGAGCAAACACTGATTTATTTTATGACTCTGTATCTCTGTAAATTTGTTGATTCTAAACATTTCATGTAGTGGAATCATACAATGTGTGGTCTTTTGTGAATGGCTGTTTTACTTAGCTTATTTTCAAGGTTCATTCATGTTGCAGCATGTCTCTGTAATTCATTCATCTTTCTGGCTGAATAATATTCCATTCTATGAATATACCATATTTTGTTTATCCGTGAATTAGTCAATGAACATTTGGGCTGTTTCCACATTTTGGCTGCTATTAATAATGCTGCTACAAACATCTGTGTGAAAGTTTTATGTGAAGTTATGTTTTCATTTCTCTTGGATATACACCTTTGAGTAGAAATGCTGGGTCATATTGCTGGGATAGTATGTCTTCAAATATGTTCTCTGTCCCTTTCTCTCTTCTCTTTCTGAGACCCCTGTAATGAGAATGTTAGAATGCTTAATGTTGTTTCAGAGGTCTTTTAAACTGTCCTCATTGTTTTTTTTTTTTTTTTTTTCCTTTTTTCTGTTCAGCTTGAGTGATTTTCACTGCTCTGTCTTCCAGCTGGTTAATCCATTCCTCTGTATCATCCTTCTAGTGTATTTTTTATTTCAGTTATTATATTCTTTAGCTCTGTTTGGTTCTTCTTTAGATTTTCTTACTCTTTGTTAAACTTCTCACTGTGTTTATTCATTCTTCTCCTGAGTTCTTTGAGTATCATTATGATCAGTAACCTGAACTCTTTATTGGGTAGATTGCTTATCTCCACTTTACTCAGTTCTTCTGGGGTTTTGTCTTATTCTTTCATTTGGAATGTATTCCTTTGTTGCTTCATTTTGCCTCATTTTCTGTGTTTATTTCTATGTATTATGTAGGTGAGTTATGTTTCCTGATCTTGGAGAAGTAGCCTTATGTAGGAGACTTTCTTTGGGGCCCAGCAGTGCCCTCTGCTGTGGTTACCAGAGCTATATGCTCTAGAAATGCCCTATGTATGGGTTGCCTAGGTCCTTCTGCCTACTATTTGGGCACATGGGTAGGCATGGCTGGTCCCTGGCCTGGTTGGTTGCCAGGCCTTGCCTAGTGCGGAGGATGCCAGCCACTGGTGGGCGAGGCTAAGTCCTGGCACAGATGGCTGCATCTCCCACTGAGTCCTGGTCCTGGTACCTGCTGGCTGGTGGATGAGGCCAGGTCCTGGGGCTAGTACTAGCCCACTGGTGAGTGGGGCCGAATCTGTGGCAGCTGGCTGAGGGGCTCATGGTGTCCCATAGCTGGTGTCACCTGGCGGGGCTCAGGCCTAAGGGGTTGCAGGACTGGTGCTCACTCACTGGTGTGTGAGGCTGGGTTCCAGGGCTAGTGCTGACTCATTAGTGGGCGGAGCTGGGTCCTAGTGTCTCTGGTTGCAAGACCCAGGGGTCCTGCAGCTGATGTCTGCACCCTGGTGGGTAGGGTGGGGCCTGGGGCCATCGGGAGAGCAGAGCTGTGCCCCGGGGTACTGTGAGGCTCAGGGGTGCGTATTGTAGCTATTCTGTTGATGGGTGGGTCTGTGTCCCTGCACAGTTAGCTGCTTGGCCAGAACTGGTTCCAGCAGGCTGGTGGGTAAATCTGGGTCCTGGTACTGATAAGCTAGAGGGAGGATTCCAGTATGGCACTTGCCAGCACCAGTGTCCTTTTTGTAGAATAAGCTCCCCAGAATGGCTGCCACCAGCATCTATGTCCGCAGGGTGAGTTGCAGTTGCCAGCTGCCTCTTTGAGAGGCACTCCAAGATCAGCAAGTGGGTCTGATCCAGGCTCTTTCAAATTACTGCTTCTGCCCTGGATTTTAGAGCATGTGAGATTTTGTGTGTACCCTTTAAGGGTGGAGTTTTTGTTTCCTATAGCTTTCTGGCTCTCCCAAAAGCAAGCCCCAGTGGCCTTCAAAGCCAAACATTCTAAGCACTTTTTCCTTGTGCAGGATCCCTGAGCTGGGAGTTTGGTCTGGGGTTTGGACCCCTTGCTCCTTGGGCAGAACTTCTGCAATTATGATTATTCTCTCACTTGTGGGTTGCCTACCTGGGGATGTGGATCCTGACTATACACCATCTCTGCCCTTCCTACCCCACTCATTGTGGGTTTTTTTCTTTATGTTTTTAATTGTAGAAGATCTTTTCTATTAGTACTGATGTTTTTCTCATTGATGGTTGCTCTGTAAAGAGTTGTAATTTTGGTGTGCCCATGGGAGGAGATGAGCTCACGGTCTTTCTACCCTGCTCTATTGGCCATTCCCTATATACTTTCTCTTTCTTGATAGTGCCCTTTGGAGCACTTTTTAATTTTGATCAGTCTAATTTATTTATTTATTTATTTATTTTTGGTTGCTTGTGCTTTTGGTATCATATCTACGAATCCATTGCCAAATTCAAGTTTATAAAGATTTTCCCATAAGCTTTCTATTAAGAATTTTATAGTTTCATCTCTTACATTTTGGTCTTTGATCCATTTTGTGTAAATTTTTGTATATGGTGAGAGGTAGAGGTACAACTTCATTCCTCTGCATGTGACTTTCCTGTTCCAGCACCATTTATTGAAAAGACTGTTCATTTCCCATTGAATGATCTTGGCACCTTTGTCAAAAATCAATTGGCTATAGTTTTATTTCAATAACAGAATTGTCATGTGTTTCTTCTTTAGTTTCAGTCTTTTTATTGATATGCTCTATTTGATATGACATTGTCCTCATATCTTACTTTACTTTTTCATCATGATTTTCTTTGAACATATTTACAATGGATGCTTTGAAGCTTTTCTCTATTAAATCTGACAGCTGTATTCTTTCACAGGCAGTTTCTGCTTTTTTTCCTGATGTATGAGTCATATGTTCCTGTTTCCATAGTGGTTGTGCCATTTTATATCCCCGCCAACAGTGCACAAGGGTTCCCTTTTCTCCATATTCTTGCCAACAATTGTTATTTTTTGCCTTTTTGAGAATCACCATTCTGACAGGTGTGAAGTGATATCTCATTGTGGCTTTGATTTGCATTTCTTTAATGATTAGTGATGTTGGGCATTTTTTCATGTGCCTATTGGCCATCTGTATGTCTTCTTTGGGGGAGTGTCTGTTCAGGTCCTCTGCCCATTTTTTAATCAGGGTTTTTTTTTTTTTGATACTCAAGTTGTAGAAGTTCTTTATATATTTTGGATATTAACCACATACCAGATACATATTATTTGCAAACATCTTCTTTCATTCAGTGGGTTGCCTTTTTGTTTTGTTTGTTTCCTTTTCATGAAGAACCTTTTTAGTTTGATATAGTACCATTTGTTTATTTTTGCTTTTGTTTCCCTTGCCTAAGGAAACAGATCTGTAAAATTATTAGTAAGAGCAATGTCAAAGAGCCTATATTTTCTTCTGGGAGTTTTATGATTTCAGGTCTACATTCAAGTCCTTAATCCAGTATGAATTTATTTTTGTGTTGGTGTAAGACAGTCATTCTTTTGCATGAAGAGACTATCTTTTCTCCATTGTATATTTTTGCCTCCTTTGTCATATATCAATTGACCATATATGCATGAGTTTATTTCTAGGTTCTCTATTCTGTTTCGCTGATCTAAGTGTCTGGTTTTTTTTGCCAATATCATAGAATTTTGATTACTGTAGCTTCGCAGTTTGGTTTGAAATCAGAGGACATGATACCTCCATCCTTGTTCTTCTTTCTCAAGATATTTTTGTCTATGTGAGGTTTTTGTTTTTTCACACAAATTTTAGGATTATTTGTTCCAATTCTATGAAAAATGCCATTAGTTTTTTGATAGGTATTGCACTGAATTTATAGATTGCTTTGGTTAGTATGGCCATTTTGACAATATTAATTCTTCCAATCTATGAATATGGTATTTTTTTTACTTACTTGTGTTGTCTTCAATTTCTTTCATCATTCTCTTACAGTTTGCAGAGCACAAGTCTTTTATCACCTTGGTTAAATTTATTCCTAGTTTTTTAAAATTTATTTTTGATGCAACTTATTTTTTAAAAAATTCTCTTTCTCATAGTTCATTGTTAATGTATAGAAACACAATACATTTTTGTATATTAATTTTGTATCCTGCAACTTTACTGAATTCATTTATTAGTTCTAATAGTTTTTGTGTGTGTGTGTGTGTGTGTGTGTGTGTGTGTGTGTGTGTGTATGGAGTCTTTAGCTTTCTATATTTGGAGTCATGTCATCTGCAATTTAGTGATGGTTTTCCTTCTTCCTTTCCAATTTGAATTCCAGTTATTTATTTATTTATTGCCTAATTGCTGTGGCCAGGACTTCCAATACTCTGTTGAATAAAAGTGGCTGTGGTGGGCATCCTTGCTTGTTCCTGATCTTAAAACACTTTTCGTCATTGAGTATGATGTTAACTGTGTTTTTCATATATAGCTTTGATTATGTTGAGGTACTTACTCTCTATACCACTTTGTTGAGAGTTTGTGTAATAAATGGATATTGGCTATTGTCAAATGCTTTTTATGCATGTTGAGATAATCATATGATTTTTATCTTTTGTTCTGTTAATGTTGTGTGTCATGTTCATTGATTTGCAGAAGTTGAATCTTTCTTGCATTCCTGGAATAAACTATACGTGATTGTGGTGTATGATCCTTTTAATGTGTTTTTGAATTCAGTTTGTTAATATTTTGTTGAGAATTTTTGCATCTATATTTATCAGGGATATTGGATTGTCATTTTGTGTGTGTGTGTTTTGTGGTGTGTTTATCTGGTTTTGGTATAGGAATAATGTTGACTTTGCAAAATTTATTGGAAAGTGTTTCTTCCTTCCCAATTTTTGGGGAGTTTTTATGAAGGATATGTATTAACTCCTCTTTAAAGTTTTAATTGAATTCACTTGTGAAGCCATCTGGTTCTGGACTTTTGTTTGTTGGAAGTTTTTGATTACTGATTCAATTTCATTACTAGTAATTAGCCTGTTCAGATGTTTTATTTTTTCCATGATTCAGTCTGGAAGTTTGTGTGAGTCTATAATTTATCCATTTCTTCTAGGCTGTCCAATTTGTTGGCATATAACTGTTCACTGTAGTCTCTTATGTTCCTTTGTATTCTGCAGTTTCAGTTGTAAGTTCTCTTTCATTTCTGAATGTGTTTATTTGGGCCCTCTTTTTTTACTTGATGAGCTTGCTAAAGGTTTATCAATTTTGTTTATCTTCAGAGAAGTAGTTGTTAGTTTCATTGATTTTTTTTCTATTGTTTCCTACTCTATTTCAATTATTTATGCTCTGAAATTCAATATGTCCTTTTTAAAGTGTTAACTTTGGGCTTTGTTTGTTCTTTATCTAGTTATTTAGGTATAAGTTTAGGTTGTTTATTTGAATTTTTTCTTGTTTCTTGAGGTAGGCCTGTATCATTATGATCTTCTCTCTCAGAACTGCTTTTGCTGCATTTTGGATTGTTGTGTTTCTAATTTTATTTCTCTCAAGGTATTTTTGATTCCTCTTTGATTTCTTTATTGACCCTTTGGTTATTTGTTAACTTGCCACTTAACTTTCATGTTTTTGTTGTTTTTTTTCTACTTTTCTTCTTGTAATCCATTTCTAGTTTCATATTGCTGAGGTTGGAAAAGAAGCTTGATATGAATCCAGGCTTTTTAAATTTATTGAGCCATGTTTTGTGGCCTAAAATATGCTCTATCCTGGAGAATTTTCATGTGCACTTGAAAAGAACGTGTATTCTACTGTTTGGGGGTGGAATGTTCTGTGTACATCTATTAAGTCCTTTTGATATAATGGGTTGTTTAAGGCCAATGTTTCCTGAATGACTTTCTGTATGGATGATATACCTATTGATATAAATGGGGGGTTAAAGTCCCCTACGTACTACTGTCAATTTCTTCCTTTCTCTCTGTCAATATTTGCTTTATCTATTAGATTCTCCTATGTTGGTTGCATAAATGTTAACAAACATTCTACAGGCATATATCTGAGATATTGCAGCTTTGTTTCTAGACTACCACAATAAAGTAAATATCATAATAAAGCAACAGAAGATTTTCTTGGTTTCCCAGTGCATCTAAATGTTTAACTATATTACAGTCTATTAAATGTGCAATAGCATTATATGTTTAAACTATATTTAAACTATATTACAGTCTACTAAATGTGCAATAGCATTATATGTAAAGAAAACCAAGGCACATATCTTTATTAAAAATACTTTATTGATAAAAACTGCTAACCATTATGGGAGTCTACAACAAGTTGTAATATTTCTGCTGGTGGAGGGTCTTCCCTCAATGTTAATGGCAGCTGACTGATCAAGGTGGAGGTTGCTGAAGGTTGGGATGACTGTGGTAGTTTCTTAAAAGAAGGCAGCAGTGGGGTTTGCCACATTGATTCTTTCTTTCATGAATGAGTTCTCTGTAGCATGCAATCTTTTTGATATCATTTTATCCACATGGAACTTCCTTCAAAATTGGAGTCAATAATCTCAATCGCTACCTCTGCTTTTTCAGCTAAGTTTGTGTAATATTCTAAATCCTTTGTTGTCATGTCAACAGTCTTCAGAGTATCTTCACCAGTATTAGATTCCAACCAAGAAACCACTTTTTTGTTCATAAATAAGAAGAAACTCCTTATCTCTCAAAGTTTATTTACAGCAAATATAAATGAACAAATATAATGAACAAGTTTGAAATATTGTGAGAATTACCAGAATGTTACATAGAAACATTAAATGAGCAAATGCTATTGGAAAAATGGTGCCCATAGACTTGCTTAACGCAGAGGTACCAAAAGTCTTCAGTTTATAAGAAACATAATATTTGTTAGGTGCAACAAAATGAAGAACAGTAAGATGAGGATTTGCTTATATCTCTTGTTGGATTGACCCCTTTATCATTATGTAATGTGCTTCTTGTCTTTTATTACACTCTTTTTTCTCAAGTTTATTTTATCTGATTTAATTATTACTATCCCAGCTTTTTGTTTCCATTTCCATGGAAAATCTTTTTTCATCCCTTTCATTGAGTCTACGTGTGTCTCTAGATCTGAAATAAGTCTCTTGTAGGCATGATATAGAAGAGTCATTTAAAAAAACATCTATTCAGCCACCTATGTCTTTTGATTGGGGAATTTGGTCCATTTACATTTAAATTAAGTATTGATATGTATGTACTTATTGCCATTTTGTTAATTTTTTTTTTCTGGTTACTTTTGTAGCTTTTCTCATGTTTCTTTTTTTCCTCCTGTTCTCTTCCCTTATGGCTTGATGATTTTCTGTAGTGTTATATTTGGGTCTCTTTCTCTTTATATTTTGTGTATCTGTTATAGATTTTGGGATTGTGGTTACCAGAAGGTTCATATATAACAATCTATATTTAAAGCAGTCTATTTTAAGTTGTAAGTTACTGAAATTCAAATGCAATCTAAAACTACTACATTTTTACTCCCCTTACCCAATGTTTTTTTATTTTTTATGTCATATGTTGCATCTTTTTATGTTTTATATCCATTAACTACTTATTGTAGTTATAGTTGCTTTCACTGCTTTTGTTTTTTAACATTCACACTAGTGTTATAATTGGTTGATCTGCTACCTTTACTATGTATTTGCTTTTACCAGTGAGATTTTTTCCTTGCATATATTTTCTTTTTCTTTTTTTTTTCTATTTATAATCTTTTCTTGTTTTAGTTAAAGAAGTCCCTTCCTGTATGGCCAGTTAGTAGTGATGAGCTTTATTAGTTTTTTTTTTTTTTTTAATTAATTAATTTATTTATTTTTGGCTGTGTTGGGTCTTCGTTTCTGTGTGAGGGCTTTCTCTAGTTGTGGCAAGCAGGGCCACTCTTCACGGTGAACGGGCCTCTCACTATCGCGGCCTCTCTTGTTGCGGAGCACAGGCTCCAGACGCGCAGGCTCAGTAGTTGTGGCTCACGGGCCTAGTTGCTCCACGGCATGTGGGATCTTCCCAGACCAGGGCTCAAACCCATGTTCCTTCCATTGGCAGGCAGATTCTCAACCACTGCGCCACCATGGAAGCCCAAGCTTTATTAGTTTTTGCTTGCCTGTTATCTCTCCTCCAATTCTGAATGAAAACCTTGCTGGATAGAGTATTCTTGGTTTCTAGTTGTTTCCTTTCAGCACTTTGAATGTATTATGCCACTCCCTTCTGTCCTGCCATATGTCTGCTGACAAGTTTGCTGATAGCTTTGTGGGGTTCCCTTATATAACTTTTATTTTTACACCTCTGGTTGCTTTTAAGAGTCTCTCTTTATCTTTAACTTCTGACATTTTAATTGTAATGTGTCTTGGTGTGGATCTTTTTGGGTTCATCTTGTTTGGAACTCTCTTTGCTTTCTGGACCTGGCTCTCTGTTTCCTTTCCCAGTTTAGGGAAGTTTTCAGACATTATTTCTTCAAATAAGTTTTATGCCCCCTTCTCTTCTCTTTTTCTTTGATCTCTATACATTGAATGTTGTCCCATAGGTCCCTTAACCTACCCTCATTTTTAAAAATTCTGTTTTTCTTTTTGCTGTTCCAATTTTGTGATTTCCACTACCCTGTCTTCTGGATTTCTGATCTTTTATTTTGTATCATCTAATCTGTTGTTGATTTCCTCTAGTGAATTTTTCAATTCAGTTATTGTATTCTACAGCTCTCATTGGTTCTTTCTTATTTTTTCCTCCTTTTTGTTGATGTTCTCACTATGTTTATTGATTTATGCTCCAGAGTTCAGTGAGCTTCTTTATGACCATAACTTTTGATTCATCTGGTAGATTGTTTACCTCCATATCATTGAGGTCTTTTTCTGAAGTTATTTTCTTGTTCTTTCATTTTGAACATATTTCTCTCTTTCCTCATTTTGTTTGGCTCTGTGTGTTTGTTTCTATAATTTAGGCAAAGTGCTATTTCTTTCTTTATTGAAGGAATGGCTTTCTGTAGTGACTTTTTTTTTTTCTTGTTCAACCTTGTCCTAGCTCTTGGTTGTCTCTTGAATCTTTGTGATTTTCTGTACTGCTCATTTTATTCTTGACATGTCTCTGTTGTTGAGGGTGTGCTGAGACCTGTCAGTGTTTCAAGGGGAGAAACATCATTTAGCACCTGTTTTCAGGCTGACTGGATGACAGACCTTCAGGCAGCAGTTTTTAAATTATGCAGATATATACATTTCTGTGGGGCTGCAGTCAATCCCTGATGACTTCCAAACCTGGGAATCTGGAATTGTTCCCTTGGTGACAGTTGCAAAAATCTGTCTGTCTGAAGAGAGTATAAACTCCTTTCTTGGAAGTCTTGTGATCTGTTTCAAGGCCAAGGGGGTGCACAAGGGTGGTATCTTCCTGCTTATGTTCCCCAAGAGTGCCTCCTTAGCCTCTAGATATGTCAGGAACCTGAAGTTTATCCCCCAAGGTGAAACTCCGGGCTAAGTAGATAGACCTTTTTTTGCAGGAAGTCGGGAGTTGTGTTTGTCTTCTCTCTGTGAAGTTTCTGCACTGTGATGGCTTGCCAATAACTGTCTTTCTAATTGTTATAGTCCCACGGAGCTCAGGATCACCAGTCCTCTTGGCCACCAGGGCCAAGCAGTCAAGGAGTATCCCTTGTGCGGATTGTATGTACCCATTTTCTTTAGCTAGGCAGTTTTAGAGTGTAGGGACAAGGCTTGCTCTCTTGCTTCAGGAAATCACTGGGAAAATGACTTGGCTGTGTGTACCTGTGGACTTCAGCAGTACAGCCTGATAGTGCTTTGCCTACGCCTGCATGCCAGCTTTTCATTCAGACCAGGAGAATGCCATGACGACTTTCATTTGCCAGCCCCAACCAGAAGAGCAGAGAGTATTCAGTTGACTTTTGGCAGGGAGAGGGATAATGCCAAGGCTGCTCATACTTGCCAGTCCCAGCTAGAGGGTGGGAGAGTGTCACAGTGGCCCACACTTGCAGACTTCAGCTAGGGAGAAGGAGAATGCCTCAACCATTCATGCCAGGCCACCCCAATCAGGGAGGAAGGGAATGCTGCAACTGGCAGAACTCTCTGTCTTCAGCAACACAGCCTCAATTACTTGCCCCCGTGTCCAAGACTTTCTGCTGTGCTAGCAGGTTAAGTGGGGAGCACAACAACGTTGTCTTTCATTGCTTCCATCCCCAGAGAATGTTTCCATGATCTCCTGCCACTCCAAACAATGCTTTTAGATTCACAAACAACTTTCCCTCCCATAGAGACTTGGAAGTTTTCAGACTGCTGATTATGGGAGTGAATGTGAACACCCATGATCCCTTTAAGATGGAAGCTTAGTTTTTTATAGTTTTGGGGAACCTCAGAGCTCAACCCCATTGGTTTTCTAAGCCAGGTGTTTTCAGGGTTCATTTCTCTGTTTTAGATCCCAGGGATTGGAGTGCCTGGTGTGGGGAGCCAGTTCCTCACTCCTCCAATAGAAGAATCCATCTAGTGAGATCCCTCTCTATTATGTGGCAGTATGCTGGGGATGGGGCTTTTGGTGAGAGAGTTTCTTTGCCTCTCCTACTTGTTTCAGTGTGGCCCTTTTTATCCTTTGTTGCAGGGCGGGTGTTCAGGTAGTTCTCAGGTTCTTTTCAGAGGGAATTGACCCATATGTAGCTGTATTTTTGTTGTGTCTGTGGGAGGAAATAAGTTCCGGCTCTTCCTATGCCACCATCCAGAACCACTTCCAGTTGCCTTCTCATTTTGACTGCAACTAAAAGCCTCTTCTTTCCAAAGAATTCATAATCTCAATCAGAGCCTTAGGAAAAACTGTATTCATTATAGAGGGAATAAAATATGGGAAGGAGGACTATATTTTGTATTGCAACATATGCTTTATATCTAAAAATCACTTTCAGGTTTTTTTTGTTGTTTTTTTTTTTTGTGGTATGCGGGCCTCTCACTGTCGTGGTCTCTCCCGTTGCAGAGCACAGGCTCCGGACGCGCAGGCTCAGCGGCCATGGCTCACGGGCCCAGCCGCTCTGCGGCATGTGGAATCCTCCCGGACCAGGGCACGAACCCGTGTCCCCTGCCTCGGCAGGCGGACTCTCAACCACTGCGCCACCAGGGAAGCCCTCAGGTATTTTTGTATATATTTATGGCCTCAAATTTTTATTAGGTTAAAAGTAAAATGGTAGGTATATTGGTAATGCACATATTTTCTTTTGACGTATCTAAAATATCTAGACTCATAAGATTAATTGGAAATATGTACCCAAAATAATAAAACATAAATTACCCACAAATTAAGTATTATGTTAATATTTGGAACATCCAACAAAATTGTCTGCAAGAGTAATACCAGTGGCATTAATACCTAATAAATGTTTTTACTCTCTTAGGTATTTAAATTGGTTAGCAATAACATTCAAACTAAATGTACAATATTTATTGGTGTTACTGGTTTTAAGTATGTGTGAATTGTCCATAATCCTATAGCATGTTTATTGAGAGAAAAAAGAAGCAGGGCACCCCTCCATATCAGAAAAGAGTTGGAACTTTCACCATTTTCCACTGGTAATGAGACCACTCTTAACATGATGTCAGTGGAGACTGTGTGGATAGTCAGAAGTCACCCTTCTGCTCATTAGCAATAAGGAATCCCTGATCTTCAGGGTCAACAGTGGCCAAGTGGGGAACTTGGCCTTCCAACTTCACCTGGCAGTAAAGAACTGGTGTCCTCACTTTCCCTGCATGTACTGTGTCAGAAAACACTAGTTAAAACAGAAGATTTAAACAAGACCCAAAGTCTCATAACGTAATATGAAAATGAAAATGTCTAGATTTCAATTTAAAAAATAACTTATCATTCCAAGAACCAGACAGATTTCAAACTGAATGAGAAAAGGCAAGCAATAGTTGTTAACAGTGACAAGTTAGAGATTTTAGAAATAACTAATGAAGATTTTAATGCAGTCATTATGAAAAACTTCAATAAGCAAACACATTTGAAACAAAAAAGATCACAGAAAACTTCAGCAACGAAATAGAAAGTCTCAACAAAGAAGCTGATGCTGTGAAAAATCAAATGGGAATTTTAGAACTGCCAAGTCCAATAACTGAATGGTCTCAATTGTAAAATAAATGGGACAGAGAAAACAATCATGAACTGGAAGATAGAATAATGGAAATTACTAATTTAACAACAGAGAGAAAATGTACTGAATTTTTAAAAATGATTAAAAAATTAAAAATATTTGTGGGACTACAACACAAGATCTAACATTCATGTCTTTGAGTCCTGGAAAGAGGAGAGGTAGAGTGCAGGGCTAAAAAGATACTTGAGGAAATAATGGCTGAAAAATGTCCAAATTTGTCAAGAGATGTAAAAAGATTCAAGAGGCTGAGAAAATTCCAGAAAGTATTAACCCAAATAAATCCATGCAAAACATATTAAAATTAAATTCCTAAAAACTATGGACAAAAGAAAATACCTTGATAAATGCACAGAAAATTGCCACTTTAGCTATAGGCAAGGCAATTCAAATGATAATAGGTTTCTCATGAGAAATCACAGAGTCCAGAAAGGTGTAGCACATTTTTCAGTTGCTGGAAAAAAAAAAACAAAAAACACTGCCAACATAGATCCTAAACCCAATGAAAGCATTTTTCAGGAATGAATGAGAAATCTGAACATTTTTTGATTTAAAAAAAAAAGAAAAAGCTAAGATAATTTGTTGCCAACAGATCTAATGGCTAAAGGATTTTCTGTAAATATAAAGGAAATGATAAAAGAAAAAATTTTGGAAGGAAGAAAGAACTTGATCAGCAAAATGTCGGTAAATCCAATAGACTTTCCTTCTCTTGGGTTTTCTATATTATGTTTGAAGATTGAAGCAAAAATTATGAAGCTCTGTTGTGTCACTATAAATGTATGTAGAGGAAATATTAATAGTAATTATATTACAAATGGGGGAGAGAAAGAGACAGAAAAAGTGATAAGGTTTCTATACTTCACTCAAACTGGTCAATGAAAACACCAGTAGGCTATGGTAAATCATGTATATATAATGTAATACCTAGCATGATCACTAAAAATTTTATATGAAGAGATACTCAGAAACACTGTGTATAATTAAAATGGAGTCCTAAAAAATGTTCATATAACCTAGAGGATAGTAGGAAAAAGTGAACATTAAATGAAAGCGGAGAGGGACTTCCTTGGTGGCACAGCGGTTAAGAATCCACCTGCCAGTGCAGGAGACATGGGTTCAATCCCTGGTCCAGGAAGATCCCACATGCCACAGAACAACTAAGCCCATGTGCCACAACTACTGACCCTATGCTCTAGAGCCTGCTAACCGCAACTACTGAGCCCATGTGCCGCAATTACTGAAGCCTGCGTGCCTAGAGCCTGTGATCCTCAACAAGAGAAGCCACCGCAATGAGAAGCCCATGAACCTCTTCATAGCCCCCACTCGATGCAACTAGAGAAAGCCCACATGCAGCAACAAAGACCCAACGCAGCCAAAAATAAGTAAGTAAGTAAATAAATAAATGAAAACAGAGAAAACAAATAAAATGGCAGGCAACATTAACATATCAATAATTAGATTAGATTTGAATGGTCTTAATGTACCAGTTGAAAGGTGTTGGCAGGGTGGATTAAAAATGTGATTCAACTGTATGCCTTCTGTAAGAAACCCACTTGAGATATAATGATATAGGTAGGTTGAAAGTAAAAACGTGGAAAAATTATATCATGTAAACATTAATCAGAGGAAAGCATCAGTAACTATATTAGTATAAAATAAAGCCTACTTCAGAGCAAAGTTATCAGAGATAGAGAGACGTTATATAATGATAAAAGAGTCAATCTACAAAGAAGATGTAACAGTTCTAAATGTGTATGTATCAAACAACAGAGCCACAAATATGTGAAATAAAAGCAGACAGGATTAAAAGAAGAAAAAGGCAAATTCACAATTATCATTGGAAACTTCACCACCCCTTTCTTAGCATTTGATAGAACAACTTGACTCAAAGAATTATACAGAATAACTGAAAAATATCAACTAACAAGATCTAATTAATATTTATAGAACACTGCACCTAACAACAGCAGAATACACATTTTTTCAAGTGCTCACACAGAACACATACCGAGATAGAACATGTACAGGACCATAAAACAAACTTCAGCTAATTTTAAAGAATTGATATCCTATTCTGGGTTCTCTGCCCACAGTAGAAAAAAAACTAGAAATCAATGTCAGAAAGATGAAATCCCCAAACGTTTGGAAAGTAAACAATATACTTCTAAATAATCTGTGGGAAAAAGAGGAAATCTTAAAGGAAATTAAAAAGATAAAGAACTGAATGAAAATGAATATACAATATATCAAAATTCGCAAGACCAAGCTAAAGCTGTGCTGAGAGGGAAATTTATAGCTCTAAATGCACATATTAGATAAGAGGAAAAGGCTCAAATTAATAATCTAAGATGCTATCTCAAGAACATAGAAATTGAAGTGCAAACTAAAACTGAAGTTAGCAGAAGGAAGGAAATAATGGACAAAAGAGTAGAAATCAGTGTAATTAAAAACATAAAAAACAATAGATAAAAGCAATGAAATAACACTTGTTTTCTGAAAACAATAATACAATTGATAAATCTCTAACAAGACACAAAGAAAGAAGAGAGAAGACACAAATTACCTGGCACATGTCAGGAATAAAAGAGGGGATCACTACAGACTGTAGACATCAAAAGAATAAAAAGAAAATACTACAAACAACTCTGTGTATATAAACTTGACAAATTAGATGGCCCAAATCCTCTAAAAGCACAAATTACCATAACTCACCATTATGAAATAGATCATTTAAATTGCCTTATAACTGTTAAGGAATTTAATTTGTAATTTGAAAACTACCAAAAAAGAAATCTTCAAGCCCAGATGGTTTCATTACAGAAATCTACCAAATGTTTAAAAAGAAGTGAAACAAATTCTACATAATGTCTTTCAGAAAATAGAAGAAAGACTTCCCAGCTAATTTTTAGACGCTACAGTATTACCTTGATATCAAAACCAGGCAAAGACAGTCCAAAAATTGAAAACTACTGACTGATATTCCTCATACATATACTTGTAAAAATCTTTGACAAAATATTAGCAAATAGAATCTGAAGATTGTTTATCACATCTATGCTATGTTTATTCCAGGGATATAAAAGGCTGGTTTCACTCTGGAAAATAGCTTGTTAGATTTCTTTGTTAAACAAAATATGCAATTACCATATGACCCAGCATCTATATTTCCACTCATGTATCCCAGAGAAATAAAGACAGATATTTACACAAAAATCTGTACGTGAAACATTTTTAAAGCTTTATTCATAATTGCCAAAATTGGAAAAAAAACCATATCTTTCAATGGGTGAATGCTTAATCAGACTATGATCATCTACACAATGAAATACTATTTTAGAATAAAAAGGAGCAGACTACTGATACATGCAACAGCTTGGTTGATTCTTCCAAGAATTATGGTGAGCGAAAAAGCTAATCCCAAAGAGTTACATACTTCATGATTCTATTTATATAACATTTAAATGATAGAATTATAGAAATGGAGAGCACATTAATGTTTGCCACAGGTTAAGGAGAAAGTGGCTGTGGGAAGAAGGTGGGGGAGGCTATAAAAAGCAACAGGAGGGTTCCTTGTGGTGATGGAAATCTTCTGTGTCTTGACTGTATCACTGTCAATATGCTGGTTGTGATAGTGTATTATGGTTTTGCAAGATGCTTTTTGAGGTGGAGGGGAGCTGCGTAAAGTGTACGTTGGATCTCTATGATTTTTTACAATTGTATGTGCATCTACAATTATCTTAAAATGCTATTTTGAAAAAAAGCATAAATCTTAGTTAAGTCTGATTGGATTTTGTAATTAAAAACCCCTTAAATTATGCCTACTGTCATCTTCTGAGTAGAGAAAAATATAGAACCAAAAGAATACAAAGGATATACTGTGCTTGACTACTGTGATTGGATGAGTGAGTGTCATAATTATTCACAACTACAAGAAATAAAGTTTGATTTGCATAGTTTCCAGTGTTTAAGGATGTGAAAAACATTTATATACTTACGCGTGTTAAACAGTATAAGAGAGCTTTTCATTTCTTTATACCTCTTAGGCATCTAGCTTAGATATTAGCAGTAAAATAAAACAAGATTGTAAGCAATCACAATTAAGATATTTAAAAATAAGACTGGTTATTATAAGTTAGGACAAATTAAAATTGAGTCATTTTTAACAGAGTATATTTATTGATCTTAGTTTTTTAGAGGGATAGCTCTTTTTCTTTTTAACATCTGACTGTGCTTTTAAATTAAAAATAGTACCCATCTGTGTTTTGGCCTTGCAAAATGCTAAGGGACTTGAGTGTGAAAGCCTAGAATGGATTTACTACCTCATTTGCTACTGGCAGTAGTGAGAGGAGGAGGTAATAAAAATATACCTGCATAGCAGTTCTGGGGCATATGATTCTGAGGAAGAAACTGGCATGTGGCACCTTTTGCTACATGCGAAAGATATATAAATGGGAACATTTGTGCAATTAGACTGAGGGCTATGACAGAGTCACAGATATGTGTGCATATGTCTGTGTGCAAACCGAGAATGCACCTTGTGATGTTCCAAATGCTTCAAATAAAAGTGCAGAACCAATTCTTATGTCTGTCCTCAGGCTCCCCATGCACTTGCTTACAGTGTTCATCCACACTAGCACAAGAGAGGAATAGTCAGAAACGTCACCAGAAGTAAATAAGAACCCTACCGATGTTTCTAGTATTCGCTGCAGGGTAGGGGAAAGGCAGTGTTGGATTATTCTGTTGAAGGAAAATGTTCCCTCCACCACCAACCGGCACCACACATACAATATAATCGCACATATACTTCTATGTATTAATGCACTAAAATATTGTGAAAAATTATAGAACAATGGCATAAAATAAATATTAATTATTTTAAAATATGCTTATCTTTAACTGCCCAGTATTATTTGACTTTCCAGTCTTTTCATGACCTCTAGCTTAATTTCACAAAGGCCTAGTGAATTACAGATGCAAATTAAGAATTACCCACGGGTCTACTGAATCTTTGAAAGCTGTATTCGTCAGGTTTCAGCTGAAATAGTGCTGCATTAAAATAATTCAAAACTCAGTGGTTCACCATGACAAGCATTTATTTCCTTCTCATGGGTGTACAAGCAGGCTGTAGTTCTGCTAGTTTTGGTTGGGGTTAGCTGAATGAAGTCAGCTTCTGGCTGACATTTGTTTTTTAGTTTTATTAATTACTAAGAAATAAGCATTAAAATCTTTCCCTATGACTGTAGATCTTCCTATTTACTTTTTAACTTCTGACTTTAAATTATCAAGAGCTTACAGATTTGAATACCTTTCTGAAAGATCCCTTATTATTTTGAAAATAATTTTTATATCTAGTAATATATATGTCTCAGTGTCTCCTGTGTCTAATATTAGCACAGCCGTACTAGCTTTTATTTGGTTAATGTTTTCATGCAATACGTTTTTGCATTATTGTAACTTTTTTGTGTTAAATTTATGCTGTGTCTCATATGCAATACAAAGTTGTATTTAATTTGAGAATTTAATTCATTCACATATAATTGGACATATATTTGGAGTTAAATCTGTTATCATACTGTTTCCTCTTTGCTACTTCTATACTGTGTTGCTGTATTTTTCTTTTCCCACTTTTAGGATTAATCAATTATTCTTTAAAATTCTGTATTTCTTTTCTATTGACATTGTAGTTATGCATTCTTTTATAATTCTTTCAATGCTTACGCATTAGATTACAACATACATCCTTGACTTATTTAAACTTAAAATAAATTGGAGCATTTACAACTTTACTGACAACACAAGAACCTTTACAAAACAGGTCTATTTATTTGCCTACAACTTTTGTGCTTTGGGGGCACATATTCTAATTCTACATAATTTTTTTTTTTTTTTTTTTGCGGTACGTGGGCCTCTCACTGTTGTGGCCTCTCCCGTTGCGGAGCACAGGCTCCGGATGCGCAGGCTCAGCGGCCACGGCTCACGGGCCCAGCTGCCTTGCGGCATGTGTGATCTTCCCGGACTGGGGCACGAACCCGCATCCCCTGCATCGGCAGGCAGACTCTCAACCACTGCGCCACCAGGGAAGCCCCTACATAAAATTTTAATCCCACAAAATTAATGCTACTGTTTAATATAGTCAACATTTACTTATATTTAACCATATATATACCATTAAAAATCTGAAATCAATTTTTTTGTACTTCCATTGGGCATCATTTATCTCCTCCCAGAAGAATTCAGTTTGTGCCTTGAGTGAGTCTTTTAGTAAGATTCAGCAGGTGAGGAATTCTTTCAGTTTTCCTTTTTTCTCAATAGCATCTTCATGTGGCCTCATTTTTGAAGAACATTGCCACTGCATATAGAATTCTAATTTGGCAGTTGCTTTCATTCAGCACCTTAAAGACACTTTTTTTTATTTTTCTGGTTTCCATCATTTTTGTTGGAAAGTAAGCTGTGAGTTTCTTGTTACTCTATGAAGGCAATGCACCTGTTTTTACTTTCTGGTTGCTTGTAAAATTTTCTTGTGTCTTTAGTTTTAAGTAGTCTGACTCTGCTTTGTCTAGGCATGCTTTTCTTTGTACTTTTCTTTGTTATGATTCATTGAGCTACTCTAAGTGTCTTGTTTTTCTTCAATTTTGGAAGATTTTTGGCCAGTGTTGTTTCAACTATTGTTTTTACGCCATTCATTCTTTTCTCTTCCTTTGGAACTCCTTTTTATTTTAAATTTAATTTAATGTTTTTAATAGATCTTTATTGGAGTATAATTGCTTCAAAATACTGTGTTAGTTTCTGTTGCACAGCAAAGCGAATCAGCCATATACCTTCACATGTCCCCATATCCCTTCCCTCTTGAGCCTCCCTCCCATCTTCCCTATCTCAACCCTCTAGGTCATCACAAAGCACAGATGGCCAAGAAGCACATGAAAAGATACTCAACATCACTAATTATTGGAACTCCTTTTTTAGGTATTTTAGAGCTTCTCGCATGGCTCCCAAGTCTATTACCTTCTTTTGGTTAATTGGTCATACTCTTCTATCTCTGTGCTTCAGTCTGGATATAATCTGTTGAATCAATCAATTAACTCTTTCATCTGCTACATTTCATTGTTTTAAAACCTGTATACTACATTCTCCAGTTATAGTAATTTAAGTTCTAAAATTCAGATTTGATAGTCTTGTTATGAGTCCTCTGGCACAATTTTCTACCATGTAATTTGTTTCAGTTGACATATTAATTATAAGTAAGCCCAAGTTGTAACTTTTAATATTTAGGCTACTTGAAGTTTATTTTTATGGTGTCCCAACCTCCCTTTGTTCCATGTTACTTGGTCACATGTTTCTAACAGCTGGTATGTGTGTGATATTTTATTAAGTGTCAGACTTTTAAAATTTTAGTGATAAAAGTTTATTTTTATGTTATTTGCTATGTTACTGAATGCTATTTATCAATTTAAGTGAGACATTCTGTTATTAGTTTATTACTAATTTTAAAAATTATTACTATATTAAATTTCATCAAATATTTATTTCTCATTCAGATAACTTGTAATTTTTATTTCATCTCTAGTGATTCACATTAATAAATTCTTATGTTTTAATGAGATAAATTACATACTATAAAATTCAACCTTTTAAAGTATACAGTTGAGTGGTTTTCAGTATATTCACAATAATTTACAACATCATCACTATTGAGTTCAAGAACATTTTTATCAGCTCAGAAAGCACATACCCTTTCACTCCGTGCCAGCTCCCCTCCCAACCTTCACCATGACATCTACTTTCCATCTGTATGGATTTGCCTATTCTGGACATTTCAAGTAAATAGAATCATACAACTGTGGCCTTCTGTGACTGGCTTCCTTCATTTAACATAATGTTTTCAAGATTCACCCATGTTGTATCAATACTTTATTCCTTTTTTAAAAAAATTCTTTTTCATATGCTTTTCCAGTATGGTTTATTACAGGATATTGAATATAGTTTCCTGTGCTATACAGTAGGACCTTGTTGTTTATCCATTCTATATATAATAGTTGGCATCTGCTAATCCCAAACTCCCAATCCATCCCTCCCCTACCTCCCCTCCCCTTTGGAAACCACAAATCTGTTCTTTATGTCTGTGAGTCTGTTTCTGTTTTGTAGATAAGTTAATTCGTGTCATATTTTATATTCCATATATAAGTGATATCATATGGCATTTGTCTCTCTTTCTAACTTACTTCACTTAGTGTGTTATTTTATTTGCTGAATAATAGTTCATTTTGTGGATATACTATATTTTATTTGTCCATTAATTAGTTAAAGGACATTTGAGTTACTTCCACATTTTGGCTGTTATGAATAATATTGCCATAATATTCATGTATAAGTGTAATTTATTTTTTAAATTAAGACTTTACTTTTTTAATGCAGTTTGTTTCACAACAAAATTGAATTGAAGGTACAGATATTTCTCATATACTCGCTGCTCCCCATACATGCATGGCCTCCCCCATTATCAATATCACTCACTAGAATGGTACATTTTTTACCAAGGATGAACCCATATTGACACATCATAATCATCCAAAGTCCACAGTTTCACTTAGGGTTCACTCTTGGTGTTGTACATTCTATGGGTTTGGACAAATGTACAGTGACATCTCATGTATAAGTTTTTGTGTGGATATATATACATACATATATATATATATTTCTCTTGGTTATGTAGTGAGGAGTGAAATCGATGAGTCACATGTTAACTCTATGTTTAATTTTTTGAGGTACTGCCAAACATTTCAAAAGTGGCTGCATTATGTTACATTTTCAGCAGAAATGTGTGAGAGTTCTAATATTTTCACAATCTTATCAACACTTGTTATTGCTTGTCTTTTGATTATAGCCATTGTAGTGGGTGTGAGGTGGTATCATGTTGTGGTTTTGAATTATATTTCCTTGATGATTGATGATGCTGAGAACCATTTCATGTGTTTATTGCCATTTGTTTATCTTTTATTACTATTCAAATCCTTAGAACATTTTTATTGAATAATTGGGTTATTTGTGGTTTATTGTTGAATCATGAGAGTCTTTTGTATCTTTGTTCTAAACATAAGTCCCTTATCAGATTTAAGACTTAAAAATAATTTTTCTCATTCTGTGGGTTACGTTTTCAATTTCTTGATAGTGTCCTTTGGAGCACAAAAGATTTTAATTTTGATAACATCCAGCTTACTTTTTTTTTCCTTTGGTTGCTTGTGCTTTGGCATTACATCTGAGAAACAACTACTTATTCAAGGCCACAAATATTTACCATGATGTTTTATTCTAAAAATTTTATAGTTATAACTTGTACATTTAGGTGTTTGATTCATTTTGATTTTAATTTTTATATATAGTTTGAGGTAGGGATCCAATTTAATTCCTTTGCTTGTGGCATTCCTATTGTTCTATCATCATTTATTCAAAAGACCGTTTTTCCGCATTGAATGATCTTGGCATGCTAGTAAAACATCAAGTGACCAAAATGTCTAGGATTATTTCTGAACTCTAAATTCTGCTCCACTGACCTATATGTAATTGTTTGGCCAGTGCCACACATCCTCATTGCCATAGCTTTTTGTAATGTTTGAAATCAGAAGTGAGAATCCTCCTACTGTTCTTTTTCAAGAGTGTTCTGTCTATTCTGGTCCCTTGAAATTTCACATAAATGTTAAAATAAGCTGGTCAAAAAAATAAGCTGGTCAATTTCTATAAAGAAATAAGCTGGTATTCTGTGAGGGAGTGCATTGAAGTTGTAGACCAGCTTGGGAAGTATTGGTACATTAATAGTATTAAGTCATTCTCATCCAACACGGGATGTCTTTTGACTTATTTAGGTCCTCTTTTAATTTCTTTCAATGATGTTTTGTAGTTTTCAGAACACAAGTCTTACATTTCTTTTAAAAATTTATTCCTAAGTGTTTTATTATTTTCAGTATATTTTAAATGGATTTTACATTAATTTCACTTTCAGACTAGTCGTTACAAGTGTATAAAAATTCAATTAATTTTGGTATATTTATCTTGTATCCTATGATTTTATTGAACTCATTTATTAGCTCTATTAGTTTTTTACTAGATTCCTTAGGAGTTTCTATATTATAAGTCATATCATCTGCAAATAGAGACAGTTTTATTTTGTCCCTTTTAATCGGGATGCCTTTTAATTATTTTTCTTGCTAATTGTGTTGCCCAGGACCTACAGTATAATGCTGAATAAAAGTGGTGAGAGTGGACACCTTTATCTTTTCTTGATCATAGTGAAAATACTTGGGTCGTTTACCACTAAGCATGATGTTAGTTTTGTTTTGTTGTTGTTGTTGTTTGTTTGTTTTGTTTTTGTAGAGGTGCATTATCTGATTGAGGAAGTTCCCTCAGTTCCTAGTTTCTTGAGTGTTTGTTTTTCTTTTGTTTATAAAAGTATGTTTGATATTGTCAAATGTTTTTTCTGCATCTCTTCACTGATCTTACAGAATGAGTTGGGAAGTATTTTCTCTTTTTACTTTTTATGAGAGTTTGTAAAGGATTTGTGCTCCCTTGAAATACTTTTTTATTTTTAGTAATGTCCATTCTTTTGTTCCTGATTTTAGTAATTTGATTCTTTGCTCTTTTTCTCTTGGACAGTCTAGCTACAGCTTCACCATTTTTGTTGGCCTTTTCATAGAACCATCTTTTGGGTTTGTATATTTTCTCTAATGCTTTTTTTCCTATTCTCCATTCACTTGTTTCCACTCCAATCTTTATTATTTCTTTCCTTTTGCATACTATGGGCATAATTTGCTTCTCTACTTCTAATTTCTAAAGGTAGAAGATTATTTCTTATCTTTCTCTTTTTCTTTTATTACTATAGGTGTTTACAGCTATAAATTTCCCTCTATGCTCTCATTTATTGCATCCCATAAGTGTTGGTATGCTGTGTTTTTGTTTCATTAATCTCAAGGTATTTTATAATTTCCTGTGTGATTTCTTATTAGCTCATTGGTCATTTAGCACTGTGTGTTTAATTTTAATGTATTTGTAACTCACAAATTTCCTTCTGTCATTTATTTCTAATATCATTTGTTGTGGTTGGAGACTATATTTTGTATGATTTCAGTCCTTTTAAATTTATTAAGACTTGTTTTGTGGGCTAATATGTAGTCTATCCTAGAGAATGTTCCATGTGCACTTAACAAGGATTTGTTTTCTGCTCCTGTGTGGAGTGTTCTATACATACCTGCTTGATTTAGTTGGTTTATAGTGTTGGTGATGTGTTCGTTTTTCGTTTTGGAGCTTCTGTGTAGTTGTTCTATCCATTATTGAGAGTGAACCATTGAATTGTTCACCTATCCCAGTTGATTTTTCTATTTTTCCTTTAATTCTGTGAGTTAATGTTTTATGTATTCTTTGGGCTCTATTTTAGGTGCATATTTGTTTATAATTGTTCTGTCTTCTTGATGAATTTACCCTTATTATTATTATAAATTAACAATCTACCATAATAATATTTTAGTAAAAATTTTTGTCCTAAAGTCAATTTTATCTGATATTGGTTTAGCCACTCCAGCTCTCTCTTGCTTACTGTTTGCATGGTATATCATTTTTCATCCTTTTAGTTTCAAACTTTTTCTTTCAATTTATGTTGAAAGTAAACTTGTATTTTTTCTTAATCCATTGTGCCATTGTTCATCTTTTATTGGGAGGATTAATCCATTTATATTTCATGTAATTACTGATAAGATAGGATTTATATCTGTCATTTTCCTATGTTTTAATGTCATACATATTTTTCTTCTATTCCTTCATTACTACTTTCTTTTGTGTTAAATAGACATTTCTGGTGTACCATTTTTATTCCCTTGTCATTTTGTTTCATTACTTTTGAGCTGTTTAACAAAACTGAAGAAAAACTACATTTTTTTTTTTTGGAATTTACAAATAATATTTTGATGTATAGTAATCTGTCAGATTGATAGCCACTCAAATTTAATAATATACAAAACCTTTTGTGAAATAACAGAAAATTTTTATATTGGTCTCTACCCCTAGTTCCTGACACAGAGCTTCTAAAACCCTTGTAATTTCCTAAGCAATAGGAACACTAGGAGCATCTTTTCTTCTAATATTTGCTCTTTGACCCTGGTTCCTGACACTAAGCTCCTAAATTCCTTGGAATTTCCTGATTGATAGGGATGTCTTTTGTTCTGATGGCAAAAGGCAGCTCTGGGTGGGCTCCTGGATGGCTCCTGTATAGGGCTCATCACCACAAACTCAAAGCCATGCTTAGAAGCTTGGGATTTTTAGTCCCTCACCCCATTCTCCAGAGAGAGGATAGGGGCTGGAAATGGAGTTAATGATTGATCATGCCTTCATGATGAACACTCCATAAAAATCCCAAAATATATGGGGTTCAGAGAGCTTTCAGGGTGGTGAACATGGAGGTGGTGGGAAAATGGCATACCCACATAAGGCATAGAAACTCTGTCTCTTCCCACATATCTTGCTCTACACATGTCTTTCATCTGGAGGTTCATCTGTATCCTTTAATATCTCCCTTTATATTAAACTGATAAAACAGGAAGTACTTTTCCTGGTTCCGTGAGCCATTCTAGTAAATTAATGGAACCTGACAAGGGGGTCGTGGGATCCTTTGATTTATAGCTGATTTTCAGAAGCATAGGTGACAAACAGGCTTTGGAATTGGCATCTTAAGGGGGTAAGGTAGTCGTGTGGAACTGAGCCCTTACCCTATGGGATCTGATGCTATCCCTAAGTAGGTAACGTCAGATTTGAGTTAAATTGTAGGACACACAACTGGTGTTGCAAAATTGCTTGGTGTGGATAAAACCCCCACATGCCTGGTGTTAGAAGTGTTGTGAGTGTGATAGTGTGAGAATAAGAAGAAATACACAGGAGGAGTTGTGTAGGTTTTCTTTACACCTTTGCTCTATGAGCTCCATTCCCTCCCAACTCCTTTGTGCTCTTATTGTCATATAAACTAAATTCTTATCCATTGTATGTTACCAACACCAATTTATAATTATTGCTTTATGCAGTAGTCTTTTAAATTAGGGAGGAGAAAAGAGTTACAAACATAAATACATTTATACTTTTTTAAAAAAAATTACCTATATAGTTACCTTTACTGGTGCTCTTTATTTCTTCTTATTATCTAGTGACCTTTATTTCAGCCTGAAGGACACCCTTTAGTACTTATGGTACAGCAGGTATGCTACTAATGAACTCTCTCAGTTTTTGTTTTTCTGGGAATGTTTTGATTTCTCCTTTATATTTAAAGGACAGTTTTGCCTGATGTAGAATTCTTGGTCAACAGTCTTTTTCTTTCAGTCTTTTGACTTTATTTTCCCATTGCCTTCTGACCTTCATGGGTTCTGATGAGAAATTAGCTTATAATCTTATTTAGGATCAGTTGCATATGATGAATTGCTTCTCTACCTATTTGTAAGATTCCCACTAGTTGACTATAAACTGCTTAGTCATGATGTGTCTAGGTTTGGGTTTCTTTGAGTTTATCCTACTTTGAGTTCATTGAGACTTTTGTCTCAATGCAGATTAATGTTTACATCAAATTTTGGACATATTCATTAATTATTTCTTCAATATTCATTTGTCCTCTTCCTCTCTCTCCTTCTAGAGTTTGGTATGCTTGATGGTGTTCTATGAGTCTCTGAAGCTCTGTTGATTTTGTTTACTATTTTTTCTTTTGTTCCTTTGACTGGATAATAAATTAAGCTATCTCCCAGTTAACTGATCCTTTCCTGTACCAGCTGAAGTCTGTTGTTGAGCTCCTCTAGTGAAATTTTCATTTCTTTCATTTCTGTTTTATCTATTTATTAATATCCTCTATTTGGTGATGTGTTATTCTCATATATTCCTCTGTTTCTTAAGATATGTTCTCCAGTTTTTTGAACATATTTGGAAAAGCTGATTTAAAGCCTTTGTCAAATAATTCCAACTTCTGGGCTTCCTCAGGGACAGTTTTTGGCTTTTTTTTTTTTCCTGCACATGGGCCATATTTTCTTGTTTCTTTCCATGCCACATAGTTTTATTTTTTTTCTTTTTATTGAAAACAGGAAACTGAAAATCACATTATTTTTCTTACCAGGTTTATTGTTTTTGCTTTTTGTTGTAGTTTGTGTAGTTTGTTTGTGTAGTTTGTTTAGTGTGTAGTTTGTTTGTGTAGTTTGTTTAGTGACTTTTCTGAACTAATTCGGTAAAGTTTGTATTCTTTATCATGTGTGGTTACTAAGGCTTCTGCTCAGTTAGCTTAGTGGTCAGATAATGATGGCATAGAGATTTCTTAGACACCTGGAACCAAGAATTCTGCCAATGTTTGTCAAGGGGCTCTATGTATGTATTAGTGAATGCCTTTAACACTCAGCCAGGGAGTTTAAAACTCTGCCTTAGCCTGCACTTCCTGCTTGTGCAGATCATCAAGGATAGCTTGTAGTGAGAGTGTGGCGTCTTTTCACATCTTTCCTGAACTAGTTCATAGCCCTGGGAATGCATAAAACCCTACATGCATGACATTCTAGATTATCAGAGATACATCAGAGCTTTTCCAAATCTCCTATTAACATCTTACGCTTCTTTCTTTTAAGCTTTTTGGTGAGCCTATTGTGTGCAATCTGTAGGTCATTTTAAGTAAAGAAAGCCTTGCAAGTGAGATATTCCAAGGAAATAACAGACCAGTCAAATAATAAAAATTCTCTGTGAATGGGGCTTTGAAAGAGCTCCAAACCTTTTCTGGCCCCCTCTAGTGATTGCTAAGCTATTAATTTTTACTGTGACTGCAGGCTGTTGGTTTTCAAAGATACTACAAAGCTTAAGGGGTAGGAAAGATGGGAATAGGGCAAATTAAATACTGTAAAATTGCTTACAGAGAGTCAGCTGTTTTTCTTGAATAAATGCTCCCTGTTTTTCTGCAAGTCTTTGTTTAATTTGCAGAATGCTGAAGTTTATTCTGATTTTTTTTTGCCAATGCCTTTATTGTTTTTGTGAAGTAGAGAATTTTTTTGAGGTTCTTGCTCCACCATTTTCATTGCTGTCACTTAAAATAAATTCTTAATATTAAGCCATCACCAAATTCCTCGACTGATCTCAATGTATAACCTATATATATTGCTGCATTTAGGTTCTAAAATATTTCATTTAGAATTTATGGATTCTCTCTTACACTGTCCTTATCTGATATTGGCATCACAGTTTCTAATGTTAAGTGGAGATAATAACCAAATAATACTTTAAATTTAGGCATTGTCTTGTGTCAATATGCATTTAGCCTAGTTGTCTGTCTACAAACATGTGCAATTAAACCAGTTGTTCCGAACAATGATCTTTCGTTCTGTAACAACTAAGTCTTTATGAATACCTTTATTAAGGGAAGTATGAAGAATGGACTGGTAGACTTCTGAATAATTTTTATTAGATGTTGACATAAATATTTTCCAGCTAATTTTACCACTCCGTGTTCAAACATTTCACTTGATCAACATTTTACTGGGTTCAGTTAAGATTACTGTTCCAGTATACGTAAAGCTCATCAGCACCCATGGCTAAGCCTCTAAGAATACTTAAAAGTACTGAGTAGTACTTCATATTAAATATGTTTTCTAGATCTGAACATTCCAAACTCCAGTCTCAACCCTTTGAATTACCACAAAACCATCTTTTTGAAAAAATATATACCTTTATAATATGTCTACAATAAAATTATATAGTTTGACCTAACAATTTTATATCACATCATTTGAAAATGCACTGGGGAAGCATATTAGTAAGATGGGGTGTCCCTGATATTTATCCATTGATTCACAAATTAATTCGTTCATTTTTTCCCTCTCTCAACAAAATACTCAATGTTGGCCATGTACCACACATTGCATGGGCCAATGATGATATAAAGATGAATAACACACACTCTCTTTCTCTTCAGGGAATCCACATACTCCTGTCTGAGGAGACAGGTACATAAACAAAATCTTGTAATGCTTTGGAATAAGTGCCATACTTTGGGTAACTAAATAAGTTGATTTTCCCAGAGCAGTCCTAGATTATACTTGTTATACTTATATAATTATTAATAGCAACATCTCTGAATTTAATAAAAGATACAATTTCAATGATAAAATATTCTACATATCTATAATATCCAAAATGTGAAGAAAGCAAAATTGAGGGGAAGTTGGAAAAGTATAACCTTTATTTTCTAGTTTTTTCCCTCTGTCTGTTTCTCTGCATACTTACTAAATGTTGCTCCTCTTGCTACAACATCTTAGGCCAGGCTGATTCAGTAATTTCTTATTAACCAACTGTCTTTGGACTTTATTTTCTCTTCCTTGAAGGTCTGGGATTCATCAAAGTCAGGATTTAATAACACAGGCTCAGGCCAGACATACTGTGAGAACATGTTTCGTTTGTTACTTGGCTCTGCCAATGCACATAAATCTATCCTGACTTAAGACTGCTTTGTATCAGAGGCATGCATCCACAAAGGAGTCTCAGATCATTCTAATAGGACCTCAGCTGAGATCATCAGATACCTCTGCCAGTGGGTACTTGGTTCTCATCCAGACCTAGGTTCCTGAAATAAAATTCTCAACACCAAAATCTCTATGCTCATGAGATTTTAATTTTTAATATAACCCATGAAATGTATAAATTTTTGTCTGTGTTTTTTTTTACTTTTAATTGCAGTAATTCAGAGAAAATAAAAGAACCACTTGTAAACTATTTTTTAATCTTTCAATAAAATCAGAAGATATCCTTAAAAGTTAGGGACTGAATAGGGCATTATAAACCAGGACTCTTAGACTAAAATCTGTCAGAGGAAGCAGATAGGGACAATAATTTTAGGGGTTGGAACACCTCCCATAATATGCATGAAATATTTATGTTAATGCTTTGAATTATTTCTTGGATTAAGAATTACTGTTACTCACTTTGTGCATTTTATTTTTTTATTATTCTAAATTGTGTATATTTGATTTTGAATACGTAATACATACACATGGTGGAAAATCCAAACATTACGTAAAAGTATTGAGCAAACAGTCTTCCATTCATCTTTGATCCCAGCCAAGTAATTCTCCCTACTATAGGCAAACAATATTTCTGTCTCTTAAATATTTTTCCAAAAATATGTTATGCATGTACAATCAAATATATACATACATAGTTTTGCAGTTTTCTTATGGTTTCTTCAAATACTACCATGGTTTTTTTTTTTTTTTTTTACATCTTTATTGGGGTACAATTGCTTTACAATGGTGTGTTAGCTTCTGCTTCACAACAAAGTGAATCAGTCATACATAAACATATGTTCCCATATGTCTTCCCTCTTGCGTCTCCCTCCCTCCCACCCTCCCTATCCCACCCCTCCAGGCTGTCACAAAGCACCAAGCCAATATCCCTGTGCCATGCGGCTGCGTCCCACTAGCTATCTACCTTACTACGTTTGTTAGTGTGTATATGTCCATGACTCTCTCTCGCCCTGTCACAGCTCACCCTTCCCCCACTACTATGGTTTTATTTATTTAATTCTTATTTATATATTTACGTGTAAATGTTTGCTTTATTTGGAATTTAATCTGGATAAAATTATTGTTTCCATGTAGATTTTTAACATAGTATATTAAATAATCCAACTTTGTTCTTTTAATGTAGATAGCTAATTTATCATATTCCTGTCTGTTTTTGTATCTGTTTCTACAGTTTTTCATTCCATTCCTTTGATGCATCTCTATTTTATAAGAATAAAACCAACATTATTACTTAATATTTGTAATATGTTTATATATCTGCTTAAGCTAATTATTTCTCAATAATCTTCCTTTTCTTGTGTTCTCGACTATTCTTGTTTGTTTCCATATGACCTTGGCATCACCTTGCATATGCTTTTGGCATTTTAATTGTGATTGTGTCAAATTTAAAGATTATCTTATGTAAAGCTTTTATTTTTACGGTGTTGAACCTTCCCATTGAAAAAACAATGTTGTGAGTTTCCGTTAGTCTTACCTTCAGTCTCTCAGGAAAAATTTCAAGCTTAATCCACATAGGTCTTATATATTTCTTAATTCATTTATTCCTAATATACTTCAACATTTTTTATCTATTTATTTTATTATATCTTTTAAACGGTTGCAGTCTTAATACATGACTGTTATAGATTTCTGTGCATTAAGTTAATATCTATGCATATTATGGAATAATTTTTTTTTTTTGTACTCATGTAGTTTATTTATTTATTTTTTTTAACATCTTTATTGGAGTATAATTGCTTTACAATGGTATGTTAGTTTCAGCTTCACAACAAAATGAATCAGTTATATATATACATATGTTCCCATATCTCTTCCCGCTTGCGTCTCCCTCCCTCCCACCCTCCCTATCCCACCCCTCCAGGCGGTCACAAAGCACCGAGCTGATCTCCCTGTGCTATGCGGCTGCTTCCCACTAGCTATCTACCTTACGTTTGGTAGTGTATATATGTCCATGCCTCTTTATCGCTTTGTCACCGTTTACCCTTCCCCCTCCCCATAGCCTCAAGTCCATTCTCTAGTATGTCTGTGTCTTTATTCCTGTTTCACCCCTAGGTTTTTCATGACATTTTTTTTTCTTAGATTCCATATATATGTGTTAGCATACGGTATTTGTCTCTCTCTTTCTGACTTACTTCACTCTGTATGACAGACTCTAGGTCTATCCACCTCATTACAAATAGCTCACTTTCGTCTCTTTTTATGGCTGAGTAATATTCCATTGTATATATGTGCCACATCTTTTTTATCCATTCATCCGATGATGGACACTTGGGTTGTTTCCATCTCTGGGCTATTGTAAATAGAGCTGCAATGAACATTTTGGTACATGACTCTTTTTGAATTATGGTTTTCTCAGGGTATATGCCCAGTAGTGGGATTGCTGGGTCATATGGTAGTTCTATTTATAGCTTTTTAAGGAACCTCCATACTGTTCTCCACAGTGGCTGTATCCATTTACATTCCCACCAACAGTGTAAGAGGGTTCCCTTTTCTCCACACCCTCTCCAGCATTTATTGTTTCTAGATTTTTTGATGATGGCCATTCTGACTGGTGTGAGATGATATCTCATTGTAGTTTTGATTTGCATTTCTCTCATGATTAGTGATGTTGAGCATTCTTTCATGTGTTTGTTGGCACTCTGTATATCTTCTTTGGAGAAATGTCTATGTAGGTCTTCTGCCCATTTTTGGATTGGGTTGTTTGTTTTTTTGTTATTAAGCTGCATGAGCTGCTTATAAATTTTGGAGATCAGTCCTTTGTCAGTTGCTTCATTTGCAAATATTTTCTCCCATTCTGAGGGTTGTCTTTTGGTCTTCTTTATGGTTTCCTTTGCTGCGCAAAAGCTTTTAAGTTTCATTAGGTCCCATTTGTTTACTCTTGTTTTTATTTCCATTTCTCTAGGAGGTGGGTCAAAAAGGACCTTGCTGTGATTTATGTCATAGAGTGTTCTGCCTATGTTTTCCTCTAAGAGTTTGATAGTTTCTGGCCTTACATTTAGGTCTTTAATCCATTTTGAGCTTATTTTTGTGTATGGTGTTAGGGAGTGATCTAATCTCATACTTTTACATGTACCTGTCCAGTTTTCCCAGCACCACTTATTGAATAGGCTGTCCTTTCTCCACTGTACATTTCTGCCTCCTTTGTCAAAGATAAGGTGACCATATGTGCGTGGGTTTATCTCTGGGCTTTCTATCCTGTTCCATTGATCTATCTTTCTGTTTTTGTGCCAGTACCATACCGTCTTGATAACTGTAGCTTTGTAGTATAGTCTGAAGTCTGGGAGCCTGATTCCTCCAGTTCCTTCTTTTGTTCTCAAGATTGCTTTGGCTATTCGGGGTCTTTTGTGTCTCCATACAAATTGCAAAATTTTTTGTTCTAGTTCTGTGAAAAATGCCAGTGGTAGTTTGATAGGGATTGCATTGAATCTATAGATTGCTTTCGGTAGTAGAGTCATTTTCACAATGTTGATTCTTCCAATCCAAGAACATGGTATATCTCTCCATCTATTTGTATCATCTTTAATTTCTTTCATCAGTGTCTTATAATTTTCTACATACAGATCTTTTGTCTCTTTAGGTAGGTTTATTCCTAGATATTTTATTCTTTTTGTTGCAATGGTAAATGGGAGTGTTTTCTTGATTTCACTTTCAGATTTTTCATCATTAGTATATAGGAATGCCAGAGATTTCTGTGCATTAATTTTGTATCCTGCCACTTTACCAAATTCATTGATTAGCTCTAGTAGTTTTCTGGTAGCATCTTTAGGGTTCTCTATGTATAGGATCATGTCATCTGCAAACAGTGACAGCTTTACTACTTCTTTTCCGATTTGGATTCCTTTTATTTCCTTTTCTTCTCTGATTGCTGTGGCTAAAACTTCCAAAACTATGTTGAATAATAGTGGTGAGAGTGGGCAACCTTGTCTTGTTCCTGATCTTAGTGGAAATGTTTTCAGTTTTTCACCATTGAGGATGATGTTTGCTGTGGGCTTGTCATATATGGCCTTTATTATGTTGAGGAAGTTCCCTCTATGCCTACTTTCTGCAGGGTTTTTATCATAAATGGGTGTTGAATTTTGTCAAAAGTTTTCTCTGCATCTATTGAGATGATCATATGGTTTTTCTCCTTCAGTTTGTTAATATGGTTTATCACATTGATAGATTTGCGTATATTGAAGAATCCTTGCATTCCTGGAAAAAAACCCACTTGATCATGGTGTATGATCCTTTTAATGTGCTGTTGGATTCTGTTTGCTAGTATTTTGTTGAGGATTTTTGCATCTATGTTCATCAGTGATATTGGCCTGTAGTTTTCTTTCTTTGTGACATCCTTGTCTGGTTTTGGCATCAAGGTGATGGTGGCCTCGTAGAAGGAGTTTGGGAGTGTTCCTCCCTCTGCTATATTTTGGAAGAGTTTGAGAAGGATAGGTGTTAGCTCTTCTCTAAATATTTGATAGAATTCGCCTGTGAAGCCATCTGGTCCTGGGCTTTTGTTTGTTGGAAGATTTTTAATCACAGTTTCAATTTCAGTGCTTGTGATTGGTCTGTTCATATTTTCTATTTCTTCCTGATTCAGTCTTGGCAGGTTGTGCATTTCTAAGAATTTGTCCATTTCTTCCAGATTGTCCATTTTATTGGCATAGAGTTGCTTGTAGTAATCTCTCATGATCTCTTTTATTTCTGCAGTGTCAGTTGTTACCTCTCCTTTTTCATTTCTAATTCTATTGATTTGAGTCTTCTCCCTTTTTTTCTTGATTAGTCTGGCTAGTGGTTTATCTATTTTGTTTATCTTCTCAAAGAACCAGCTTTTAGTTTTATTGATCTTTGCTATTGTTTCCTTCATTTCTTTTTCATTTATTTCTGATCTGATTTTTATGATTTCTTTCCTTCTGCTAGCTTTGGGGTTTTTTTGTTCTTCTTTCTCTAATTGCTTGAGGTGCAAGGTTAGGTTGTTTATTCGAGATGTTTCCTGCTTCTTAAGGTGGGCTTGTATTGCTATAAACTTAGAACTGCTTTTGCTGCATCCCACAGGTTTTGGGTCGTTGTGTCTCCATTGTCATTTGTCTCTAGGTATTTTTTGATTTCCTCTTTGATTTCTTCAGTGATCACTTCATTATTAAGTAGTGTATTGTTTAGCCTCCATGTGTTTGTATTTTTTACAGATCTTTTCCTGTAATTGATATCTAGTCTCATGGCGTTGTGGTCAGAAAAGATACTTGATACAATTTCAATTTTCTTAAATTTACCAAGGCTTGATTTGTGACCCAAGATATGATCTATCCTGGAGAATGTTCCATGAGCACTTGAGAAAAATGTGTATTCTGTTGTTTTTGGATGGAATGTCCTATAAATATCAATTAACTCCATCTCATTTAATGTATCATTTAAAGCTTGTGTTTCCTTATTTATTTTCATTTTGGATGATCTGTCCATGGGTGAAAGTGGGGTGTTAAAGTCCCCTACTATGAATGTGTTACTGTCAATTTCCCCTTTTATGGTTGTCAGTATTTGCCTTATGTATTGAGGTGCACCTATGTTGGGTGCATAAATATTTACAATTGTTATATCTTCTTCTTGGATCGATCCCTTGATCATTATGTAGTGTCCTTCTTTGTCTCTTCTAATAGTCTTTGTTTTAAAGTCTATTTTGTCTGATATGAGAATTGCTACTCCAGCTTTCTTTTGGTTTCCATTTGCATGAAATACCTTTTTCCATCCCCTTACTTTCAGTCTGTATGTGTCTCTAGGTCTGAAGTGGGTCTCTTGTAGACAGCAAATATATGGGTCTTGTTTTTGTATCCATTCAGCCAATCTGTGTCTTTTGGTGGGAGCATTTAGTCCATTTACATTTAAGGTAATTATCGATATCTGTGTTCCTATTCCCATTTTCTTAATTGTTTTGGGTTCGTTATTGTAGGTCCTTTCCTTCTTTTGTGTTTCTTGCCTAGAGAAGTTCCTTTAGCAGTTGTTGTAGAGCTGGTTTGGTGGTGCTGAACTCTCTCAGCTTTTGCTTGTCTGTAAAGGTTTTAATTTCTCCATCAAATCTGAATGAGATCCTTGCTGGGTAGAGTAATCTTGGTTGCAGGTTTTTCTCCTTCAACACTTTCAATATGTCCTGCCACTCCCTTCTGGCTTGCAAGTTTCTGCTGAAAGATCAGCTGTTAACCTTATGGGGCTTCCCTTGTGTGTTATTTGTTGTTTTTCCCTTGCTGCTTTTAATATGCTTTCTTTGTATTTAATTTTTGACAGTTTGATTAATATGTGTCTTGGCGTATTTCTCCTTGGATTTATCCTGTATGGGACTCTCTGTGCTTCCTGGACTTGATTAACTATTTCCTTTCCCATATTAGGGAAGTTTTCAACTATAATCTCTTCAAATATTTTCTCAGTCCCTTTCTTTTTCTCTTCTTCTTCTGGAACCCCTATAATTCGAATGTTGGTGCGTTTAATGTTGTCCCAGAGGTCTCTGAGACTGTCCTCAGTTCTTTTCATTCTTTTTTCTTTATTCTGCTCTGCAGTAGTTATTTCCACTATTTTATCTTCCAGGTCACTTATCCGTTCTTCTGCCTCAGTTATTCTGCTATTGATCCCATGTAGAGTACTTTTAATTTCATTTATTGTGTTGTTCATCGTTGCTTGTTTCATCTTTAGTTCTTCTAGGTCCTTGTTAACTGATTCTTGCAATTTGTCCATTCTATTTTCCATTCTATCTCCAAGATTTCGGATCAACCTTACTATCATTATTCTGAATTCTTTTTCAGGTACACTGCCTATTTCCTCTTCATTTGTTAGGTCTGGTGGGTTTTTATCTTGCTCCTTCATCTGCTGTGTGTTTTTCTGTCTTTTCATTTTGCTTATCTTACTGTGTTTGGGGTCTCCTTTTTTTTTTTTTGCAGGCTGAAGGTTCGTAGTTCCTGTTGTTTTTTGTGTCTGTCCCTAGTGGCTAAGGCTGGTTCAGTGCGTTGTGTAGGCTTCCTGGTGGAGGGGACTAGTGCCTGTGTTCTGGTGTATGAGGCTGGATCTTGTCTTTCTGGTGGGCAGGTCCACGTCTGGTGGTGTGTTTTGGGGTGTCTGTAGACTTATTATGATTTTGGGCAGTCTCTCTGCTAATGGGTGGGGTTGTGTTCCTGTCTTGCTAGTTGTTTGGCATAGGATGTCCAGCACTGTAGCTTGCTGGTCGTTGAGTGAAGCTGGGTGCTGGCGTTGAGATGGAGATCTTTTGGAGATTTTTGCTGTTCGATATTATGTGCAGCTGGGAAGCCTCTTGTGGACCAGTGTCCTGAAGTTGGCTCCCCCACCTCAGAGGCACAGCACTGAGTCCTGGCTGCAGCACCAAGAGCCTTTCATCCACAGGGCTCCTTAATTTGGGATGATTCGTTGTCTATTCAGGTATTCCACAGATGCAGGGTATATCAAGTTGATTGTAGAGCTTTAATCCGCTGCTTCTGAGGCTGCTGGGAGAGATTTCCCTTTCTCTTCTTTGTTCTCACAGTTCCCAGGGGCTCAGCTTTGGATTTGGCCCCGCCTGTGCGTATAGGTCGCCGGAGGGCGTCTGTTCTTTGCTCAGACAGGACGGGGTTAAAGGAGCCGCTGATTCGGAGGCTCTGGCTCACCCAGGCCGGGGGGTAGGGAGGGCCACGGAGTGCGGGGCGGGCCTGCAGCGGCAGAGGGCGGCGTGACGCTGCAGCCTGAGGCGCGCTGTGCGCTCTCCCGGGGGAGCCGTCCCTGGATCCCGGGACCCTGGCAGTGGCGGGCTGCACAGGCTCCCCGGAAGGGCGTGTGGCTAGTGACCTGTGTTCGCACACAGGCCTCCTGGCGGCGGCAGCAGCGGCCTTAGCGTCCCATGTCCGTCTCTGGGCTCCGCACTCTTAGCCGCGGCTCGTGCCCGTCCCTGGAGCTCTCTCAAGCAGCGTTCTTAATCCCCTCTCCTCGTGCACCAGGAAACAAAGAGGGACATAAAAGTCTCTTGCCTCTTCGGCAGGTCCAGACCCCTCCCCGGACTCTCTCCCGGCCAGCCGCGGCGCACCAACGCCCTGCAGGCTTTGTTCACGCCGCCAACCCCAGTCCTCTCCAGGCGCTCTGACAAAAGCCGGAGCCTCAGCTCCCAGTCCCGCCCGCCCCGGCGGGCGAGCAGACAAGCCTCTCGGCTGGTGAGTGCCGGTCGGCCGATCCTCTGCGCTGGAATCTGTCCGCTTTGCCCTCCGCACCCCTGTTGCTGTGCTCTCCTCCGCGGCTCCCAAGCTCCCCCACTCCGCCTCCCGAAGTCTCCACCCGCGAAGGGGCTTCCTAGTGTGTGGACACTTTTCCTCCTTCACAGCTCTCTTCCGCTGGTGCAGGACCCGTCCCTATCCTTTTGTCTCTGTTTAGTTTTTTCTTTTGCCCTAACCAGGTACGTGGGGGGTTCCTTGCCTTTTGGGAGGTCTGAGGTCTTCTGCCAGCGTTCAGTAGGTGCTCCGTAGGAGTTGTTCCACGCGTAGATGTATTTCTGGTGTATCTGTGGAGAGGAAGGTGATCTCCGCGTCTTACTCTTACGCCATCTTCCCGGAAGTCCTGGAATAATTTTTGTTATCGATTTTCAGTTATAGTTCCCCTTTTTCGATATAAAATTTTGGTGACTGAAAGTAAAGATAATTCCATACCATTCTCTTTTTCTGGCTTTGTAATTGCAATGATAGTACTCTAAGAACAATGCTAAGTAATAGTAGTGACAATGGACATCTTACCTTGCTTCTGAATTTTTGGGGAATGTTTTCAGTGTTTCCCCATATGCATATTGCTGTCTTTGGAGTTAACATAATCCATGTTGATAATCATGGATTCATGATTATTAATAATCATGTTAATAAAAATCATCCTGTTTTATTAAGATTTTTGAAATCAAGAATGGATGATTAATATTACTGATTTCTGTTAATGATCTATGGGAATTTTACTGTTTGAATTATTAATACGTTTAATTATGTAAGTAGATTTTCTTTTTCTTTCTAACCATTTTTGTACTTCTAGAAAAAAAATCCCACTTGTTTTTGTATTTGTTTTTTTATTGTGCTGGTTTCTCTTTGTTAATAATATACTTAGAATTTATAACCAATTGTCATGTGGTATTTGTCTACATTATTTTGTCTTGCAATTTTGGTGCTATTGCTGTTGTTTTTAAATTATCCTCACTTCACATGAAGAGTTGGAAGCTTTCTCTTTCTGTGCATTGGAAATTTAAACAGCTTTAACATGTCTGGTCTTGAAAGATGTTGTAGATCTCTTCTTTTTTTTTTTTAAACATCTTTATTGGAGTATAATTGCTTTACAATGGTGTGTTAGTTTCTGCTTTATAACTAAGTGAATCAGTTAGACATATACATATGTTCCCATATCTCTTCCCTCTTGCATCTTCCTCCCTCCCAACCTCCCTATCCCACCCCTGTAGGTGGTCACAAACTACCAAGCTGATCTTCCTCTGCTATGCGGCTGCTTCCCACTAGCTATCTATTTTACGTTTGGTAGTGTTTATATGTCCATGCCACTCTCTCACTTTGTCCCAGCTTACCCTTCCACCTCCCCATATCCTCAAGTCCATTCTCTAGTAGGTCTGCATCTTTATTCCTGTCTTACCCCTAGGTTCTTCATGACTTTTTCTTTCTCTTCTTTTTTCCTAGATTCCATATATATGTGTTAGCATACGGTATTTGTTTTTCTCTCTCTGACTTACTTCATTCTGTATGACAGACTCTGGGTCCATCCACCTCACTACAGATATCTCAATTTCGTTTCTTTTTATGGCTGAGTAATATTCCATTGTATATATTTGCCACATCTGCTTTATCCATTCGTCCAATGATGGACACTTAGGTTGGTTCCATGTCCTGGCTATTGTAAATAGAGCTGCAATGAACATTTTGGTACGTGACTCTTTTTGAGTTATGGTTTTCTCAGGGTATATGCCCAGTAGTGGGATTGCTGGGTCATATGGTAGTTCTATTTGTAGTTTTTTAAGGAACCTCCATACTGTTCTCCATAGTGGCTGTACCAAGTCACATTCCCACCAGCAGTGCAAGAGTGTTCCCTTTTCTCCACACCCTCTCCAGCATTTATTGTTTCTAGATTTATTGATGATGGCCATTCTGACTGGTGTGAGATGATATCCCATTGTAGTTTTGGTTTGCATTTTTCTAATGATTAATGATGTTGAGCATTCTTTCATGTGTTTGTTGGCAATCTGTATATCTTCTTTGGAGAAATGTCTATTTAGGTCTTCTGCCCATTTTTGGATTGGGTTCTTTATTTTTTTGATATTGAGCTGCATGAGCTGCCTGTAAATCTTGGAGATTAATCCTTTGTCAGTTGCTTCATTTGCAAATATTTTCTCCCATTCTGAGAGTTGTCTTTTGGTCTTGTTTATGGTTTCCTTTGCTGTGCAAAAGCTTTGAAGTGTCATTAGGTCCCATTTGTTTATTTTTGTTTTTATTTCCATTTCTCTAGGAGGTGGGTCAAAAAGGATCTTGCTGTGATTTATGTCATAGAGGGTTCTGCCTATGTTTTCCTCTAAGAGTTTGATAGTGTCTGGCCTTACATTTAGGTCTTTAATCCATTTTGAGTTTATTTTTGTGTATGGTATTAGGGAGTGTTCTAATTTCATACTTTTACATGTACCTCTCCAGTTTTCCCAGCACCACTTATTGAAGAGGCTGTCTTTTCTCCACTGTATATTCTTCCCTCCTTTATCAAAGATAAGGTGACCATATGTACGTGGGTTTATCTCTGGGCTTTCTATCCTGTTCCATTGATCTATATTTCTGTTTTTGTGCCAGTACCATACTGTCTTGATTACTGTAGCTTTGTAGTATAGTCTGAAGTCTGGGAGCCTGATTCCTTCAGCTCCGTTTTTCTTTCTCAAGATTGCTTTGGCTATTCAGGGTCTTTTGTGTTTCCATACACATTGTGAAATTTTTTGTTCTAGTTCTGTGAAAAATGCCAGTGGTAGTTTCATAGGGATTGCTTTGAATCTGTAGATTGCCCTGGGTAGTAGAGTCATTTTCACAATGTTGATTCTTCCAATCCAAGAACATGGTATATGTCTCCATCTATTTGTATCATCTTTAATTTTTTTCATCAGTGTCTTATAATTTTCTGCATACAGGTCTTTTGTCTCCTTAGGTAGGTTTATTCCTAGATATTTTATTCTTTTTGTTGCAATGGTAAATGGGAGTGTTTTCTTAATTTCACTTTCAGATAGATCTCTTCTTAAAACTTTCTTAGCCTCATGCTTTTTGGGGAGTGGCTGTTTGACACATTTTTCTTTTCTATGATTGTCTTTTCTGACTTTCTGTTTCTTTAGAGTAAGTTTGATAGATATAAATATTTCACTAAGGCCCCATAACTATGCTTATAAATTCTATCAAATATGTAAGGATGAAAAATACCAGTAATAGACCATCCCAGAAATTAGGGATGGTGTGAGCACTTCCCAACTCATTTTATATAGATATACAAAATATTATGCATTTAAGTCATCTGTTTTCATAGTTTTTTTTTTTAATATCTGCTCTGTTATAGACTGACATTAGTGAATTAAAATATTTTGCTTATTATTTGCTTATCACTTATTTTTAACACCTTTAATCTTATACTTTATGACTGTTGATGCTCTGTTATTTGGTAACCATGTCTGCTACTTCTTCATCATAAATTTTACCCTTAATTTGTTGCAAGTGCCTTTCTATGATTACTTAATGGCTTTCAAATGAATGTATCTTTATCTGATATGAAGGGCATACCCCCGTCCTTTTTTGTTTGCATTTTACTAACATTTCTTTGCAAATCCTTTTATTTACTTTCCCAAATCACTTTGCTTTAGATTGTGTTTTTAAAAATGATATAAACAGTATTTTTTATTTGTAAGGTAATGCAAGTGCCTTTTTCTTTTAATAAGTGAATATAAGCCATTTTCATTTATTCTCATAGCATATGTGTTTCAGTTGTCTTAAATTATTTTCAGATAGCTGTTGATAGTTTGTAAAAATCTGATTTGGCTCTTTCTCTGTTTTGTTTTTTAACATACATTTCCTTTGATATATTTATTTTTGCCATAGTGGTTTTTTTTGTAACTATAATGTCATATAATCCCCTACAGGGTTTATTTCTTCAGCAATATTTATTAATTATCTATGATACCACATACCTTGTTTGCCCCTCCAGATCCACTTTCCATATTTTTACTTGCTCTTTGGTCCACAGTCTGACCCTATGGATTATATAAGTAAATTCCATGACCTCTGTCTTCTGGTTGAGCTCAGACAATGATGAACCCTGGCAAGAAATAGGATGGAGGAAGGAGAGAATGGCTGTGTCCCTTGACCTACCATCACTGTCCCTCTTATGGTGACTGATTTTAAATAATACTCTGTACTGCTTCCCTCATTCTTTCTGTGCTAGGGATAGGAACCCTGGTTCTTACTCTATTCCTTGTTATTTCATTAAACCCACACTTTGTAAATTATTCCTTTGCAGATAAACCTACCTCAAACTTTCCTATTTTCAGTATGCCATCTCTTTCCAGCTGGGCCCCTTGACTGATATGCCTATTATAAGCAATGATAAAATTAGCATAATTCCTTTTCTCTTTTTTCCCTCACTCTACCCCAATGCCAGATTTTCACTAATTATGATTTTTTTTCTCAGTGTCTATCATTGTGCTATTAACTATGCTTACAGTTCTGTTACTTGAATAGTCACCTGTAACTTATAAACTCTGATTCCTGGTATAGAAAATGAAGAACTCAGCACATTTATGCTACCACTCACTTTTCACACACCTTCCACCCCAAATGTTTGTTACTTGTGTCTTCTGCATAGTCAGGGCATATAATTACCTACTGTTTTAATAAACTAATTACTATATTTTATTATCTTGCCATTCTATTAAATACATTTAATGCTTACTGCCAGATGTTTTACCCTATTTTTATGATTATCTTTTGGTTGGCTGGAGTTCCACCTCCAGTACTTTTCTTAAATTACTGCTTAGAAAGGTTGCCAGATAAAATTTAAAATGTCTAGTTAAACTTTGAACTTCAGATACACAACAGTTTTTTTTTTTAGTCGAAATATGTCCCAAGACATTTAGTGTATGTCCCAAGACATTTTTATTGCTAAATCTGGCAACCTTATGTCTGGCATATAGCTACTGAGTAACATTTTTAGTAAGTGTTAGCTATTTGTATAATTTGGAATCTGTGAAAATTATAAGCCTATATTTTGATGACAGTTATTCAGGTTCAGTTTTTCCTGGAACACAGGATATACTTTCAACATATTATATGACATTATTTTTTTAATATTGTTTTCTTAAATTGTAGAGCAGTAGATTAAGGATAGCTATAGATCCTTTGCCACACCTCACCAAAACTGAGTGATGGGAGTATCATCTTTCCCTTTAAATCTGGGCTGGCTCTATATCTGGTTTTGACTAACAGAATGTGTGGGACTGATGCTGTACAACTTCTGCTTTTACCCATCTTAGAAATGGTGAAAGTCATTTCTAAGCCAGCCACCAGAAATAGGTCAGACTACCTTGGGATGAAGCCTGAATTAGCCATGTAGAAAGATAGGCCAAGAATAAGAGTCAAATGTATTTGGAACTTCTAATTCAGCTAAGACACTAGCCAACTTCATTTGACAGGACAGAGAGCGAAAGAACTGTCCAGCACAGTCCCTCCTCTCTCATGAATCTAAGCAAATAAAATAGTTCCTGTTTTAAGCCACTATATTATGGGGTAGTCTGTTATATAACAATGAAATTATTATCTTGGATTCTTTTAAAAATTTGGGTACTTGGTTTTATAAATGTATCATCTTTTTTCTCTATTCTATATCCATTATTTTCCATTTAATTATTTTAAGCCTTTATTTATGTTATTGTTCTATTTTGTTTATATTATTTTTCAAAATTTATATAATTTATGATAATTAATATTTTTAGATTGTCTCTTTCTTCTTGCAGTCCTTTCAGATTTACCTTAATTTCTATAATGGTTATATTTTGTATTTGTCTTATACTTCTATCCTGAACTTTGAATTTTCATTGTTAAGCTCTGCTTGCTGTTGGCAGTCACTTCCCTGAACTTATGCACGTCATGAGCTTGTGCTTTGTTTCAGAGAAGCATTGGTTTGGTTGATTTTTTTTTTTTTTAACTCAGGATGAAATATGGCCACAGTTTTCATCTTCTTCTAGACTTTCCTCCTTTTCTTGTAGTACAGTTGTGCAGATTTTCTGCTACTTCCTTTTTGATTAATCATTTAAATCACAGGTGAGTGTTTTTTCCCTTATATCAGATATTTCCTAAACGTTTGTTCAAAGGAAGGGTAGCTTACTGGAATTTTCTTTATTTCCAAGGGTTTTGTGTGTGAGATTATTTGGTCTTCACTTCTTGCCACCTAAAGGTTATGGGTAGTTTGGGGATATTTCTCAATGCAATGGCTTCCTTCTCCCTTGAAGCCACTGAGGCAGACAACTTCATTGAAACATGGCTAGTCTATCTGACTTTTACTTAGCCCTATTTTCTGTGATTCTCACAGTTTAATCATCCAGGAAAATTTCAGATTGCAGCATATGTGACCTTTTTCTGCTCTTACAAAGAGAGATTTTTGTTCTTGCTATTTTTGTGTGGCCTCTCCCATTGCGGAGCACAGGCTTCGGACGCACAGGCTCAGCGGCCATGGCTCATGGGCCCAGCCGCTCCGTGGCATGTGTGATCTTCCCGGACCGGGGCGCTAACTCGTGTCCCCTGCATCGGCAGGTGGACTCTCAACCACTGCACCATGAGGGAAGCCCACAAAGAGAGATTTTATGGTTTATGCCTTAGGATGTGCCTTTCAGCTGTGAGAAGTATAGGGTGCTGATTTCTCTGTTATCATTAGCTTCAGTGTGTGCTCTTCTTGTTCTCCCAAGAACACGTCTGCCTATTTCTATTGCATGTGGCAGAACTTTCTCCTCTGTGAGGCTTTGAGATTTTTACCTGTGTCCCTTACACATAGCTAATGGAGTGTGTAATTGCAATTAAAGAAAAAATTCTTATTATTACCTTTGGATAATTCCAAAAAGAGAACTAGAGACTGTCAAGCGTTTTATCATTATCTTCAAATGGGAACCTCCATAGAAACTTTAAAGGTTGTCGTTTCATATCTGTTTTTATTTAGTGATATCTCCAAGATGTAAAGGTGGACGTAAAGTGTAAAGTAGATGAATAATTTAAAATATAATAAAGTTAACACTGTTTATCAAACATCAGCATGAGAAAGACAAGAAAGTGACTAGTACGGAAGTTCCATGCGGCTCCTCCATGAACAGATCCCTCTCCATCCTCCCACTGCTTTTCTTCATTGGTATAACATATACGTCATGTTTCAAGACAATATTTTTGAAATTTTGCCTGTTTCTTTCACTTTGTATGAGTGAATATATAGGACCTACTCTTCAGTGGCTTGTATTTTTTATGCTTTGTTATACCTCTGAGAATCACCCATGATGACATGTGCATCTGTGGATCATTCCTTTTTATTGCTGCATCGTATTTCTTTGTAGGAATGCACAGCAATGTACCTATTATACTGTTGATAGGCATAGGATTATTTCCCCTTTTAGCTGTTAAGAATAGTGCAGATATGAACATATTTCCTGTACCACATAAACATATTTGTCCAAGGAATGTACATAGGTATGGAATTTTTAATTGAAGATTAAGCTCATCTTCATATTTATAAGGTAATTCCAAATAAATTTCTAAAGATACTACACCAATTTATATTATTATAGAGAGTGAATGAGAGTTCATATTGTCCTACAACTTGAGTAGTCTGTATCCTTATCCACATTTGTTTACTTATTGCCAATATATTGAGTATCATTGTGATTTTAATTCACATTTACCTGATACTTAATGAGGTAGATGATTGCTTTTATATATATATATATATATATATATATATATATATATATAAAACCATTTTTTTCTTTAAAATACATTTTGTGTGTGTCTGTTTTCTGTTTTGTTTTTTTTGTTGTTGTTTTTATTTTTTTAACATCTTTATTAGAGTATAATTGCTTTACAATGGTGTACCAGTTTCTACTTCATAACAGAATGAATCAGTTATGCATATACATATGTCCCCATATCTCTTCCCTCTTACATCTCCCTCCCTCGCACCCTCCCTATCCCACCCCTCTAGGTGGTCACAAACCACTGAGCTGATCTCCCTGTGCTATGCGGCTGCTTCCCACTAGCTATCTACCTTACATTTGGTAGTGTATATATGTCCATGCCACTCTCTCACTTTGTCCCAGCTTACCCTTCCCCATCCCCATCCTCAAGTCCATTCTCTAGTAGGTCTGTACCTTTATTCCTATCTTGCACATAGGTTCTTCAGACCATTTTCTTTTTTTTTTTTAATTTTTTTTTAGATTCCATATATATGTGTTAGCATACAGTATGTGTTTTCTCTTTCTGATTTACTTCACTCTGTATAACAGGCTCTAGGTCCATCCACCTCACTACAAATAACTCAGTTTCAGTCCTTTTTATGGCTGAGTAATATTCCATTGTATATATATACCACATCTTATTTATCCATTCATCTGTTGATGGACACTTAGGTTGCTCCCATGTCCTGGCTATTGTAAATAGACCTGCAGTGAACATTTTGGTACATGACTCTTTTTGAATTATGGTTTTCTCAGGGTATATGCCCAGTAGTGGGATTACTGGGTTGTATGGTAGTTCTATTTTTAGTTTTTTAAGGAACCCCCATACTGTTCTCCATAGTGGCTGTATCAATTTACATTCCCTCCAACAGTGGAAAAGGGTTCCCTTTTCTCCATACCCTCTCCAGCATTTATTCTTTGTAGATTTTTTGATGATGGCCATTCTGACTGGTGTGAGATGATATCCCATTGTAGTTTTGATTTGCATTTCTCTAATGATTAATGATGTTGAGCATTCTTTCATGTGTTAGTTGGCAATCTGTATATCTTCTTTGGAGAAATGTCTATTTAGGTCTTCTGCCCATTTTTGGATTGGGTTCTTTGTTTTTTTGATATTGAGCTGGATGACTTGTTTGTATGTTTTGGAGATTAATCCTTTGTCAGTTGCTTCATTTGCAAATATTTTCTCCCATTCTGAGAGTTGTCTTTTGGTCTTGTTTATGGTTTCCTTTGCTGTGCAAAAGCTTTGAAGTTTCATTAGGTCGCATTCGTTTATTTTGTTTTTATTTCCATTTCTCTAGGAGGTGGGTCAAAAAGGATCTTGCTGTGATTTATGTCATAGAGTGTTCTGCCTATGTTTTCCTCTAAGAGTCTGATAGTGTCTGGCCTTACTTTTAGGTCTTTAATCCATTTTGAGTTTATTTTTGTGTATGGTGTTAGGGAGTGATCTAATCTCATACTTTTACATGTACCTGTCCAGTTTTCCCAGCACCACTTATTGAAGAGGCTGTCCGTTCTCCACTGTACATTCCTGCCTCCTTTATCAAAGATAAGTTGACCATATGTGCATGGGTTTATCTCTGGGCTTTCTGTCCTGTTCCATTGATCTGAATTTCTGTTTTTGTGCCAGTGCCATACTGTCTTGATTACTGTAGCTTTGTAGTATAGTCTGAAGTCAGGGAGCCTGATTCCTCCACCTCCATTTGTCTTTCTCAAGATTGCTTTGGCTTTTCGGGGTCTTTTGTGTTTCCATATGAATTGTGAAATTTTTGTTCTAGTTCTGTGAAAAATGCCAGTGGTAGTTTGATAGGGATTGCATTGGATGTGTAGATTGCTTTGGGTAGTGGAGTCATTTTCACAATGTTGATTCTTCCAATCCAAGAACATGGTATATGTCTCCATCTATTTGTATCATCTTTAATTTCTTTCATCAGTGTCTTATAATTTTCTGCATACAGGTCTTTTGTCTCCTTAGGTAGGTTTATCACAGTTTCAATTTCAATGCTTGTGACTGGTCTGTTCATATTTTCTATTTCTTCCTGGTTCAATCTCGGAAGGTTGTGCATTTCTAAGAATTTGCGCATTTCTTCCAGGTTGTCCATTTTATTGGCATATAGTTGCTTGTAGTAATCTCTCATGATCATTTGTATTTCTGCACTGACTGTCTTTACTTCACCTTTTTCATTTCTAATTCTATTGATTTGTGTCTTCTCTCTTTTTTCTTGATAAGTTTGGCTAATGGTTTATCAGTTTTGTTTATCTTCTCAAAGAACCAGCTTTTAGTTTTATGGATCTTTGCTATCATTTCCTTCATTTCTTTTTCATTTATATCTGATCTGATCTTTATGATTTCTTTCCTTTCACTAACCTGGGGTTTTTTTGTTCTTCTTTCTCTAATTGCTTGAGGTGTAAGGTTAGGTTGTTTTTTTGATATGTTTCTTGTTTCTGAGGTAGAAATGTATTGCTATAAACTTCCCTCTTGGAACTGCTTTTGTTGCATACCATAGGTTTTGGGTCTTCGTGTTTTCATTGTCATTTGTTTCTAGGTATTTTTTAATTTCCTCTTTGATTTCTTCAGTGATGTCTTGGGTATTAAGTAGTATATTGTTTAGTCTCCATGTGTTTGTATTTTTTACAGATGTTTTCCTATAATTGATTTCTAGTCTCATAGCATTGTGGTTAGAAAAGGTACTTGATACGATTTCAATTTTCTTTAATTTACCAAGGCTTGATTTGTGACCCAAGATATGATCTATCCTGGAGAATATTCCACGAGCAATTTAGAAGAAAGTGTATTCTGTTGTTTCTGGATGCAGTGTCCTATAAATGTCAAGTTTGTCCATCTTCTCTAATGTATCATTTAAAGCTTGTGCTTCCTTATTTATTTTCATTTTTGTTCATCTGTCCATTGGTGAAAGTGGCGTGTTAAAGTCCCCTACTATGATTGTGTTACTGTTGATTTCTCCTTTTATGGCTGTTAGTATTTGCCTTGTTTATTGAGGTGCTCCTATGTTGGGTGCATAGATATTTACACTTGTTATATCTTCTTCTTGGATTGATCCCTTGATCATTATGTAGTGTCCTTCTTTGTCTCCTGTAACATTCTTTATATTAAAGTCTATTTTGTCTGATATGAGAATTGCTATTCCAGCTTTCTTTTGATTTCCATTTGCATGGAATATCTTTTTCCATCCCCTCACTTTCAGTCTGTATGTGTCCCTATGTCTGAAGTGAGTCTCTTGTAGACAGCATATATACAGGTCTAGTTTTTGTATCCATTCAGCCAGTGTATGACTTTCGGTTTGGAGCATTTAATCCATTTACATTTAAGGTAATTATCGATATGTATGTTCTTGTTACCATTTTCTTAATTGTTTTGGGTTTATTATTGTAGGTCTTTTCCTTCTCTTGGGTTTTCTGCTTAGCGAAGTTGCTTTAGCATTTGTTGTAAGGCTGGTTTGGTGTTGCTGAATTCTCTTAGCTTTTGATTGTCTGTAAGCTTTTAATTTCTCTGTCAAATCTTAATGAGATTCTTGCTGGGTAGAGTAATCTTGGTTGTAGGTTTTTCTCTTTCGTCACTTTAAATATGTCCTGCCCCTCCCTTCTGCCTTGCAGAGTTTCTGTTGAAAGTTCAGCTGTTAACTTTATGGGGATTCCCTTACGTGTTACTTTTTTTTTCCCTTGCTGGCTTTTAATATTTGTTCTTTGTATTTAATTTTTGATATTTTGGTTAGTATGTGTCTTGGCATGTTTCTCCTTGGATTTATGCTGTATGGGACACTCTGTGCTTCCTGGACTTGATTAACTATTTCCTTTCGCATATTAGGGAAGCGTTCAACTGTAATCTCTTCAAATATTTTCTCAGTCCCTTTCTTTTTCTATTCTTGTGGGACCCCTACAATTCGAATGTTGGTGGGTTTAATGTTGTCCCAGAGGTCTCTGAGACTGTCCTGAATTCTTTTCGTTCTTTTTTCTTTATTCTGCTCTGCAGTAGTTATTTCCACTCTTGTATCTTCCAGGTCACTTATCCGTTCTTCTGCCTCAGTTATTCTGCTATTGATCCTGTCTAGAGAATTTCATATTTCATTTACTGTGTTGTTCATCACTGTTTGTTACTTTTTACTGCTTCTAGGTCCTTGTTAAACGTTTCTTGTATTTTCTCCATTCTATTTCCAAGATTTTGGATCATTTTTACTATCATTATTGTGAATTTTTTTTCAGGGAAATTGCCTATTTCCTCTTCATTTGTTAGGTCTGGTGGATTTTTGCTTTGCTCCTTCATTTGCTGTGTGTTTCTCTGTCTTCTCATTTTGCTTATCTTCCTGTGTTTGGGGTCTCCTTTTCTCAGGCTGCAGGTTCGTAATTTCCATCGTTTTTGGTGTCTGTCCCCAGTGGCTAAGGTTGGTTCAGTGGGTTGTGTAGGCTTCCTGGTGGAGGGGACTAGTGCCTGTGTTCTGGTGGATGAGGCTGGATCTTGTCTTTCTGGTCGGCCGGTCCATGTATGGTGGTGTGTTTTGGTTTGTCTGTGGCCTTATTTTGATTTTAGGCAGCCTTTGTTCTAATGTATGGGGTTGTGTTCCTGTCTTGCTAGTTGTTTGGCATAGGGTGTCCTGCACTGTAGATTGCTGGTCGTTGCGTGAAGCTGGGTCTTGGCATTCAGATGGAGATCTCTGGGCGATATTCGCCATTTGATATTATGTGGAGCTGGGAGGTCTCTTGTAGACCAGTGTCCTGAACTTGCCTCTCCTGCCTCAGTGGCACAGCCGTGGCTCCTGGCTGGAGCACCAAGAGCCTGTCCTGCACATGGCTCAGAATAAAAGGGAGAAAAAAAAGAAAGAATGATAGAAGAAGATAGAATAAAATAAAGTAAAATAAAATAAAGTTATTAAAATAAAAAATAATTATTACAAAAAAAATTTTTAAGTAATAAAAAAAAAGTGGACAGCAGAACCCTAGGACAAATGGTAGAAGCAAAGCTATACAGACAGAATCACACAGAGAAGCATACACATACACACAAAAAGAGAAAATGGGAAAAAAATATATATATCATTGCTTCTAAAGTCCACCTCCTCAGTTTGGGGATGACTTGTTGTCTATTCAGGTATTCCTCAGATTCAGGGTGCATCAAGTTGATTGTGGAGATTTAATCCGCTGCTACTGAGGCTTCTGGGAGAAATTTCCCTTTCTCTTCTTTGTTCGCACAGCTCCCGGGGTTCAGCTTTGGATTTGGAGCTGCCTCTGCGTGTAGGTCGCCTGAGGGCGTCTGTTCTTCACTCAGACAGGAGGGGGTTAAAGGAGCCGCTGGTTCGGGGGCTCTGGCATACTCAGGCTGAGGGGAGGGAGAGGTACGGATGCGGGGCGAGCCTGCGGCGGCAGAGGCCAGCATGACGTTGCACCAGCCTGATGCGCCCCGTGCGTCCTCCCAGGGAAATTGTCCCTGTATCATGGGACCCTGGTAGTGGCGGGCTGCACAGGCTTCTGGGAGCGGAGGTGTGGATAATGACTTGTGCTTGCACACAGGCTTCTTGGTGGCTGCAGCAGTAGCCTTAGCGTGTCATGCCCGTCTCTGGGGTCCGCGCTTATAGCCATGGCTCGTGCCTGTCTCTGGAGCTCCTTTAAACGGCGCTCTTAATCCCCTCTCCTCGTGCACCAGTAAGCAAAAGGCAAGAAAAAGTCTCTTGTCTCTTCGGCAGCTCTAGACTTTTTCCCGGACTCCCTCTCGGCTAGCTGTGGCACACTAGCCCCCTTCAGGCTGTGTTCACGCAGCCAACCCCAGTCCTCTCTCTGGGGTCCAACCGAAGCCCAAATCCTGAGACTTAGCTCCCAGTCCCTGCCCACCCCAGCGTGGGAGCGGACAAGCCTCTCGTGCTGGTGAGTGCTGGTCGGCACCGATCCTCTGTGCAGGAATCTCTCCGCTTTGCACTCCGCATCCCTGTTGTGCTGCGCTCTCTTCCATGGCTCCGAAGCTCCCCTCTCCGCCACCAGCGTTCTCCACCGACGAAGGGGCTTCTTAGTGTGTGGAAACCTTTCCTCCTTCACAGCTCCCTCCCACTGGTGCAGGTCCCGTACGTATTCTTTGTCTCTGTTTTTTCTTTTTTCTTTTACCCTACCCAGGTATGTGGGGAGTTTCTTGACTTTTGGGAGGTCTGATGTCTTCTGCCAGCGTTCAGTAGGTGTTCTGTAGGAGTTGTTCCACATATAGATGTATTTCTGATGTATTTGTGGTGAGGAAGGTGAGCTCCGTGTCTCACTCTTCCGCTATCTTGAAGCTCCTCCTGTGTATCTTAAGTGTCTTTTTCATTCCCCCTCCTTTCAGCTTCCTAAAATACATTTTTATATTTTCTCTTTTTAATCTCTTTCTTACTTCCATGTAAAATTCCAGTGTATATTCTGCCAACTAATATATTGTAGATTATATGATTTCTAAAAATGTTCTCCCAATTTGTGGTTTACTTCTTTATATTCATTATGATTTATTTTAGTGAAGAACTGTTTTTAAATTTAATATGGTCAAATTTAGCAATATTTTTCATTTTTAATCTTTTAAAAGACATCTTTCTCTCCCCTAAAAGCTTAAAGATATCTTATAATGACATCCAAAGGCTTTATTGTTTCTCCTTCCATTATTATTTCAACCACTTGGAATTCATCTACTTTATGACTTGAGGTGAAGGTTTAGTTAGTTAATATTTTTCTACAAAGATAACTAATTTTTCCTGGCAACAAGTATTGAAGAATCAACATTTTCTGAGTTGTCATCAATTATTTTTCTGTTTTTTAAATCAAATTTCCATATAAATTTGAGTCTATTTCTGAAATCTCTTTGATGCTTCTTTGGCCAATTTGTCTATTGTGTATTAGTAACACACTGTCTTAAAAACTGCTGTTAGAACATGCTTGACACCTTTTTATCTTTAGGTATATATTGCTAATAATTGGCCCTTATCAATGTAAATTTTAAAATTATGTTTTAAGTTTAATTTTTAAAGAGCCTATTGGGATTGCATCTATTTTATAGGTCAATTTAGGAAAAACTGATAATTTTTTGATGAGTGTTGGATCACTAAACATGGCACTTAACTCCATTTGTTCATCTCTCCTTTAATATCCTTCTCAAAATTTTTATAATTCTCTCTAATGTATTTGCTGAATGCTTTTTTTTTCAAATTCATTTTTAAATGTTTAACATTTTTACAAACTGAGTATATCTATATATATCTCAGATCAAGAAACAGAGCATTACCCCAGAAGATGCATTAATATTCCCTTCTGTTAATTAAGGTAACTGCCATTTTGGCTTCTAACAGCATATTTAATTTTGCCTATTTCTGTACTTTATATAAATGTAATCATGCATTATATACTCTTATGTGTCTGCATCCTTTGCTTAATATTATGTGTATCCTAATGATTCATATTGCTGCAAATTGTTAAAATTAATTTATTTTCAGTACTGTAGGATATTTTATTTTGTGAATATACCACACTTATTTTATCCATCCTATGCTTTGTAGACATTTGTGCAGTTTAAAATTTGAGGCTATTACCAAATGTACTGCTATGAACATTCTAGTCCATGGCTTTTGATTTAAAAAGCTACGATTTTCTGTTTTCTATATATCTGCTATGATGTAAGAATGAATTTTAAAAGTCCTAAGGTTTGTATATTTCCAGATTTATTCTGTATTTTAAACTATCAAATGGTTGTATCAATTTGTACCCCACATCATCAGTGTAAGAGAGTTCTGACTTCTTCACACCTTCATTGTATCTACGCCTGGGGTATGTGTGTGTGTGTGTGTGTGTGTGTGTGTGTGTGTGTGTGTGTGTGTGTGTGTGTCTGTGTCTCATTTTGGCTAATTTGGTTCATACATATTTATATCCCAGTCTGATTTTAATTAGCATTTCCCTTAACGATAAATGGAGGTGACCGGAAGTCAGAGGTTGTAAGGACCCTCGTTATATATACATCAGATTTTCAGGGTAGAGACAAGAGTAGAGAGGGTTGAGAAGTGAATCTGGAGGGGCAAATAGAAGATGTATGGCACAAGATGTTTAGTAAGTGGTTGGGATATTATTCTGGAGCTTAGAGAAGTGGTCAGGACTAAAAATACAAATTTGGTAAGTATCAGTATATTGATTGTGTTTGAATCCATAGAACTCAACACAGTGTTAGTTTGTGATTATAGACAGAGAAAAGTAAGAGACCAAGGAGATCATTCTTCTGCTAATATTAATGTGCAGAGTTCTGGCACAAGAGACATTGAAAATCAAAAACAAAAACAAAAAATTGACAGTCAGGTATGGCTAAACCCAGAATGTTGAGTCCTGGAATCCAAGTAAAGAAATTGTTTCAAGAAAGGAGTGACTAAATATGTCAAATAATTTTGATAAAGTAAATAGATTGAAGCCTAAAAATTAACCATTGTATATGGTAAGATGGAGTCATTTTGAGTATGACAAGAATTGTTTCAGTGGAGTAGTAGCAAAGAAAGGCTAAATGGCATGTGAATTAAGTGAAGAGAGTAGGCATATATGGACAATTTGGGGACCTATTAAAATAAATGGGAACAAAAAATGTAGCCTCACTTGGAAAAGGACCTAACATAAAGAGGATTATTTTTAGATAGAAATATTTTGGTATGTTTGTATTTTTTTAACATCTTTATTGGAGTATAATTGCTTTACAATAGTGTGTTAGTTTCTGCTGTATAACAAAGTGAATCAGCTATACGTATACATATATCTCCATATCTCCTCCCTCTTGCGTCTTCCTCCCACTCTCCCCATCCCACCCCTCTAGGTGGACACAAAGCACCGAGCTGATCTCCCTGTGCTATGTGGCTGCTTCCCACTAGCTAGCTATTTTACATTTGGAGAGTGGGAAGGGTAAGCTGGCTATTTTTGTATTTTGATTAAAAAAATTATTATGTGGGTAAACATTGGTTATGCAGAAGTTAGAGGGTAATTGAGGGAGCAAAGAACTTAAGCAGGCACTAGAGACTGAGAGAATGGTATACAGTCCATAGAGAGAGAGGTTGGCATTAGATAAAATCAAGAGTGGCTTATATATTAAAACAGGAAGGAAGATTATATGAGCAACAAGTACACGTAGGTGGGTGGGCTTGTTGGTGGGATGCTGAGGTTACTTAATTTTGGTTGGTTCTGTATTTTACATGATATAAGAAGTGAAGTCATCAACCTAGAACAAAGGATAGGGACAGAATATTGCATAGTTGAGAGAAGAAAAAGAGCAAGTATAGTGAAGGATCTAAGGGAATACATCATTGTAAAGCACACTTTGATGGAAAGAAAAGAATCACTGGTTTGAAAAATGGTTTGAGATATTACCCAGTGACCTGGGAGAAAAAAGGTAAGAGAACTTGGTTAGCCAGAAGTTGGGCTGGAGAAATGAAAATGGTGAAAATGGGAAAATGGAATATTAAAATTACCATGTAAACTATGTTAATCACTTCACCTACCTTGACTTTACAAACTGCAAATAGTTATACTAGAGAAAAAGTTAGTGTTTTGACAACTTTTGGAGAGTCTATACTATGTGATATTTACTAATAGTATTCTATCATTCTCTGAAGTATCTGGATGTAGTATAGAGATTTATGACATTTTATTTGTATCAATAGTTCATTTATTTCCAAATATTTATTAGCTGTTCTCACTTTCTGTTATTGTTTTCTGAGAAAATGCCTACTTAGCTCAGACAGCTAAGTAAGATTAATATAAAGACCTGTTTATGATGTCTGTTTATGAAAAACAAGGGAGAGACAACTATAATTAAGAGTAAATTCAGTATTGGTGGAGATTGAGAGAAGTCAAGGTGCATCTCAGACATAGTGTTCAAAATGCAATGGATTAGTCAAGTTGGGGAAAACTAAGAAAGATAGGTTCAGCCACCTTGTCCCAAAAGGAAGGGAGAGAGTCAAGGTTTAAGAAAGTCAAAAGATACCCATTTGGAAGTCAGTGTTACTAGTATTGGCATAATAATGTGGAGATAGGCTTGGAAGTTTCCTATGATGTCCTCTAACTGTGGCTGAAGATGGTTAGGGGTGGACTAACTGCAGAACAGAAGATAGCTCCAAGATTGGGAGAAGGGGTTGGTAGGAAGTTAAACTGTTATCTAAGCAGAAGACACAAGATGGTGGCTTTTCAACTGAATATGACCCACTGATGGACTTGCTTGTCCTGAATAGTGTTTTAAATAAACAGAATTAGTTTCCAACGTCCAAGATCTTTGAGATTTTACATAAAAATCTGGACTTACAGTTTCTTTAAAAAATGGAAAACTGTAGGAAACCAGTACTTGAATTTCTGCAGGGGAAAAGATACTCTGTTTTAGATAAATATTTCTGAACTAGTAATTTGTCTGACCCTTATTAATATGGGTGGACTAAAATGGTGTTAGGCTTCAGTAATAGTGTAACTTCCTACCAAACCTTTCTCCCAATCTTGGAGCCATCCTCTGTTCTGCAGTTTTTGATCCCTTATGATCTTTATCCCCAATTAGAGGACATTGCATGGAACGTCCAAGCCTATCTTCACATTATTACTCCATTACTAATAAAGGTATAAAAAGAGATGAGGAGTCACTGTTTCATATATTTCCCATAAAATTAACTATATATATATATATATATATATATATATATTTGAAAGAAAGAAGCTAATTATGGCCTTGGGTCAGAGTCTGGACATGAATTAACAATCTGCTTCATTATGGCCTGCTATCCTTGTGAGTCATAGAACAATACAGCGGGTAGAGGAGAAGGGTATAGAAATGTGAAAGGAAGATACGCAAATAATGGATTTTCTTAGGTCCACATGACATAAAAATGGTAGCCATACAGTAACGTAGCTGATTCATAAAGATTATATCATGAAGAGCTGTTTGCATTGAAGATGAGTATCTGCTCTGAGCACAGCTTTATTACTGGAATGCTGTCATTCTCTTTGGTCTAGTAAATTCAATAATTTCTACCAATTCTTCCTCAGCCTTCTGAAATTTTCATGCGATGGAACCAACAGTGGGCATGCAAATGCAAAAGCTCTTCTGTTCTAGCACAACCCCGGTGAACAAGTAAGAGAGAATAAATGCAGTTAACTCCAAATACATTTAGGAAATCTTTAAAGGGCAATGTCTCCTACCATTGCATCTAGTTTGAAGTAGCAGTACATTAGGTTATAATTGGAAGCTCTTTTTTGAAATCTGTTCACTTGGGAAATGTCCTAAACATGATGCAGAAAGATTTCCATGAAAACAGTTCCAAGAAATAGTGATTATTGTTGGCTCTACTGGACAAAGGACTCTGAGATCACCTAATATCTGTTGTTATGTAACTTGGTCAGGCCATTTACTCTCTGGGTGCCTCACTTTCCTTGTCTACAAGTGAGTGATAATATTTTCTCTAGCTAGCAAATAGAGTTGCAAGTAAAATTTGAGATTCTAATAATGTACATAAAAGGTTTTTAAATAACATAAGTTATTCTACGAATAAGGCTGATAATTTGTTATGCCTGCATTTTTGTATTATAAATAAACTTAATAGGAAGTAAAATAATGGGAAATACATTCCAAGTAGTTTTTTAAAGATATACAGTAAAATTTGTAGATCTTAAGTGTACAGTTGGATGAATGTTGACAAATGTATACACTCCTTTTTTACTGAAGTATAGTTGATGTACAATATTATGTTAGTTTCAAGTGGATAACATAGTGATCTGGCAAGCGAATACATTACAAAAGGATCATCATGACAAGTTCAGTAACCATCTGTCACCATACAAAATAATTACAGTATTATTGACTGTATTTTTTACATTGTGTGTTACATCTCCATGACTTATTTATTTTACAACTGGAAGTTTGTATCTCTTAATCCTCTTCGTCTATTTTGCCCAACCTCCCCCACCATCCCCTGTGGTAATCACCAGCTTGTTCTCTGTATCTATGAGTCTGTTTCTATTTTGTTTTATTTGTTCATTTCTTTTGGTTTTTAGATTCCACATATAAGTGAAATCATACGGTATTTGCCTTTCTCTGTTTGACTTATTTCACTTGGCATAATACTGTCTATGTCCTTCCATGCTGTTACAAATGGCAAGAGTTCATTCTTTTTTATGGCTGTGTACTACTCCATTATATGTATATCTATCTCACATCTTCTTTATCCATTCATCTGTTGAGGGACACTTAAATTGCTTCCATATCTTGACTACTGTAAATAATGCTTCTATGAACATTGGGGTGCATGTATCTTTTTGCATTAGTGTTTTCTTTTTCTTTGGATGTATTTCAGGAGTGGAGTTGCTGGATCACATGGAGGCTCTATTTTTAGTTTTTTGAGGAACCTCCATACTGTTTCCCATAATGGCTGCACAAATTTACATTCCCAATGACAGTGCATGTGGGTTCCCTTTCCTGCACATCCTTGTCAACACTTGTTGTTTATTGTTTTTGATGATAGCCATTCTGATGAGTGTGAGGTGTGGTTTTCATTTGCATTTTACTGAATGGGAGAAAATATTCACAAATGATATATCAAATAAGGGGTTAATATTCAAATTACATAAAAAATCACACAACTCAATGTAAAACACACACACACACACCTTTAACTAATGTTTCTATCATGCTAGAAAATTCCTCAAGACCTGGGAAATCCATTCCCAGTTATGCATCCAAGAAGAATAAAGCATCTATCCACAAAAATATGTGTACAATAATTTTAAGTAAGCATTATTCATAATAGCCAAGAACTATAAATAATTAAATGTCCAATAACAGGGGAATGTACAAACAAATCATGGTATATTCATGAAATAAAATGCCATTCAGTAATAAAGAGGAACTAAACATCAATACATGCAACAACGTGAATGACTCCCTTAAACATTGAAAGAAGCCAAACACAAAGAAATGATTCCATATGATTACGTCTTGAGATTCTAAAAATCAAATAATGATGTTCAACCCTCTACAGCAAAGAGATTAATACATAGAAATAAATGCTATGATCTCAGAAAGAAATGGAGGAGGTATCTGAGCATATGTAATTCTGCTTATTTTCTTCTCTAAACATAAGGACCTTTTCCCTGCTTTAATGTGTTGAATATTATGACTTTGGATATATTTTTTGGATGAAAATTATTGACATGTTTGTGATTATAAGAGATAAGAAAATTGTGTTAAATAGTCAATACTTCTTGAAAGCAAAACACAAATAATCTCCAAATAAAATGAATAATTCAACTCAGATCTTCCTGTTTTTTTGAAGTGTAAACCATATGTAATACAAAATCTATTATTGGGTGGCTACTACATGAGTTTTGAATAAAAATAGTTTATAGGGATTGTCATTATACAATATTCACCATAAATATACCAACAAGGGTCTCTTGGGATTGGCTTCCATATATACATCCTTTCATTATGACATGGTGCAGATTTTGTCAGAATTTATTTGGCACAGTGTCTGGGATTTCTTGGTAATTTTTATGGATTGTGACATGACAGTATATGTGGGTGAAATTAACCCAATTTACTGTTTACTTGATAGATTAATAACCCCTCTGTACCTTTTATGCTCCATTTTATGCTGAAAATTCATGAAGAATCTCTGACAAAGATGCTCATACTGATAGGGCATTTATTAAAAATGTTACAACAGAAGTAAAAAATAATTGTGCTGCCTTCACATTTTAAAAAGTTTGCAGTTGCATTTGCACAACTTTGTGGCTAGTTTAAGAAGTTGATGTTGTTACCTGACATATGAACATTTTGCTTCTTGGTCATAATTTGGTTAATTGACTGAGCTCTGTCTTGTTCACTGGAGATCACAGATACTTCATATGCGAAGAGATACGAAATGAAGATCACACATTTTAAGGTATGCAAAGTATCATCTAAGAATTATTTTCTTTGAGAACCTTACATACATTGTGCACTGCTTCTTAAATCATAACCTGCTTCTTGCTCTGTTCCTCATGCGTTTTTGATTTTTATTACGATTATATTTTATTTTTCCTTGCTACACTTAGCAGAAGTGAAAATAAATATTGATGGTGTTAGCTGACAACATGGCTCTTAGTTTTCGCTGTGGAGACTTCAAAAATAGGAGAAATCTTATGCTGAAATGAAAGGAATATTTTGTTATAGTATTTGAATACTCTCAGAAGATTTTTATAAAAAGGACAAACATCTCTAATTATCTGTATCTATGCAGAATTGCTTTCTGAGGAATTATTTATATATAGATACATCTGAAAGAAATCTTTTATGGAATCTGTCCTTAAAAAACCTCCATTTATTTTAGACATGTTTGTCTGGCTTTCTTCCAGAGATAAGCTTTCTTTTAGAGTAAGTGTAAATCTGATTGTAAACCTATACCTTCAAAGAAACCAAAGTAGTCTGTTTCTGCCTTTGTCTTTGGTGCCCTTTCTGTAAATGTCCAGTATTTTGAGGTAAAAAACACATGAAGAAAATGTCTTTAGGAACTTCTTTCATTATTTTCAAATCTCTTCCACTGATATTTCAGTGATCACTTAGAGGTTCATTATCTCATAGATTTTTTTAATCTTGCTATTGATATTTATATGTCAACTTTTTCTCATTCAAAAAGCTTTGTTATCGTCCCATGGTGCGTTATCATCAAATTGAATGCCTAGAGTAGCATTCATTTTTCATTTATTCATTTGTGTATTAAACATGTGTTGTCACAATGTTTTGTGTATTGTATTTACTCATCTCCTATGTTTTTATAGGTTTTGCATGACTCTCATAAAAGTTTTAGCATAAGAGTTGAATTTGTATATCTTATCTATTTTATTCTCTGTAATCAAGCCCTTCTAGAATTTTGCATTATAACATCAGAATACACTTAAGCAATGATAATATTAGTACACTGGAGTAACCACGTATGGTTGTTTCCAGCAAACAGGCTGGGTTAGCCACCCAGAGGCTGAGGTATCAGGTATCAGAATCCTGGGGTAGGCACTGCTTTGCATGCTGGAAACATGGCACTGAACAGCAGAGGTAAAGTTTCTGTCTTTGTTGTGTTTACATTTTAAAGGTGGATAATATACTATGAACAAATACATAATATGTTCGTAGAATGCAAATAGGGAAAAGAAATAAGGAGTTGATGGGACAATGAGATAAGTGAGTACCATAGGGTAGGGTTATCTGAAAAGTTTCTCTGTGAAGATGGCTTTTGAAACGAGCAAGAATTAAACTAAGGGAGGGAATGAGCTTTGGGGAAATGTGAGAGAACATTCTAATCAGAAGGAATAGTAAGTACAAAAGTTAGAGTGTTAACAGAGAAATTTGAGAAATGGAAAGAAGATCAGGGTGGTTGAAGTGGAGTGGATGAAGTGAGAATGGGAAAAGTTGGGGTTAGAGAAGGAGGCAATGACATGAGCATGTGGCACCTTCTAAGCCGTGGCGAGAAGTTAGGATTTTATTCTGAGTGAGATGGGAAATGATTAGTACAGGTTTTTGAGCAGAGGAGTTACACCATTTGACTTATATTTTAAAAGAACCATTTTGCCTTCTATGGGATGAATAGAAGGCAGGGAGACAAAAGGGCAAATCTGAGAGACTAGTTAAGAAGTTAAAGCAATAGTTCAAAGAAGAGATCATGGTGACCTGGTCTGGGAGTCTAGGGTTTCAATGGTAGAGGTAGCAAAATGTGACCAGATTCTAGAGGTATTTTGAAGACTGAACCAATGAGATTTGATGATAGGTAGGTTTTTTCTTATATATATCTGAAAACAAATGTTTATAAAAGTTAACCAGAAACAAAGGAATGAAAAGTACAACATTAAGAATGTTTGCAATATTCTACTTTTTCCTTTGTATAGATGGCTCACATGTGCTCCTTTTAACCTTGTGCTGTAGTGATTAGGATTCTGCACTTTCACTGCTTTGGCCTGGGTTCAATCCCTGGTCGGGGAACTGAGATCCCATAAGCCATGTGGCACAACCAAAATTAAAAAATAAATAGATAAATAAATAAATAAAATTATTCTTTAAAGCTTATTTAAATATTATCTTTTTGTATGTCATAAACCTTATGTAAATATTATGTGTATTTTTATATGTATACAATAGCACATTGAATTTGATATTTTAAAAGTTGAGTATCTTCCCCATGATTTTCAAGTTAGTATGTAGCCCTAGCAAGATTGAGAAAAGTAGAAAGTAGATGTGGAGGGCAAAAAGAAATTATCTAGCACATCTCACTCCGGTCCCTTTATTGTACACTCATCCTTAATTCATTCCGATAAAAATTTACATACCCAACACTGGGGGCATACAAAGTCACAACAATTACTGTATCATCATGGAATGATATCAGTTTAGTCATACTTCCTTCTAAAACTGAAAATCTTAGCTGAAACATTTGTAGACTGGAAAAATCAAGGAACATAAAACATTAAACATAAACCATAACTGCTGCTACATAGACCATTGCTACCATTTCTGTAGCTGGTGAGAGGTACTTCTCCTCCACAACAATACCTATACTCTTCCAAAACTCATTCCATATTGCCCATTCCATCTGCCAGAATGTCACCTGAACAGTGATACTTAACTGTTGGGTGACAGAGCACTTCACTCCTGCAGGACCTGAGTTCTTGATGGTCTTGTCTTTACTGGGTTGCTGCAGTTTCCCATTTATTTTGACTATTGAGAAAAGGAATACTATTAATTCTCTGGGATCCAAACAGTATTCCTTGTTTTCACTACATAGCATCGATACAGTTGGCTTAGTAATCATGATCAATCACTCTGAACAGTAAATTCTCTGAATGTTGGTTTGCCACTATAAAGAAACTAAAATGGCCAGTAATGGCTGCAACATCCAAATCCCTTGAACCATGGTAGTGTTTGGTAATAACATTCTTCCCTTGGGCTTTAGAATCTCTAAATCCATTGAGCTCAAGGTTGTAGAGACAGGATTCAGATTCTTCAACTGGGTTAATAGGAGTAATAGGAAGAAAAGTCAGTCCTTCTTTTGGTACCTTGGCTTGTATGGAGAAAATAGAACCATATTTTGGCTCCTATCTTAAATGGTACATTGTAAAACAGCACCATGAACCCATGGAGTTATCTATATGCTGGTGCTATGGGTGAAGTTTCAGTAGTACACTCATTTCCCTCTTTCATCAAACCAAAGGCTCAAACAATGGGACATCCTTTAAAAAACGATGAATTCTACAGATATGAACCTGTTGCTTTTTTTTTTTCCTTAAAAATCCATACTTCAGCTAATATATCATTAGTGAGAGAAGTCAAAGCATAACCAGTTTTCAATCAACCTTTGTATATCCAACTTCTAAAATTAAATCTGCTATGCTATTTGCCCCAAGATGTGTTTTTACCACTTTAATTAATAGTGCACATGGTCTGTGTAACTAGTAATAACATGTAACAACAGCAAATTTGTCCTAAGTCTATTGCTTTACAACTTAAATAATTTGTCCCAAGTACATTAACATGAAAGCCACTAAAGGAGGAAGCTTTAAGTCAATTCCTTTAAAATCCTTAGTTATTAAGTAACTAAGAGAGTTTTTTTTTTTTTGAGAAAGATTAAGAAGGAAAATTGGATCATACATCTAATTCAGCACAGGAATTGAATCTGAATGTTCTAGACCACATCAATGATGCTTGCCCTCAGTTTCAAGGCATCTTAGAAGTTGAGTTCCTCTATCTTCTTTTGCTATTCTCTTTTAGAGTCTAAGTAGACCCTAGTATTATTAATGCAGGTTTTGACTGCAATGCCAATAATGAGAGCCTTTCCTGTCGATGGTGGGATTATCTGGATGGCATTCTTTATACTCTTCTATAAATGTCCTTTTGTTGATAACGAGCATTAAAAAATGACAGTATTTTCCTGGAGTGATTTGCAGAATCATATTGCAGGCATCAAACATATGAAGAAATGCCAGTGAAAAATTTAGGAAACTAACCCACACCAAGCTAGGGTGCTGTATAAATTGAAGTAGGCGTATCATAAATAATTAATATCACAACATACAGAGATGAAGGAGGTGTTACTTGGATCTTCCTGTTTTATAGGTTTCACAAGGACAAAAATATAATGTAAACCTATTTACAAATCCCCACTTCAAGGGTTGTAGATAAATTACAGACCCTCAGTTAAATTTTAATTCCAGATAAACAACAAATATATTTTTTAGTATAAATATTTTCAAACTATCTCTTTGGGACATACTTATACTAAAAAAAATATTTTTATTGGAAATTCACATTTAACTGTGTCGCCTACATTTTTATTTGCAAAACCTGGCAAGTCTGTGTCCCTTCTACCAAGTTTTCCTAGGAAAATTCTCTTTATGATCTGCTGAACCCTTGGGATTTTATTGTTCTGATTGGGGTATTGGATAAGAAGAGACTAGATAATTAGTAAAAGAGGATACCTTCATTCTAGAGTAGAAAGAATGGGAGAATCCTTTCTGAAGGACAAAATAGTTGTGAGAATGGGGTGGGGTGGAGTAAGAGGAGTGGGGTAGAGATAGAGAGTAATGGTGAGAAGAAGAGAGTTTGGGGAGTAGGTGCCATATTATGAGAGAGATTTAGACTAGAATTAGACAGATACAATTTTTGGAAAGTTTTGCTCTTTTTTTATATAATATAATTTCTCTTTTGGCATCTCACCAATAGGCTCCAAGAATACATTATGCTACTAGGTTGTTGTTTTTCTGTTGTTTTTTTGTTTTTCTGGTGTGAGGGTAAGTTGTTGGTTTTAGTTTCTTTAAGTTTTGATATCTGGCTGGCATTGGCCAACTGATGGCCCAGTTTAATTTAGGTTATATCAAAGTTCAGTGCACATCGATCATTCTCAAAGCATGGGGACTGTCTTGTCAAAAAGCAAAAATGCTTTCATGCAGCTTTCAATAAAATTGGAAAATAGCAATTTAATATTGACTGAAGGGCTTGGAGTGGTTTGTGAAGTAAGGAAAAATCTTTCTCTAAACCGTAGCCAAAAAGTAGACAAGTGTCAATTTCCAAATTTAGGAAGTCATTTCAGTGAAAGAGTCTTGCTGGGGTGTGTTTTGTCTAGTTCTTACAGACATACTTGGCAGTTCAGTAGTTCTGCTTCAGGGATTCCCATTAAGTTCTTGAGTTACAGACCCATGTCTGGCTGCCCTGAATTATAACTGCAAAATGAGCTGTAGTTAACAATGTCATTTAGTTCCCCATTAGCATTTATATCACTGCAATAGAGTTTTGAATTCCTGCCTTTGTGAGGACACTTGAAGTTTCAAATCAGATTGTAAACTAAGAAATGATCAATAGTAGGGCCATTTTTCAGGCTACCCGAATAAAGCAACATTCCTTTGTGGCTTGAAAAAAAGTAGAATTTGTGAAGATGAAGAATATATGGATTTAACACTGAGGCCCAGTTTTAAAAGAGAGAGGAAAAAGTATCAAGAATAATATGATAAACATTCATATACCACATATCCACAGTTTTTTGAAAAGATTGACATTGCTGCTTTAGATCTAAGGTTTTTGAAAAAAGGTATAAAGTAGATACATGTATAATGTTGAACTAACTTTGGCTACCATTTCCCCAAGGGCCACTACCATAAAGGTTTTGGTGTGTATCCTTCCAACCTATGTTTTGCTCCTATATGTAATTAGTAAATTGGATAACCATGAATATGTGAGATTTAATCATGCAGCCACTTCATATGTCTCCCCTATTCCTTTATACTGACACTATGGGTGTTTACTCTTCCCAAGTAATAGGCAAAATTCAAGTAGTCTGTGACATTTCTAAGTGCCCTTAGCTAATAAAGAATCATATGGTTATTTAGAGGCACTAAATACTGTCTCAATTTGGTAATTAACTTTTCAGGTCTGGGATCATTAGAGTTTCATGTAATAGTCAAAACTCTAAACTTGATTTAATGCTGAAACTTCTTTCCACCTCTGTCTTGGGCCAAGTACATGAGTAAAGTCTAAGGTTGAGATGGGGCACATATGGTCTGCTTCTCTCCCTCTGCCTTGAATTTCTACAGGGCTTTCCTTGGCTTTTTAATCTTGTGTCTGAGGCCTCCAGAGTTGATGGAGGTTGGGTAGCTAGGAGATGTAGGTAGATGAAGAAAGTTCTGACTTACTATGTCATTCAAGGTCCTGGCAGGAAACAGGTGGCACATCCAAAAGGGATGATTACTAAGAGTTTAATGAAGAGAGTGTTTTAAAAGGAAAGGTGAAACACCCCATGGTTAGGAAGAGTGAAAAGCCACCACCATACCTGAGGTCACCCATCAACAGCTTAGGCCCGAGGTGGAGGAATACAGACACTGCCAAGCCACAGCCCCAGCAGGGAGGGAGCTAAGAGAATAAATAAACCAAGTTCTCTTTCATCCCACTTGCCCCAAACCCCCAGATATCCTGTGGGGTTTTTCCACTGGCTGAAATCAACCAACAGCTAAAGACTTGACGTAACTCTTATGGGTAAGCCTTCAGGAATATAAAGAAGGAGCAGATCTGTAAGGCTAAATCTTCCTCTTTGAGTACTTTGATGGGTCTTCAAATATTTTCTCTTTTTTTCCTTCACCCCCACCTAATTTGTGGGGAACTCCCATCTATATTTCCTACATTAGGGAGAATGTATTCTGATTAAAGTTTGTTGCTGTTCCTTTCTTAAATGCCTGGCTCTCTAGCTATATGTCAGCTTTCCAATTCTAAATAAGTTTATTCCTCCAGGAATGTTCTCTCTTCCACATGACCGACATCTAGTCCAAAGGAATCACTCATGCATTCTTGGCCCTGAAGGACATTGAGAGTGCATATTAAAATGGAAAAACACTTTACCTTCAATGCAACCTTCACATCAGGAGGTCCACTAATCTCCATTCCTTTATGATTTTTCAGACTAGATTCAGAAACTGATCCCAATCTTTAGAGACACGTTAGTCTTTTTTGAGTATTTAACTTAAAGACCTACTCTGTTATCTCATACTGTCGTGTTCTTGCCTTATGGTTTCCATTTCATTTTTTAAATTGTGTTTGAACATTTAGAAGAGCCTTAGTCTAAATGTTACTTTTAAATAATCTAGTAGTTCTGGTTTAGAACTATCTAGTATTTCACAAACGGTGGATTGTGATTTTTTTTATTATGAATTAAAATTCACTGATACTTTCCATGGAGTGCCCGAGTAATAAAAGTGACTTAAAGAGCTGACTTCATATTTGCCGCTATCAGGCCTAATATATTTTATTGATTACAGACTATTTCTATGTTAAATGTTTGTCTTGAGATTCCACAGCACAAGGATTGTGTGTTTTGGCTCACACATGAATGTGGCACAGGAAGTGCTGTTGCTGTGTACTTTATTGCCGTGTACTTTATTTCTACCTATGGCTCCAGAAAGATGGCAAACTTCCTTGCTTTCTTTATGGGTCAGTAGGTAGAGTTTTCGTACTCTTTATTTTTTGTATAGAGAAATGCTTTGGGATATCCTGGTTTTAATCATGTACAGCAGGTGTTTAGCTTGAACTCCTCTGTTATATGGAATTTAATTCTCTTCTAAATCATCGGTAAAACATTTTGGGTACCTAGATATTTTTCTTTTTGGTTTCAAGCTTAGCTCTATAATGTAAATATTTTTCTATATTTTATCTGACATTTCTATATGTTTGGTATATATGTGTGGTGGTGACATATCTGCTTAGTCTGACTTACTGACTGGACATAAATTTGGTTCAAAAAGGAATTTTTGTGAGAAATGGGCATTTTCATTTCTATGTAATTTTAGCACATGTAATTTCAGTAATGTAATACAGGCAACATAGCATAATTTCTAACTCAGTTTAATCCATTACATAATCACTCTAAAATTTATAAAGCTAGTACAGATGTAGATCAAGGAAGGAACTTTTTATTCACATGTAAGTATGGAAGAAGTCAATCACAAAATGTCATATTTCTAGTTGTATTATATTTTATAATTATATTCTACTGTAAAAACTGATTGAAAAAATCAATTATTTCCATTGCCCATAACAAAAATTAAAAATAAGGAAAGCCATGACAGTTCATATTTTGTTTTGTTGTAAGATAATTATTTAGTTCTTTCAAAAATTGAGAGATGTAGGGCTTCCCTGGTGGCGCAGTGGTTGGGAGTCCGCCTGCCGATGCAGGGGACACGGGTTCGTGCCCCAGTCCGGGAAGATCCCACATGCCGCGGAGCGGCTGGGCCCATGAGCCATGGCCGCTGAGCCTGCGCGTCTGTAGCCTGTGCTTCGCAGCGGGAGAGGCCACGACAGTGAGAGGCCCGCGTACCGCAAAAAAAAAAAAAAAATTGAGAGATGTAGTGAAACTTTTATGTACAATATTTGTTTTTTCTCACCTATTTGGTTATGTAATTTCAAATGCATGAGGCATCAAGTCTCGCAAATGGATAAGCAGGGAAGTCTGCCAGGAATTTAAAAAGATTATGATACATTTGGAAACTACTTGTGGATCATCATCTAATATTTCAAAATTCAAATTAATCATTAGGCTTGGGAAAATAAATATAAAAGTAAGAACTCCATAATGACTATGGAAGTGTAATTGAATAGAGAATTTATTCATTAAGGTTATAAATCCCATTACTGGTTTAAATGCTTTTTATACCACTAACATTAATGTCAAATAAAGACTGGGTTGCTATGCATTAGACCTGAAAATGCATATTACACTAATTTTGGTCTAAAGCCTGTGGGTAAGATCATTTAAGTCATTACACAGGAATAAACCAGGTATTCATGGTGTTGAACATAAAGATTTACATCATTTTCCCATCCATGTCTTGATTAACATCTCAGTTTTGGAGAGAGCTTAGTAAAATATCAATGAGAATTAGGTTGTTATAGGGAAGTAATATAATGGTTCACTGTTTACAAGAAATGGGAACATGGCTTCAATTACCAAATGTGACTTTTTTCTCTGCCTGAAGGTCACATGAGGCTTTACTTGATAAAATATTAAGATATAAAAACAAACTTTTTTTTCTTCAGAGCTTTCTGCTTATATTTATGGTAATAGCTTTTTGAAATTAAAGGCAATGTCTGATAATTAATATGCCATGTTAGGATGATAATCAAACAATTGTATTTGCATCCATTAATTCTTTAGTACAAATTATTTTTCTGAGACGTGAAGGGAAATTTTCCTTTTGGGGTGTGTGTGTGAGGAAATGGGTAGATGGTACTTAGGATGAAGTAGATAGAATTGTCATGGTGTAGATTTTCTTCTCTATCATGAAACAGACCTCTAGATTAGAGGTAAATAAATGAGCATGATCAAGCTCAGTTCTTGTTTTGTCACTTTCTGCTATATCTTCAAACCATTTTATTTTTGATTACTCTACAAAATCTCAGCAAAATCATTCTTTCTAGATTTGCCTTCTGTGTTGCACAACTTTTTTAGTGATCTTTTAGTAATCTTATTAGTTGACTGTTCACTCTTTTTCAGTGAAATGGAAACAACCGCTAACCTTGGTTTCATTGACTGCCAACTATCTTGAAGTTTACTTTTCTTACTCCAAATTCTCATACTCTGTCTTTAACTTTCAATTTAACTGTTGATTAAAGACCCAATCTAAATCAACAATGAGATATTAACATTTTTTGTATGTAATTAACCACTCTTTTAGACTACAGGAGAAAAATATGATTATTTTAATAGATTCAGGGAAATAATTTGATAAGTTTCAACAATATTTATGATGAAAACATTCAGAAAACTAGTAATACAGGCAATAATCTTTAACTTGATACAAGCAAAACACATATCTCTCTTAAAACTGATAAATCAGTCTAAAAATTAGTAAAAATATAGAACAGTACTATTTAATAAAAACATAAAGCTCGTATGTAGTGTGAATCAATAATTTAAATTACTCATGTATAAAATGTTCTGGTAGCCATATTTAAAAAGTAGAATGAAGCAGATGAAATTGAGTAATTCCCTTCTAAATAACTCGAGTCAAAAAATTATCCAGAAAAAATATAAAATACTTCAGACTGAGTGATAATGAGAACATCACATATCAAAATCTGCTGGGTGCAGTTAGATCAGAGTCAAGAGCTATAACACCTAAATATAATCCTCATCCTTGGTTAGATTTCATTTTAAAAAGTGGGGGTATATTGTGGAAGAAGTCCTTTTTTTCTCTGTGAGCTTGATTTTTCCATCAACTTCATGTCCTGAAAATAGAAGAGATTCTCTTCAAATTTAATTCAACCTTTAAGCAAACCAACTGTTTGTACTTCCGGAATCACACCCAAAAAATCTTGAATTTTTTTCTTGTTCATCAAGATAAGTTTAGATTATTTCTCTTTTATTATAAGTTTAAGAATTGTTGACTACTTAAGAGACTACCCTTTTATTCAAATTAAAGATAGATGGAAATATATTTTCAGAAAAGTTTTTGGTAAATACCACTTATATGTTAATCTTACATGTGAGTTGTTTATATTTTAATTTTAATGATAATTACTACTCCATTATAATATCAACATTTATTGGAGCATTATATGTATGATTTATCAATAGAAAGTGCAAAGATAATTTTTGGTTTCATTAGCTATTTACTATAGATAAATGACAAACATAAAAGCAACTTTATTTTTACTTTAAAAATGATTAGTTTTAAAAATACAATAATGAAAATACCACATATCATAACTACGGGATGCACTGAAACAGTATGCATTTATAGAACACAATTTATAACATAAAACATTTCTATTAAAAAGAATAAAGGATAAAATTTATTAATTACATGTCTTGCCTAAGAAAGTAAAAAATGGGTACAATCCTAAAATAAATGATGAGAAAGAATATAAAAGTAAGAGGAGAAATCAATCAGGTATAAAGCAAAAGATTCAAGAGAAGATTGTTAAGAGACAAAAGTTGTTTTTTGGCAAAGACTAAAAGACAAAACTTAATTGAGATTTCTTTTTTTAACCAGAGGAGGCACACACAATATTAGGAAAGATAAGAGGAACATAAGCAGATGAATTGCAGATTTAAAATATATAATAAAAACATCATTATAATTTTATTCACATAAATTTAAATACCTAAAAACAATAAATAATAAACAGAGATACGGATAGATCTTTGGAAAAGATTATTGAATGAAAAAAGTATTAAAAATGTGAGATTTATAGCACAACTTCATTTAGTTACATTAGAAACATAAACCTGAAACACCATTTTATATTTTATTAGATTATACACATTGTTTATTTTTCTAAATTACCTTTATTGAGTTATAATTCATAAACAATACAAATCACTGATTTTAAGTGTACAGTTTGTACTGTACTGTGACCTCTAGAAATTGTTCAACTTACAATTCTTTGCCTTTGCCTAGCTTCTTGAAGTCTCACCATATGTATACAATTTATGGTCTGGAACAGACTCAAGGGATTCAATTCACCAATTTCTGAAGCTATCGCTGCTGATCTCCCATCTCTCCTCTACTCCACCACACCCCATAAATTCCAGCTACCTTAGTCTCTCCACCCACTTCTAATCTCTGTCTTCTCAACCCTGTATGACTGACGTTTTCTGCTTGAGCTCCCTGTCTTTCTTTCACAGACTGGAATGGTCCTCCATGTAGAAAACAAGGATGATCTTAGAACTCACTTCATTTGTTTCTTTCTCTCAGGAATCTCTGCCCTGCATTAATTATAGTCAAATAATGTTATTTAGTATATTTTTATGTCATTTCTAATTGTTTATGGCATGAGGGCAAGGCAGTTATTCCTCACAGCAAAAGCAGAAGTTCTATATATGTACATTGTTAAGGATCTTTGTGAAATATAACCTGGTAAGTGACAGGTAGCATTGTGCTTTGGGGTTAAAGAGTTAAAAAGTAAGGGAGAGGCCTTGCCTAAGTTAATGATAAATTTTCTATGAACTAAGAAGTATGTGTTAATAAACTCAATAAGTATATCCAAGGTACATAAAGAAAGTTAAATTTAAAACATAGATGTATTCTGATAGAACTCACAGTAAGTGCTCACTAAACTATATGGTTCCCTAATTGTTGGAGTGTTTTACAAGGTGGATTAATAAGTATTCAAAGCTGTGGCAGCAGACTTCACTGGGGCTGGGGGGTAACTGGGGAATTGGCGATGGGTTAAAGGAAGGTAGAAAGGCACAGTTTTGTATGAGAGGAATGCTTGGATATACAAATACTGAACTCAAAGGCCAATTTTGATACAGAAACATTGTTCCTCCTTATGTGAGAAGCTACCCTGAGGAAATTCCTAATTGAAGCCCCAGAGGTTCATTTGACAAGAGAATGGCATCTTGTCCTAGCACAATGAATGAAGGTGTCTCTACAGGAGATTTAAGGGGCAGAGGCAATTCCAGAAATAACCCCCAAAATATCCCTGCATGCAAGCCTAAGGAACTGGGCTGGCTTGAGTTGTGAATGCCATTCCTGTGTGGATGACATAGGCAATCTCCACAATAGGTCAAGAGGCTGAGTTGGTTATAGGTGGGTCCCAACCCAAGAGCCCGGAGCAGCTGGAGGTATATGGATTTTCTTGGAAGGCTGGTTGACTTGGTTACCTTTTCCTGGAGTGTTTGTTCCTAGGATGCAGTTGTGCCCATCATTGCTGAGACAAAGACCTGGTTACACAAGATGAGCTTTCTATCTTTATTCTACCTGGTGTGCTGATCCCATCCAATGCCCTAGGATGGCTTCTTGGTGTCTTATTTTCCTTGAATGTTCTTTAGTGTTGTCCTTCAAAGATCTGAATATTTAGAGAAATATGATGAAGTTGTCTCTGAAGGGAAGCCTGGTATCTCCATATAGTGCTGCAATTCCAGATCCACCTTGGCTATCTGGACCTGGATACACTATTTTGCTGGCTCCAGAACAAGGCCATTTCCACCATTGATAGTGTGGTTTCCAGGTAACAGTAGCTAAAGCACTGCTTTTTGTTTATCAAATTAGCAAAACTTTTTTAAAAGTGTAATATCAATTTTTGATAAGAATCAATTGACATAATCATTCTCATAAACTGCTTGCATAAAAATAAATGGGTTAAAATTTTCTGGAAAGAAATTTGTCAGTTTGAATTAAGAGTACTTAAAATAGTCATATTATTTATCAGATATTTCATTATCAAGGAATCTACCCTAAAGAAGTAGAAACTTTGTCATAGATGATTTTTCAAACTGTTTATTGAAGCATAATTGTTAATAGTAAAATTGTGAACAAATCAATTACCCAAAAATAATAGAATGATTAAATTATTTATGATAAATTCTTTTGAAGTGATACTGGTTGGGTATTACAGTGGCATTTTTCAGAGCTACCTAATATATTAGGAAAATGCTCATGCCATAATATGGATACTAACCACATATGATTTGATTTCATTCTTGTAGAAATGTTTACACATAGATAATTGTGGAAGGCAATGCACTAAAATATCAGCAATGGTTACTGCTTTCTGTTACTTCTGAGAAAATCATTATTTTGGTCTTTGTACTTCTTTTTAAATTCTTTTTGACGACCATATAATATATACTAAAAATAATTTCGTGGGACTTTATGTACATTTTTTGCAGTTTCCTGGGAGTCTGTAATTGTATCAGAATAGTTATCTTATCTCCAAATGGTAGAGATAGCACTGACCTCAAAGGAATTTGGGAAAAATAAATACATGTAAGGCTCATTGTACAATGCTTGGCACATGATTTGAGTTCAATAAAAGTTGGCTGTCATTAACTTTAACAGCTGATTGATATATAATGAAACTAAAAAATATACAAGTAATAATAAAAAAGAGATTGAGATACTGTATCAAATTGTTGCTTTCAGCAATTACTACAGTAGTGTATGCTAAGGTAAACACAGAGATAATTAGTTCTGAGGCCAGTAAAAGCAAATACAGAATGATTAAGTAAAGACAAGGCAATAGAACAAGTAACCAACTGTAAAAATATTTTATTCACCTAGTAAAGTAGAAATAGTGTTAACAAGGAAAGATAAAAACAAGACTGAGAGATAGTGAGATCTAATACTGTTGAAATATGTATAATGCTCAACTGGGATGTTTTATCAGATGGTTTTCAGTGTCTGTTTTTTATACCTTTACTCTCATTACAGAAAACATCCCCCTGAAAGTAGATTTATAACCAAAATTATGTCCTTTTCCAATCTATGCCCCATAGAACTCTTGTTCTGATTAAAAATAAAAAACAATGAAGAATATTGAGTAAATGTTTTTGCTGGTTATTATCCATGTAGCCTTCACTCTCTAAGATGTGAAGACATGTAATTATGTGTCATTGGCATTGCTAGTGAAGAAAGGAAGTCTGAACTCTTAGCCATTTGATAACTGAAGAAAAAAATGATGGAACATCTGGGGATCATAGAATCTTTGTGGGACTCAATGGAATAGTGACCCAGTGAGTAAACTTAAACAGTATTCACATGTCTGGTAAATTAGAGACCATCTTCTAGTGCTATGAGAAGAATAGGAAACATTTGTTGAGGGCTGATTTTGGGCCATGCTCTATTCTAAGCACTCATTCAACTCTCAACAACTTTAGGAAGTAGTTGCTAGTATCCTTCCCCATTTCATAGATAAATAAATTGAATCAGAAAGAGATCAAATAACTTTTCTACATACAGGCCATACAGGAGAGAATTTAAAACCACATCACTAAACTGCAGGC